>NW_027530545.1:14555056-14940528 GCF_008692635.1 Crocuta crocuta | reverse complement strand
TTTTCTGAAAATTCCCAGTGGCAATCATCCCTTATTTGCAATATTTCTAGTGCACATATTAGTTACTTTTCTATCCAAAGACATTTTGACATATTGGCATTATCCCTTGCTGAACATATGAAATTAACATAACGTTTTTTTCATATCTTTTGGGGAAAGTTATCTTTCATCTAAAAGATCAGGCATTTAGTTGAATGACATTTTACCTTACAGTCCAAAATGAACCCAATTTGAAGGTCAATTTCTTGCTTTATTTGTTAATAACAAGATAACGCATCCAATTTATGGTCAAATCATTGAATGGAATCTTAACTATAGTTCTTCCAATTGGTTACCATTGATAACATCTCATTTGCAAGAATCACCACCTGTAGAGGGTTTGTCACATGTTTCCATTCATGTTTATCAACTGTGTAGATGTCCTAATATCACAAGGGAAAGGTAACTCCCAGGTTGAGGTTTACATGAAGTCATACTGACCCTGGTGCTAATTAAAAATTAAAAATTCCTTCATTCCAACACCAGAGGTACTAAATATATATCTTTGAATACAGAACAATTAAATCTACATGTTAAATATTTTACAATATTTACTAATATTTAGATATTGGTATTTACTAATCATTTTGTTAGGCACAAAGACATAACATAAAGTCACTGAGTAGATCTCCATATTGAGCAATATTCACCACCAAAGATGTTGAACATGTAACTAAGTGACCATCTATACTGGGTCATGTATTTTCAGTTCTGGATTATGGGCAACATATAAGCTGGTTGAAAATATTATCTATCTGGTATTAAAGCTGTCTGAATCATCAAGACAAAGTGTCCTACTCAGGTAATATAACAGAAACATTGGAAGTTGAAGAGAGTGATGCCTATTTTAGTAAGTGCAAGGAAAATATATGTTTGTAAAGTAAACAAGCCACAGTTTCCCATAGACTGGGATAATTGCATTTTGAAAAGTGAGGGGTACAGCAAAGGAAGCATGGGTATAACAAGGAGAACTTAGGACTTAAGTGGAACCTACTCCCTGGGTGTTATGGAAGTTTAATGCAAACAACCAGGAAGTTAGAGAACCCAGAAGGAAATACAGTTGTCCCTCTGAGTCATTTTCCTGCACAGAACCTTCTCCATTGCTTTGGTAAACCTACACACAGTGTGCTCAAAACATTTGCTTTGGATCTCTGTGGAATCGACCTCGCCTAAAACAGTAGTGGTGCTTGGAACAGTGGCATCAACTTTACATGGGAGTTTGTTCCATAGGCAAAATCTCTGATCACACCCAGACTGACTGATTGAAACCTGAAGATACGGGAGGAAAAATAACCTGCAGATAAACTGCATGCCCACATGATTCATATTTCCATAAAAATCCAAGAGGCACAGTCCTGAATTTTTTTTAGTTCAAATATAAAGGAGTGACATCTGCCTTCTCCTTGTTTCACTTACCCATTTCTCTTTCTAGCATGCCCTCCTAATCCTACTTTCCTCTCTGGATCCCAACATCTTGTATAAAGCTTTCCTTGAGTACTAGGTTTCAAGAAATCCTCTCTCCTTAGCATCTATATAAATTTTAATTAGATACTTCCACATTAATTTCTATTTATGCTTTTTTAAAAAAATATGATATTTATGTACATGTGTGTCTTCAGCAGTCAGCACTATGCTTGTCTTGCTTTTATTTATTTGTTGTCAGTACTTATTTACAGTAGGAATGTTCTAGGTTTTGGGACGATGCCCAAAGATGACCCAAACAGATAATTCTCTCTATAACAAACAAACAAAAAGTTTGAAGTTTTCAAACATGGATGTGGAGGAGTAAGAGGGAAGTCTCATGC
The DNA here is from genome assembly GCF_008692635.1 of Crocuta crocuta. Taxonomy (NCBI): domain Eukaryota; kingdom Metazoa; phylum Chordata; class Mammalia; order Carnivora; family Hyaenidae; genus Crocuta; species Crocuta crocuta. Next base: position 14,938,684 of record NW_027530545.1, on the reverse strand, counting down.
AGTTGTGGGGATTGGGCCAGATTATCTGTTCTGATTTTCTTTTATATGGCTTCACTTTCCTATGGGGAACAAAAGGCTGAAAAAAAATTTTTCCAATTCATTTTTGGCTGATGATTCAAGTTTGGTTCAGGTTCCAGATCAGATGTGATCACTTGAGATGTGACATCTCAATTCAAATAACTGGTATTGAGCACGTGTTTTATCAATCTGGATTATAGTAAATATGGTATGATTTGGGAGCCAAACGCTGTCTCTGTGCTTGCTGATTTACAAAAATGGTTCCTTGATAGTAGAAAATGTGGCATGATGTGGAACCCTGAAGCTATAGTGGCAGCATCCCTAACTGTGCACATGAGGTTTCCTGAGTGGAGCACAGTGATTCTGTTCTGGAACTTGTTACTGTAGCTAATTTAGCAGCTCAGACTAAGGCCATCTTATAATTATATATATAACAAGGGATGTTCCCTGATTTGAGAAGCAGCTTGCCTATGAGAATCAGCTCCTTTGACAGCCTGGTTCTGTAGTATAGATTTGAGAATAGATTCTAGGACCTCATCCTACTCCAAAGAGAATATACAGAACACAGAACGCATTAAAGGCTATTTTTAAATATAAATTAAATAATTGAGTTGAATAATGTATGACCCTGAAAATAGGCCTCACCACTGTGATTTCTTTCTTTTTCACTCCTAGTTAATTTCTTCTCCTTTCTTCCCATTCCTCATCTGTTGTCTTGTGTTTAAGAGAAAAGGTAAGATTAGACTGTACATTCAGCTACAATAGCTGGGAGAAAATGTTTTCTTGAAATGCAGTGCCCTATTTCTTTATTTTTTTTAATGTTTATATTCATTTTTGAAACAGAGGGACAGAGCATGAGCGAGTGAGGGGTAGAGGGAGGGAGACACAGAATCCAAAGCAAGCTCCAGGCTCTGAGCTGTCAGCACAGAGCCATCCGATGCAGGGCTAGAACTCGTCAACCAGGAGATCATGACCTGAACCAAAGTCAGACGCTCAACTGTATGAGCCACCCAGGTGCCCCTGCAATGTCCTATTTCTAATTTGCATTGTTTGATTTCTCTTCATTATGGTACAATGATCTTAATTCAAATCAAACTCATTTTCTATTTTATCCTCAAGTGTACACTCTCTTACATTTTTTCTTTTCCCAAAGCGAAAAACAAAACAAAACAAAATAACTTACTGCTAATCTTCTCTTTTTTCCTCATTCCCTTTCCTTTGGAATTTCAATAATTATTTAATTTATGTAAACAAAAAGAAAACAAAGCAATTTACCCACTTCTACCACCCTTCACCATTAACCTATTATAACTACCAATCTGTTTTCTGATTTTTATGAGCTTGTTTGTTTTCTGTTTTTTGTTGTTATTTTTTTTAAGGTCCTGCACATAAAAGAAATCGTATGGTTTTCTTTTCAGAAAATTTCTTTTCAGAATTCTCTGGCTGACTTAATTCACTTAGCATAATGCATTTAATGCCTTCGAGGTCCATCCATGTTGAACATGGCACAAATGGCAATATTTAATTCTTTTTCATAAATCAATAATATTCCATTGTGATTTATTCATTCATCTATCGATGGACACTTAGATTGTTTATCTAACTTGGCCATTACATATAATGCTACAATAAATGTAAGGGTGCATACATCTTATTGAGTGGTTATTTTTATTTTCTTTGGATAAGTACCCAGAAGTGGAATGGTAGTTTAATGTTTATTTTTTTAAGCATACTCCATTCAATTTTCCATAGTGGTTGTACCAATTTACAGTCCCACCAACAGGGCAAGAGGGTTCTTTTTTGTCTGCATTCCTCTCCAACACTTGTTATTTCTTATCTTTTTGATAAGAGTCATTCTAACAGATGTTAGGTTATATCTCTTGTGTTTTGATTTGCATTTTCCCGATGATTAATGATGTTGAACATCTTTTCATGTACCTGTTGGCCTTCTGTAGGTCTTGGGAAAAAATTTAAATCCTTTACTCATTTTTTGATAAGATTGGGGTGTTTTGTGATTACATTCTAGGAGGTTTTTTTTTTTAAAGTTTATTTATTTCAAGACAGAGAGAATGAGTGTGTGTAAGTGGGGGAGGAGCAGAGAGAACGGGAGAGACAGAGAATCCCAGGCAGGTTCCATGCTGTCAACACAGAGCTTGATGCAGGGGTTGAACTCACAAACCATAAGGTCATGACCTGAGCTGAAATCAAGAGTCAGACGCTTAACTGCCTGAGCTACCCAGGTGCCCCAATGTATGAGTTTTTTATATTTTTTGGATATTAACTTAGCAAACATATTATTTGCAATTATTTTCTCCCATTCAGTAGTCTGCCTTTTCATTTTGTTGGTGGTTTCCTTTGCTGTGCAGAAGTCTTTAGTTTGATGTAGTCCCACTTATTTGTTTTTGTTTTTGCTACTTTTGCTTTTGGGTGACATATTCAAAAAATTATCATCAAGGCCTATGTCAAGGCGATTACTGACTATGTTTTCTTCTAGAAGTTTTACAGTTTTAGTTCTCACATTCAAATTTTTTAATCCATTGTTAGCTAATTTTTTTGTATGGTACACCATTTATCATACATCATACACTTTCATTCTTTTGCATATGGCCATCCAATTTTTCTAATACCATTTGTTGAAGACACTGTCCTTTCCCCTTTGTCATGTATTAATTGACTATATATGTGTAGATTTATTTCTGAGCTTTCTATTCTATTCCATTGACCTAGGTGTCTATGACAATACCATGCTCTTTTAATTACTATAGTTTTGTAACATAGTTTGAAATCAGGATGTAACATTGTTCTTTCACAAGATTACTTTCAGTATTAGGGATCTTATGTGGTTCCCTTTAAATTTTAGGATTGTTCATTCTTTTCTTTTGTAATTTTTTAATGTTTATTTTTACTTACTTTTATTTTTTTATTATTTTATTTTATTTTTATTTTTGAGAGAGACAGACAGACAGAACATGAGCAAAGGAGGGGCAGAGAGAGAGGGAGACACAGAATTCAAAGCAGGCTCCAGGCTCTGAGCTGTCAGCACAGAGCCAGACATGGAGCTTAAACTCACAACCTGTTGCATCATGACCTGAGCCAAAGTTGGATGCTTAACCAACTGAGCCACCCAAGTGCCCTAAGATTATTCATTCTAATTGTTGTGAAAAATACTATTGAAATTTTGATAGTAATAGCATTAAATATATTTATTGCTTTATGTTGGATGGGCATGTTAACAATATTAATTCCATGAGCATGGAATATCTTTCCACTTATTTGTGTGTTCTTCAGTTTCTTTCATCAATGTCTTAGAGTTTTCAGAGTATAGGTCTTTTACCTGCTTGGTTAAATTTATCCTTAGGTATTTTATTTTCTTAGATCAATTATAAGTGAGATTGTTTTCTAAAATTATCTTCCTGATAGTACATTATTAGTGTAAAGAGAAACAACAGATTTTTGTGTACTGATTTTGTAAAATATACCATGTAAAAACCCACCATGTTTTTAAAAAATAATTCAATATTTATTCTTTTTTGAGAGACAGAGAGAGACAGAGTGTGAGCAGGGGAGGGGCGGAGAGAGAGGGAGACACAGAATTGGAAGCAGGTTCCAGGCTCCGAGTTGTCAGCATAGAGTCCGATGGTGGGGGGAGGGGGCTTGAACTCACAAATTGCGAGATCATGACCTGAGCAGAAATAAGACACTTAACCAATGGAGCCACCCAGATGCCCCTAAAAACCCACCATGTTTATGTACATTTCTATCTTTAGCATTCAGCAGTGTGTTTGTAATATAATTGATAATTTGTAGAATTTTATGGATTACAAAAATCTAGATGATCTAGAAGTCAAGTGATATAGTCAAAAATAGCAAATTATCATAAAGGCAGAATTATGATCACAAATAAAGAGATCTATAGCAAATACTAACTCAATCAACATTATTAGCAAAATTGTCATAATATTAATGATTATTTTGTTTTCATTTCCTATAATATAGTTAATTGTTCACAAGCACTTTAAGATGGCATTATGAACTAATAGAAGAAGTCCAAAAATTAGATTAAATTTCAATTTTTTCATAATATTTATTTTACATATTCAAAGTAAAAACAAAACTATACTTTAAAATAAATAGATAAAACCATATATGTCTGAAATGGAAATAACTTGCATTTAATTTATTAAATATATACATATATACATATATGTATATACATAGTTAAAAATCTCTCTTCTGAAATGGTATACCTCCCAAAATTAAATTCTTTAGTAACTGAAAGCTTGGAGATGGAATAACTTATTTTTTTTTTTTATGTTTTATTTATTTCTGAGAGAGAGAGAGAGAGAGAGAGATTGAGAGCAGGTGAGGGTCAGAGAGAGAGGGAGCCACAGACTCCGAAACAGGCTCCAGGCTCTGAGCTGGCAGTCAGCACAGAGCCTGATACGGGGCTCGAACCCACGAACCGTGAGACCATGACCTGAGTCGAAGTTGGACGCTTAACCAACTGAGCCACCCAGGCGCCCCTGGAATAACTTATATCTGTTACAATTTTACTTTAAATAGCATGTGAGCTTATTCACAGAATATTATAAAATGTCAATTTCCCTGTTCAGAAAATTTTCTCAGGAAAGTAGTTATATTAAAGTAAAATAGTCATTTAAAAGGACCAGCCTTTGGATTAAAAGTGACTTTTATTTTTTTCCCCTTGTTTTTCGTTTCTACAATAAATGACTATTTCTTTTTTAATAGCATGTTTTAAATAAAATGTAAGGTGAAGTATTATCTAAACACCAGGAACTATTCATTAGACTACACAAGGTACAATAAAGACATAGCTTTGAGCTATGGCTACACAGGCTATGAATGTGATTATTTGCAAACTCAGATAAATGTCAAATTAGTAGGCACTTTGTCAAGCCATGTTAAATCTAATCAGTTTGACTTCTGTTTACTCTATTTGGTTAGACTGGATTTTTACCTTAGTTTAAAAAAAATATTTAAATGCATAGGATGAATTAAAAAAAAAAAGTAGTACCAAAGGACTTCCATGAATACTGTTCTCTCATCTTACTTTTCCCGCCAGCCCCTACCCTGCATTCTGATTTAATTTTTAATGGTTATTGCAATAATTTTAACTGTTCACTGGGGCACCTGGTGGCTTAGTGGATTAAACTTCTGACTTTGGCTCAGGTCATGATCTCAGTTTGTGGGTCCTAGCCCCGCATCAGGCTCTGGGCTGACAGCTCCAAGCCTGGAGCCTGCTTTGGATTCTGTCTCCTTCTCTCTCTCTGCCCCTCCTCTGCTCCACTCATGCTCTGTCTCTCAAAAATAAATAAACATTAAGTAAATAAATAAAAATTAAAAAAAATAAAGTGTTCACTTATACTACTGTTTCCCAACTTGGTTAAAACATCCTGCTACATAAGGTGATAATTTAACTTATATTATGTCCCACCTACATTTTCCTCCTTCCTCTTGCTCATTTAGATAGTTTGTCTGAAGTCTTATATAATCAAACCTCTACTTCATGTTCTATTTACTTTCAATTTTATTGTCTAGCTTCCTATTGTGTAAAATGCAAATATTAGCACCCTTTCATTTTCTCATTTCCTTTCATTTGTTAGTTTTTATTGAGATGGACCTGTTCTTTTTCATTTTCAAAGCGTGTGTATATTTATGTGCTTTTAAATTTTCTTTGCTATGTCTATGTTCCTTTTGATCAAACTTTTTAGAGTTTGACTATCTTATTAGTATTTATAAGAACTAGCTTTTGGATTTGTTTGACCATCTGAATTGTGTCCTTTTTGGTTTTCTTAGCATTCTTCTATTTGATGGCAGTAATTTGGATTTTATTTTTTAGTTGTGTTGTATTTACTATAAAATCTTTCCTTCCTTCCAAGTCAAGTGTTATACAGGTTTATATAGATCTTTCTCACTTGTTATGCTGTTGATCCTTTGATATCCATTCATATATAAGAGTGAGAATCATGTTATTGCTAGAACAGTCCCACACAGCCCTAATGTGGGGTACCTGGATCTGTACTCTTGCTAAATATATCTCTTTATCAAGAAGATGAGGAAATGCCATTTACATGGGTGGCGTTTGATAACCAGCATGAGTTCAGCAGATGGAGAACTAGTCATTGCACTACTTTCTTCCAGAATTCTGGAATAAAGAGAGTTTTATTCTTTCATGTCTATGCCACAGTGGGAATCCCATTTCTCCCTAGTCAGCTAAATACGTTTAGTGTCATGTCTCTGAATTTGCTTAGGGGTAAACACTGGGATGCTGGTGGCTCTTACTGGAATTATCAAGGGAGTGGGGGAGGGATGGTGAAGGGTAGGAAAGCCCTAAAACAGCTGTTTCATAGGCAGCTTTCCAGTGAACCTTCCCTCGTCCAGCCTGTTTTTCATGCCATCATCCCGCACTGTGGACACCAAGACTGAAGTTTTTCTAAAGCTCATTCATTGGAGCCCCCTACCACCTGATTCTAGCCGGCATATCATTAAGCTTATTCTATTTTTTTAAATACATTATCAGGCTTCCGTCAACCTTTTGCCTTTTTAAATGTTGAAATACATTCATGGGCCTCTCTTGTTCTTTTTGCTGCTACGGGTTTATTTTGTCTGTTCTCTTCCCATCTGCTATTATAGCTTAAGAATTATGTTCAATTTATAGTTTAAAATGACCTTTAATCTAGAATGATAGTAAGAATCTAAATGAGATCTAGAACTCCATGGAAAAACTCTTCCACATTCATAATATATTATGCCATAACTAACAACAACAATATAATAATTTCCATATACAAAAAACTTGGTAAGTATGTATTCCCCAAAGTTGGGCTGAGTGGTGTTCCTTCTGTTTCTCCAGGGTGCCTTTTTGTATGATCTTCATGTGATCATTTGCTGATAAAAATGTAAGTTTTTAAAGATCATGTAAAATAATATTCCCAGCTACATCTTAGGGACGCTCACTTAAGCATTCTATATTTAGAATATACTAAATGTCTTAGTAGTAACACGGTCCTGAATGCATTTGGCATGCCAAAGGATTATATGTTTCACATGCTCAAGGTTATTTTAATGTTGACAACACGCCAACTACTATGTAGTAGGTAAAATATCTGACCTCTTTTTACAAATGAGGAAAGTGAGACTCAGGCTTATTAAGTAATTGTATCTGTTAAGCTTCTATTGGTAGGGGCTCTTCAATTCCACAGCTGTGACAGCCACGAAGAAAACATGTTCTGAGGCTGGAGGTGAATCTTGAAAGCTTTTAGAGCCAGGCTGAAGGGACAGAAGCAGGGCAGTGGGAGCCTGGCTATGGTGATCCATCCAGCCAAGTCCCAGAAGAGAAGCAAATCTTCATCCAAGTTCACAACAGTGTCATGCAGCTGATAACTCATGGTCTGGACAGACCGTCCCACTCCAGATATATTAAAACAGGGCATGCAAACTTCCTGAGCAAAACAACAGACCGGAGAGACTGACCATACCCAATACTGACGTCTCTGAACATAGGAACTGACACAGACACAAAGACCAATGGAGAAACAAACTATATCAAACTATTCTGAACATACTGACTCTCCAACTTATATCCACATCCAGCACCCCACAGTTTAGAAGCTTCCTGCCTTTCCTACATGGGCTACGCTTCTAAACACCAACAAAACAAAACAAAACAAACAGAAAAGAGATATCTGACATGAGACCACCTGTCGTGCAGAAGATGATTTTCTCTTTCCTGCCACATAACATACGCAGGCTCACCTGGGCAGTCTTCATGTGCTCACTCTAGCAAGCATCCAGTGATCATTTAGAAAACACAATTTCGAATTTATAGTCTCATGACAGGTGACAGATAATGATTTTATTTTTAAATATGTATGCATTTATGAAAATTAATTTACTTGTTTTTTCTGAAATTAATCTAAAATTATCTAAAATATATTACCTGTCATATATTTTGAAGTTAATGCATCTATATAATGCCCACAATAATTTTATTAATTTTGACTCTGTTAAAAGAACAGATTTTTTTTTCTAGCAGAAAATCTGCATATACCTTTTAAAACATGAATTTGATCATGTGTTGCACTTAGACTTTTATTATTTCATATTGAGAAAAAGATAATCATAAATTACACTCAAATATGGAATACAACTGAGCAATAAAAAGAATGAATCATTGATATACACAGTAGCTTGGATGGATCTCAAGGCCATTAGGCTCAGGAAAATAAAGCCAAACCCAAAAGGTCACATAATGAATATCATTTATAGAATAATATTTAAATGGCAAAATTAAGAGATGGAAAATGGATAAGTAATGGCCAGGGGTTAGGCATGGTGTGAAGAGACTTAGCAGAAGGGATCTTCATAGTGATAGTGATGATTAATGTTGCACCTTGATTGTTTTGTGGATTACAGGATAATCTACAGGTGATCAAATGACATAGAATTTTATACACATGTAGTACCAATGTCACTTTCCTGAATTATAATTATGTCATGTGTAACCACTGAGGAAAGTTATTTTTCATTTTTCTTTCTTTTCTTTTCTTTTCCTTTTTTTTTTTTGTACTATCTTTACAACTTCCTGTGAATCTAGAAGAGCCTGGGTGACTCAGTTGGTTAAGGTCATGATCTCACAGTTTGTGGGTTCAAGCCCCACATCCAGCTCTGTGCTGACAGCTGAGAGCCTGTAGCCTGCTTCAGATTCTGTGTCTCCCTCTCTCTCTCTGCTCCTCCCAAGCTCACATTCTGTCTCTCTCTCTCTCTCAAACATAAACAAACATTAAAAAAAAAAACTTCCTGTGAATCTAAAATTACTCAAATAAAAGATATTTAAAAAAATAAAAAAACATTAGAAATAGATATTTAAACAGAAAACAACGCATTATGTCTAGAAAGAAAAGATTTGCTAGTGCACTTGCTTAGTACAACTGCTAGAGAGATAGCATAGCCACTGTTTAAACACATGGATTCTTGAGGCAGATCACTTACAAGCTTTATGATTTGGAGAAAATTACCTAACCTGTCTGTCTCTCAGTTTTCTCATCTATAATATTTACTTAATAATAGTACCTACCTGATAGGGTTGATATGAGGATTCCATGTGCTTCAATTTGCAAGGTATTGAAACAGTAATGTTTCAATAAGATTATCATAAGGGGCTAGTAAGGTAAATAGAAATAGACAGTAGTATTGTTACTATAAAGGCTTAGTAATTTGTACAATGAATATGTATTATCTGTTATAATATAGATATTCTTCTAAATATCTGTACTTCTTCAAAGGTGTTAAAAAAAAAAGCTGTGACCTCACCCTAGAGTTCAGATTCTAGAAGAAAAGGAAGAAAATAAATAATAGGTGATATAATGGTAACTAAAGCTAAAAATATAAGAGGTAGTAAAAAAAATGCCAGTCCAGGTTAAAGAGTGGATGCAGTGGTCAGGGAGGTACCCTCTAAGGAAGAGACATTTGAGTTGAGATATGAATGAAATGAGGGTAAAATGACTGAGTCAGGAGCACATGTGATGTGCCCTGGGAATAGCATGGAGTCCAGTGTGGGTAACATGGCATAAAAGCGGATGAAGTAATAAAAGAGAGGTGGTCAGCACCAAACCACGGAGGCTTTATAGGCCAGAGTATAGACAATGGATTTTATTCTGAAATAGGAAGTCACTGGAGCATCTTGAACAGGGAAATGAAATTACTTCATCTGCATTTTGAAAGAAACACACTGCATACTTTATCATCAACAGATTGTAAGGGCACAAGAGCAGAAGAAGGCAAATGCATTAGTTTTCTATTGCCACTATAAAAATTGCCCGAACATGGCATCTGAAAACAACAAAATTAATTCTCTCACAGTTCTAGACACCAGAAGTTCAAAATTAATTTGGGACTGATATCATGGGGCCTCCAACATTCTTCTGCTTGTGATACCTTTCCTCCCATCAATCCCAACTGTTGCTTCCACTGTCCTCTACTTCCTTCTTTGACCTTCTTGCTTCCCTCTTATAAGAAAACTTGTGATCACATTCAAGTTTCACCTGGGTAATTCAAGGTACTCTTCCCATCGCAAGATCCTTAATTCAAAAATGTCTGCAAAGTCTCTTTTGGCATATAAGGCAGCATTCACATGCTCTAGGAATTAGGACATTTTTATCTTTGGCACTATATTCAGATTACCAAAATACAATTATTTAAAACAATTGCAGAAGTCCAAGTCAAATGTAGGTTGCTTAGGTGAGAAGAAAGTGAAGGAGGTGGGGGCATATTCCAGGTAAATTATTTTTGGAATGTGGACTAGATTTGTTGGTCATTTGGATACAGATGTTTGATGGAGAGTTTCAGAGGAATCACTATAATGCCAAAATTATTAACCTGAGCAACTGAGTGAGTGTAAGTGCTATTGAAAAAGAGGGGTATAATAGTCTCTTGAATTATCAGAATAATAAAAAATGTTGATACAAATAGTGGTAGGGGAAACAAATCAGCAAGTTGATAAAATCTTTGCCAGATAAGTAACAGTGACTGGAGTCATAATCTATACTTGCTCTAAGAAAAGACAGCAGAATTAGTGTGAAGTCATTGGTCCAACAGGATCTGGAGCATTTTGGGGGAGAAAATGGGGGCGGATAAAAAAACAACAGTCTAGAAGAGGCAATTAGAAGCATATGAGACAAAACTCAGTCTCTGCTGAGACTTTANAGCAGAATTAGTGTGAAGTCATTGGTCCAACAGGATCTGGAGCATTTTGGGGGAGAAAATGGGGGCGGATAAAAAAACAACAGTCTAGAAGAGGCAATTAGAAGCATATGAGACAAAACTCAGTCTCTGCTAAGACCCATGTGAGGTAAAGAACAGCCATCACCTGAGAGGGATGTACAGGATCAGGGTTCTCGGAGGTTTCAATTAGAGCAAAAACATGAAGAAATGATAAAAGAAGAGACTGAATATTCATGGAGGCCCCCCCCATGGGAGACAGGAGCAACTCCCCTATACCANCAAAAACATGAAGAAATGATAAAAGAAGAGACTGAATATTCATGGAGCCCCCCCCTCCCCCATGGGAGACAGGAGCAACTCCCCTATACCGACACATACATGCCCCTAAAATTTTTGAATGCCAATACTAATTATATCACACATGAACCAAGAGGTTATGAAAGTTTACTGCTCATACAATGGGGACTTTCTGGAGAAAGTAAAATAGACACCCAGATCCTTAACAGTGTTAGTGAAGAGAGAGGTGGTGGCATTTGTGTATCCTGTGCAGGGGTCGGCACTGGCGACAGCTTCCAAGCCCAGAGTGAGGTTTGCATGGTGTGAGCTTCCAGGCTGGTGCCAACGGGAGTGCCCGGGCTTTCCTAGCGTTTTGTCAGATACGGTGCAAACGGGGAAGGGGAGGGGGGTGTCAGACCTACAAGCTGTCAGTGGTGAAACGTTAACAGTGAAGTTAGAGTTTTATTACACTTAAGGATACAGGGGGGTTTGCTAATGACAGGCTATGGGCTCTACAGGGCACAGTGGAACTTTTACTGCCAAGGTCTGATTGGTGGCAGTTTGAGTCAATTTAAGAGATACATAGGCAGAACCATAAAGATAAGAGTGACCTGAAAAGCCTGAGCTTCTTGTGATAATTGTGGTACATTGGGATGCAGAGCATTTTGAAACTAGTTCTAATTATGGCCTCCATTTGGGAATAACAACAACGACGACGACGACGACAACAATAATAATAATAGAAACAACACCTGCCACATACCAGTACTATAAAAATAATACTTTCTTTTTCCAAGTGTGATTTTTTAATCCTAAACAGCGTACTGAAGTGTATATTTTCCTTCTTTTGGAGCTGAAGAAATTTAGGATCAGAGAGATTATTTATCCACACTTTTATAGCTGGTAAATGTCAGCTTTGGGAACTCAAACCAGGAGTGTGTGATTTTAGAGGCTATTCCTTTTCAATCAGGCCAGGCTGCTTTCTTCAGATGGGAGTAGCTAAAATCTACCATATGATTTCACCTAGTAATTTCATTCACTTAGCAGAGAGGCTTCTAGGTTGAACAATTTGCTAATATTGATTTGAATCACCCAGGAAATTCTAGCCTGAAGAACTCAATATATTTTCAAAACCTTTCTTGTTGCTCTCTGACTGATGCCAAAATATCTGAATTAAAAGTAAAAAACGCAATCACAATCCATCATCTACAGATAGTCTTGTGTCATGTAGCGACTGACTTTGACAACTACCAGATCTACTCTTTGGATGGGTTCCTCCTCTAATTATACATACAAAGCCAAGAGCTGGTAGTTAATCCTTCACTGCTTTCTATTGAAGGTTCCGTTCGGCAGTGATTTATCACATATCAATTTTAATTCTTGTTGAACCAAAACTTGTCATGCACAATTTCTATTCTGCTGTACTTTTTGGTGAAAGAAAAATGCTTCTAAACACCTTTATTTAATTTAATTTTTTTCTTTTTACTTGTGAACACGAGAAGATGGATGTTTCTTGATTCCAGGGCTAAGAGGGAAGGCCTATTAAGCTCCATATGGAATCAGTGACACTGTCTCCCATGATATATGAATTGTTATGGTTTTGAGTTGACATCTTGCTGAATCTGAATGAGCTGCAGCACTATGTATACTGTCACTTCTAAAAACAGGTTTCATACATCTGAACCCATACACTGAACAAATGGGTAAAAATGGTTCTATAAAAGCAGTGTTATAAGCACTTGATTAGCTTTTTCACACAAAGCTATTAGGGAAAAGCCCAATGATCATGTCCTAAAATTAACTCAGTTAATTTTTTTCTCTTCAGTGTAAAAAATGGTCATTTACAATAAATACATTTAGATAATAGGTTAGATAATGTGAAGGCACACAGAATTATTTAGTCGATATTGAGGGAGTGATTTCACGAATTATGGATGGGGCACTTGGATGGTTCTGTTGGTTAAGCATCTCACTCTTGTTTTTTTGCTCAGATCATGGTCTCCTGATTCATGGGATCGAACTGCACAACAGGCTCTGTGCTGACAGCGTGGAGCCTGCTTGGGATGCTTTCTCTCCCTCTCACTCTGCCCCTTCCCTGCTCTCTCTCTCACACAATAAATAAATAAACATTAAAGAACAGAATTATGGATAGATGTTTTAAAAGAAAGTGGTCGAAACTGATGATATGTAACAGATTAGAAAGCTAATTATCCTTAAAAATCAAACACTGGACAGAAATATTTATAGGGATTTCTTCAACTAGACAGACCTTTTTAAAGTCTATGGCCACATCTACTTCATTTTTTTTGTTTGTTTGTTTTCTCTAGAGTTTCGTGATTGATTATAAAGATAATAATGCTGGGGTGCCTGGGTGGCTCAGTCAGTTAAGCATCTGACTTTGGCTCAAGTCATGATCTCACAGTTCATGAGTTCAGGCCCCACATCAGGCTCTGTGCTGACAGCTCAGAACCTGAAGCCTGCTTTGGATTCTGTGTCTCCCTCTCTCTCTGCCTCTCCCCTGCTTGCATTTTGTCTCTCTCTCTCAAAAATAAATAAACATTTTTTAAAAAGATAATAATGAATATTTTCATAATTTTATACATCTGACAAAGAATATTCATCTCTTCTATCTCATGTTAGGAAAGAATGATTATGATCTTTACTTAATAGCTTAGATTACCATGGCTCAGAGATTAATAAATTTGCCCAAGATCACACAGAAGTCTGAGAGAGTAACACACATCATTTACTTCAAACTCTGTGCTTTTCTTCTATATCATTCTGTAAATTACAGAAGTTAAATGTTTTGTTTAATATAGATATACTGCTGTAGCACATAAAGCAGGTACTTAGTAAATATTATTGTATGATTACAGAATATTTTATGTTTTGATTAGCCAAAGTGATATATCAATGAAGACTGAATACCCTTTAAAGAGACGAGGGAAAAAAGACATCTCAAAGGCATTTCATGTACTTGTCTATTTAGTGTATAATTTATAATCACCAAGTATATAAAGTATTTGATCCATGGGTCCCATTTGTTTTAAACTTCTCAACCTTTATATCAGGCACTAAGTCTTCTCTTTTCTTTATTCTCATTTACAATGCTAAGAACCATGCACTGTACACAGTATGTGCTTATTGTTAGAGAACAGACTCAGCTCTGACTCCACATGAGTGTGAATATACTCACAGCTATCGTTCTAAAGAAATTTCATTAGAATACAATGATGATGCCCTATGCCATGAAAATTTCACTTTTATGCCCTGAATAGGTTGACATCAGCTTAGAAACTAAAAAATACAAGTTAAAAATGGGTTAGGCCAACAGACATTTGTTGTTGTTTAATTGAGACAGCATTTTAAAACAATGAGATACAGCTTAAATCTGGAATTTTTGGTTCTCCAGAATACTGGAAAACCTGGTCCTCCATTACCAAATGGCATTAACTAGTAGGTCTTGAAAAACAGCTGTCTCCCGTGGACAATTCCTTTATCCTCCTGTTTGTTACTTTCCCTCAAGAGCCTGGCCCTTGGTCATAGTAATACATACCTGAGTTTGTAACTTTATGTAAGGGATAAGTGCTCCTTGACTCGTAGTTAAAAGAGAAATGTAGTAATAGGAAAGAATCATAAGACTAGTTTATTGTTTTAATTCCAAAGAAATCAAATCAGTATCTCAATAAGAAGACAATCCTACTTTATTATAACCATTTTCAAGGTATTTCCCAAGATTTAAATCTCATCTACTTCCTCTCTCTTCCCAGGAAACCAACACAATGATCTTTACAGAGATCTGCATAAAGTACAAACATTTATTTTTAAGTGAGGTGGAGTGCAAAGAATAGGTACACATTAATCGTTTTGCAGAGGTGACACATATATGTCCTTACAATTTCTTTTTCTTCTTTTTTTGTTTATTTATTTTTGAGAGAGAATGAGCATGAGAGGGGGAGGGGCAGGGAGAGGGAGACAGAGGATCATAAGTGGGCTCTGAGCTGTCAGCAGAGAACCTGATCCAAGGCTTGAACTTACAAACTGCAAGATCATGACCTGAGTTCAAGTGGGATGCTTAAATGTGGAGCCACTCAGGTGCCCTTTTCCTTACATTGTCTTAAAAATCACTAAAATTATCCTTGAAAGAAAAGTATATGTCTGGCTTACCTCTCTTCTTTCTACCTTTTGTTGCACAATAGTCAACAATGCTGGAATATCAGCATTAAAGTTCATGTTATTTTAATGATTTAAATATGTTTAAATCTAAATTGAAAAAAAATTAAGTTATGGATTATTATTCTTAGTGAAACAAATTCAACATTTACAGCAGTGGCTCATGTTTAAGACATTTTTCAACTCATATCTCAACTCATATCTTTATAGGATTTGGAATTGATTTAACAAGTGTTCTTAAGACTATAAACAGGAAGGGGCACCTGGGTGGCTTAGTCGGTTAAGCGTCCGGCTTTCGCTTAGGTCATGATCTCGCGGTTCGTGGGTTCGGGCCCCGCATCGGGCTCTGTGCTGACTGCCAGCTCAGAGCCTGGAGCCTATTTCAGAGTCTGTGTCTCCCTCTCTCTCTGACCCTCCCCTGCTCACGCTCTCGCTCGCTCTCTCTCTCTCCTAGAAATAAATAAAAATATTTTTTAAAAAGACTATAAACAGGAAATATTATTTTAAAACTTTCACTATAAGTAGTAAAAACTATAAGGTTCGGCTTATGAAAAATGTGTAAGCCCTCAAAAGGTATAGCTAAGATCTCATTCTTAATAATTCGCTCTCAACATCACGGCTGTGTTGACTTACCTACATAAACAACAGAGTCTTCAACTGCAGAAAGCATGAGCAACTAGAATGTGGTTTTTGACTCTATGAGGACCCAAGATGTATTATGACAAGTGTGTTAAGAAAATGGGATTGCCACAATATTAAAGAAAAAGTTTATTACAAATAATTGCTTGCTCTGTTTATGCTCCTTCTGTAGAACTAGGATAAGCAATTTAGGTTACAGAGATTTATAACAGTTTTCATGAAGATGTATGAAATCCCAAACTTGCAGCTTTTTTAATCCTCCTATAAATCACTTTATACATTTAATTTCTCCCTGTATAAATTTTATGGGACCATATACAGGCAGAAAGTTTAAATTACTACATGCTTTCTGAAGAGGGAGCTATCTTTGGGATTTTTTTCCCACATGTTTCCTATCTAATACATGATATAAATTCCAAGGGTTCAGTTGTAAATAGTTAGCAAATACTATTTTATTGCTCAAACATCTGCAACGCTGTGAGGTACTAGCCAGAATCTATTTCTGAGATAGAACTACCTCAAAGTTGGGTCGTACTATACTACATGAGAGGCTATAATATTATACATTCCATAAATCTCAAGAATAACAAGTTCTAATCCTATATTCAACCAATATATTATTATCATAAGGATTTGACCTAAAGAGGGACATAACTGACTTTCAACTTGCATACTTGAATTCAAATCATTATGAAACCTATAATGCTGTGCATCACTAGATGTAGGAATGGAGGTTCCAATTTACTGAAAACTTTTAGACAGTTTTTCTATCTTGGTTTACTACAGGGAAGTCATAGGATATTATGTCTTAGGATATTATGATAGGTCCTAACTGGGCTTAAGGACAAACATTCTCACAGTCAGATTTTTGGTTTGTAACCTAATCTTTAAAAGCACATTAGGCCCCTGAGGAGTTGCATTATTATTTTACTACAGAGGGTTCCAGCAGTATTTAACCCAATTTTGGAATTATTTGGCTCATTCTATGTGGCAATCTGCCTATATATGACTTGATATGAAATGTATAAATTAGACAAAAACAGTGTATTTTTCTCCTGTTGATTTGGGACACATTTTTGGAGTGATGATGGTGAGAAGGTGGTGATAGGCTTGAGTAAGTATAGCATATGTATTTGTGGTTCCTTTGCAAGCGGATATGTTGACTCCTTCCTTGACCAAACATATTAATAATAGGATAAAGCTGAAAATCAAATTTGAACTCCTTGGGAAACCCCATGGATTTGACTCATCTTCCAAGGTAATGAATCTAGTACATGCGGTTTTGTTCAGACGGGCTCATTGAAATGGGACTTTGATTTATTTAGCTGGTGTCTTGTGTTTTCCCCAACAATAAGACCTGCTTTGGAAAATGCAATTTCCTTTTGGCACAATTTCAACTCTTTATAGGGGATCTGTCTCCATTCATTTCTTCTACCATTTCTTTAGGGAAACAGCTTTTGCATTGTGAGCATTTTAATTTCTAAAGAATAACATGTCTATTCATGCAGATACACAAATTAGAAAAGTACTAACTTTTATATCTGATTGCACTGAGAAAAAGTTATTATATCCAAATATTAAAAATACTATTGCAATTACATAAAGACTTTAAAAAGAATCAAATTTTTTATCCATTTCTGTTTTAAATTAGGTAAGTTTAATCAAATATATATGGGTTTGAATGTAATTTATTTTTATTTTAAAACATCTTTTGAGAATGATTTATTACCATAGAGACTTTTGCCATCTCTGCCTTAAATGTTTCCCCACCTATAAATTATTTAATAAATTTGATTGATATTGACCAAGCTCTTTGTGGATTTATGGCATATCTATGGCTTGGAGTATTAAGCCTTATTAAGTATACCTCTTAAAATATGAAGTGGCATTGACTATTGCTCATAAAGTAATAAAGTCTAATTCACTTCAGAGGTCAATAAAACTTTCAGAAACTCCCTTAAAAAATACTAAAATTACTTTATGCATGCACATGTATGCCCAAGTTTAAGCACACTTCTATGCTTGGATTAGAAGCTTTTATATGGTCATGAGTTTAATTTTTCTTTAATGTACATTTATTTTGGAGAGAGAGAGAAAGACAGAGTATGAGCAGGAGAGGGGCAGAGAAGGAGACACAGAATCCGAAGCAGGCTCCAGGCTCTGAGATGTCAGCACAGAGCCCGATCCAGGCTCTAACTCATGAACCGTGAGATCATGACTTGAGTCAAAGTCAGATGCTTAACCGACTGAGTTATCCAGGCACCCCAATATGACCGGGAGTTTAAAAATTTAGTTACCTACGGAGCTGCCTTGAGCAAGTCATTTTATCGTTGTATACATCATATAGAAAATAAGAACACTGGTTGGTTTCTCAATTTCCATTAGACTCGAAAACTTCATAAACCTACTTTAAGGCAGAGGTTCCCCAATTTTAGTATCAGAATCATTAAGAAGCCTTATTAAATCACAGATTTTTGAGTCCTGCCCTGGGTTTTCTGATACAATAGTTCTGAAGATTAGCCCACGAATGTGCATTTCTAACAGTTTTCATGGGGATGCTGATGTAGATACAAGGACCATGGTTTGTAAACTTATACTCTAAGGATCTGACTAAAGTGTTAGCTTATTAATACACCAGATTTTTGCAATTGTGAACTTAATAACAGATGATTTTTTTCTGACTTCAAGGATATAAAGGACAACTTTCTGCTAAAATTATTGGGGTCCCTTTTTGGTGAGCAGTATCTGTGAACTAAATATAGTTTCAAAAGCATCTCCTATATATAAGAGATCTTATTGTGTATTTGAGCACTGATCTACACATTCCTAATATCTCAGTAGAAAATGATATTTAATTGAAGATTAAAAATAAAGATAGATAGATAGGTGTATAAGTAAAGAAATAAATAACAGATCCTTCATGTAATCACTGAATATTGAAGGGAATCTAAAGAAATTTCAATTTCATTTAAGCATTATTAAAAAATCAATGAGTTAAGTATCACTTTATTACTGTGATGCAGGTTACCTGTTGGGACATTCTGCAAAGCAGTTAGTTGCCTGTGCTAAAATGGTACCATTGTTGGGTATCAACTTGCATTTTAAAACAATAAGTTAACAAACTTGTATTATGTTTATGTTGTCATCAAATATATCAAGCAACATTAACCTTCTAGAATTTAATTTTCTTCAGATTTTAAATCCATTCTCCTTTGCCACAGGGATTTATAGAATTTTTTTCATACTTGACCTAAAGTTTATGCATGAAGAAACAATATGCTACAGTACTAAGGTAATTTTCCAGTTGATAGTTTTAGTATCATTCTTTTATTTTCCAACATTTTAAATATAACAAAAGTTGCATGTTACTAAATTGTTATTTAGTTTATCAGAAACATAATGCCTCTAATATTTCCCTAACAAGATAATCAATTCAGCTAGAAACACCACAACCATCAACAAAAATACTTCCTAATTATATGCCAATATCTTATTAGAAACAATGACATTAATTAATCTAAATTTGACACTGATTAATTTTGAATGTGGTAGTTTGGGTGCTCTAGGGACAAGACAGAAAGAACTGAATTCTAACAGGATGAGAACCAGTTTTTAAATTCATAGCAATTCTGTTTCAAGAAGCTGTTTCATTTCAATTCATAAAACATTTACTGAACATGTACATTTGAAAGGCCTTGAAAATACAAAGTTAGTTCTAGTATGGTGAACTCAAAAAGATTACAATGTAGTATGTAAAAGACAAAGGCAAAGAAATCTTGAAAATTCAGTGATAAAATGTAGCAACAAATCTATGTATATAGTAGAAGGATATCTCAGAAATGGATTATTGTATGGGCATGCCTTACAAAAAGATCGATAGTTAATCATATGTTCAGTATTTTTTTAACTTTTTAAAATAGTTTATTTATTTATTTATTTAAATTTTGTAAACTCTTGAGACCAAGAGTTGCATGCTCTACTGACTGAGCCAGCCAGGCACCCCTGTTTTGTGTTTTCTTTTGTTTTGATAAGGATCACAGCAAAAACTCTTCCAAGGAGAGGAAAAGGGTGTACATAGTCATAATAGTATAAGAAGAACATGCATGTCAAAGGAACTGCAATTTTGTAATGAGGGAGGGGACAATAAGATATGTCAAGAGGGGGCCTTTTCTGCTTGCTTAGGAGATTGAAGAAAAAAGATTTCACTAAAGATTTTGAAGCAGGTGAGGTGCCCGCATCACTCAGTCAGTTAAAGGCCCGATTCTTGATTTCGACTCAGGTTATGAGCTCATGATTCATGGGATCAAGCCTCATGTCCAGCTCTGCACTGAAGGTGCAGAGCCTGCTTGAGATTCTTGCTCCCTCTTTCTCTGTTCTTCCCCTGCTCTCTCTCTCTCTGTCTCTGCCTCTGTCTCTCTTTCTCAAAATAAATAGACATTTAAAAAAATAATCTAAAGCAGGTGAATTTGAAGCAGGCCAGTTAAGACAGTAATTCAAAAATAGAGTAAACTGAAGGCCAGTGAGCTTGCGGATAAAGAAATCAGGTAAGCAACAGTTTTCATCAATAAATACATCACCCAGACTGAGAATCAGTAGGGAAATCAGTGGCTCTTAATAACACATTGAACCAGATGGATCTAACAGATATATTCAGAACATTCCATCCAAAAAAACACATTCTTTTTAAGTAAACAAGGAACATACTTCACAATATACCACATATTAAACCAGAAAACAAGTCTCCACAAGTTCAAAATAATTGAAATAATATTATGCATCTTTTTTGACAACAACAGAATGAAACTACAAATCAATCACAAGAAAAAAAAATCTGGAAAGAAAAAAAGTACATGGGGGTTAAATAGCATGCTACTAAACAATAAGTGTGTCAAACAAGAAATCAAAGAGGAATTCAAAAAGTACATGGAGACAAATGAAAATGAAAACACAACTGTCTAAAATATTTGGGATGCAGTACAGCTGGTCTAAGAGGGAAGATTATAGCAATACAGGTCTACTCAAGAAGCAGAAAAAAATCTCAAATAAGCAACCTAACTTTACACTAAAGGAACCAGAAAAAGAACAAAGCCCAAACCCAGTAGAAGGAAGAACATAATAAAAATTGGAGCAGAAGTAAATAAAATAGAGACTAAAAAACCCCAAAATATAATAGATCAATGGAATTAGGCATGGCTCTGTGACCAGATCAGCAAAATTGATAAACCTTTAGCCAGATTCATAAAGGAGCAGTGCGAGGGGGTCAGTGTGGGGGAGGTGGAAATCAAGTAAATAAAATCAGAAATACAGGAGGAGAAGTAAGACACCAAAGAAATATAAAGGATTGTAAGAGATTATGAAAAATTATATTTCAAATTGGATAACCTAGAAGAAATGGATAAATTCCTAGAAACATATACCCTTCCAAAACTGAATCAGAAAGATAGAAAATTTGAACAAACTGGTTACTAGCAATAATATTGAATTAGAAAAACAATCGATCAAACAAGCAAACAAACAAACAGAAAACCTCCCAGCAAACAAAAGTCAGGATCAGATGGCTTCACAGGAAAATTCTACCAAAGATTTAAAGAGTTAATACCTATTCTTTTCATACTATTCCAAAAAAACTAGAATGCTTCCAAATTCATTCTGCAAGGCCAGCATTACCCTAATACCAAAAGCAGATGACATTACAAAAAAAAAAAAAAAAAAAAAAAAAAAAAAAGAAAAGAAAAGAAAAAAGGAAACTACAGGTCAATATCTTTGATGAACATATATGCAAAAATTTTCAAAGAAATATTAGCAAACTGAATCGAACAATAAAAAAAATCATTCACCGTGATCAAGTGAGATTATTCCAGGAATATAAGGGTTATTCAATATTCATAAATCAATCAATGTGATGTCTCACATTAACAAGAAGGGTAAAAACCATATAGTCATCTCAATAAATTCAGGAAAAGGTATTTGGCAACGTATAGCATCCATTCATGATAAATACTCTCAACAAAGTAGGTTTAGAAGGAACATACCTCAACATAATAAATGCCATATATGAAAACCCCACAGCTAATATCATACTCGATGAATATGATATATTCATACAGATGTATGAATAGAGTTTTTCCTCTAAGAGCAAGAACAAGACATGGATGTCCACCCTTACCACTTTTATTTAATATGGTACTGGAAGTCCTAGCCACCCAGTCAGATGGTGGGGGGAGGAAGGGAAGGGGAAGTGAAAGGGAAGAGTAGGGAAGGGGAAGGGAAGGGAAGGGAAGGGAAGAGAAAGGGAAAACGAATGGAAGGGAAGAGAAAGGGAAGGGAAGGGTAGGGAAGAGGAAGGGAGGGGAAGGGAAGGGAGGGTAAGGGAAAGGAAGGAGAGAAATCAAGTAAGGAGACTCTTCAGAAAACTACTTGAAAAACAACAAGCATTTGATTTAAATAATGAGAAGCAGAACAAAGATTTCCAAAGTATTAAGAAAATTGGTGGCTGATAAGTTATCATGGGCATCAAGCACAGTAGTTTGTGATAAATCCCAGATATTTTTTCTAGGTAAACAGGAGAATATTGATGCCAGTGTCTGAAGTTAGTGGATATGAGTGGAGGGATAGATAAGAGAGAATTTATTCTTATATTATTGGTTGTAGTGAACTTAGGGGCTGATGAAATATTGAACTAGGAAGATTAAAAAAGTAGAAAAATAGACTTATTGGGGGGAATTGGGATCAAAGATCAATATATGGTATTGATCAGAATATAGTTTTAAAAAACCCAAAAACGTGTTCAAAGTAAATTAATATAAGAAAATGGGCAAGCACTTGAAACCTGGGAACACCAACATTTAAGGATGGAATTATAGGTGGCTCAAGAGAGAAAAGAAGAACGCTTGGAGATCAGGGAAGCCTTGAAAAAAAAAAAAAAAGCCAAGATGGACATTTTTAAAATAAAACCTACTTATTTATGAATTCAGCATATATTAAATAAGTATTTACTATGTGCCAGTTATTCTCCTGGGAATATAGTGGTAACAAAATAAGTGTGATCTCAACTACCATGAAAGCTTAAGTTCAATAGGAAGGAAAAAAAGATTTTTAGAAAATTGTAATAATAAAGTACAAGTTGCAATGTGAGCTCATAGGATGAGTTTCTGACCTACTCTGGGAAAGATCAGAAAGGTTTTCCAAAGGACATAACTTTTAAGTCAAAGTCTTAAAGGATGAACTATGACTAGCTCAAAAATAAGGAGAGTAAATTTACTCCAGGCAGACTGAGCCACAGGTATGGAAGCTCAGCAGTGAGGGAGATCATGGCATATTTAGGAAACTAAAAATTTGTATGAATGGAGAGTAGGAGGAGTTGTTAAAATGAGTTTGAAGTTGTCACCTTACTTGACTTGTGACAATTTTGACTTGTGACTGGTGACAATTTTCTCCTTGAAACACCATCCCCCTTAACTACTCTGGTATCATACCATTCTCATTTTCCTTCTATCTCTCTGCACTCCTATTTTCAATTATTTTAATCATGGGTCCCTCCACTATACAGCCTTTAAATCAGTCTTCACTGTATACCACCTCTCTGCACAATCTCACCAACTCCTATCACTTTCTTTGGCATCTCCTTCACCACCATACAGCCCTCCATAATTTTACTCTACCCCAAGCTCTCTTCATAGCTCTAGACACAATTATCCAGCTGCCAACTTGGCATTTCCCTTCAGATATCCATCATCTCAAATTGCACAGGTACAAAATGAAACTAATCTTTTGTGCCAAATTGGGTTCATGGTCACTACTCCTCATCTTAGGAGAGGCCCAGCCATTCAATCAGACTTAAAACCCAGATATATAGTAGACACTCTTGAGCCTATTATTTTCCTCAACTTATATCCAAGACTAGTAGGATAATTTAAAATGAAAAAGTAGTTTGAAATATTTGTTCCTCTATTTTCCTTTTCTGCCACTTTAAGCAAGATTCTTTATTCCATTCCTAAGAAATGTTTTTTGAAGGACTAAAAGCACAACTTTATCTAAAATGATAGCTCTTTCTGTCTATGGCTTAATTGTAATGGTTTAATTGTGGTTTTAGACTAAAAAGAAGAGAACACTATCATGGAGGTGACCATTCTGAGAGTAGATAGCCATATGTTGGCCCTGAAGAGGAGGGCCAGGAAGGAGGTAGAATCCTATGTATTGTTTTTTTAAAAAAGCAAGAGATGAAACTCTGGGTTTGGGGAAATAAGATTGGAAAATGGGCTTTGAGAACTGAGATCAGATGTATTTCTAAACTCATGTTTGTTTGTTGTTTTGTATAGTTCTTGGTATACAAATTTAAGCATGCAAGAAGCAGCTTCTCTTTATTCATTCCCTTTCACAAATACCTGAACAGCCATTCACTGACAGTTTACCTCAAAGTCCAAGAGACCATGTTGTAGTTCCCATAATGGGAAAAGAAGCTTTAATCTCCAGTTCTTTGCCATCAGTGCTCACATCCTCATTGTACTCAATTTTCTCACCCAATTTTCTTTAAGGTTTTGTAAAATAAGGATAGAGTACATATGGGATCCTGTAATGTACCAAGAAATGAGAGTCTTATTCTAGGAAAACCCCTGAAAATATCATCAACTAAAGTGAGTTAGTGTGGTTTTGTTTTTATTTTGTGAGACTCTGCAAGATAAATAGTCCTAGATGTCCTAGATGAACACATTTGTTTGTGGGTGTATAAGGGGAGTTTCCTAATGCAAGAAAAGCTAGGTTATAAAAATATTTTTATCTTCTAATTTGAAGGCCCATATAATCAGTCTTGAAATATTTATATCTCCCCAGTAACTGAGTGACCCAACCATCTGTTACTCCAATAATAATAGGTTAATGCTAATACAGGAGGACTTGCATGTTTAAAGGTCCTTTAACTGATGCTTTATTTATACTTCAGAGTTTTGGGAAACTGAAACTCTGATTACATGTTACGTGTCTTCCTTCCTCCTCTTCTTTCTTCCTTTACTCATATTTAAGTTTCAATAACTCAGACCTAGAATAAAGAGCAAATCTAGACCATTTCTGTTGCTATCTATGTGACTTAGAATAAGTCACCTAATTATGTGACCTTTTCTTTTTCTATTAAGTGGTAGATGACCTCAGGTATCTCCTTAAGTTTCACCATTTAATGATGATATATATGTTTTTTCTATATTTCTCTCAAAGCTTTATTTTGGTATGGTGTATATCAGAAAAGTAAGGTCTGTTTAGAAGAAAATCAAAGATGCTTGATATAAGGATCATCTAAGTATTTACTAATGTTTCCCTCATCTATGTAAGAATATTTATGACTAGGAGAGTCCTTATTTTTTAATGTCATCATTGTTCTAGTCATCTACTGCTGCATTTTAAAATATCCCAACATTAGAGGCTTAGAACAAGAATCACTTAATACAAGGACAGATTGGTGCTGGCCATTGACTAGGAAATGAGTTCAGATTGTCATTTGGAGGCTTTGGTTCTTCACCATGTGGGTCTCTCTGGAAGTTGCCTGGACTTCCTTACATTGTGGTAACCGAGTTCTAAGTGTGAACATTCCAAGGAGAGTCTTGAGAAGCAAGTCTTTCAAGATTCCCAGACAGAAACTCCAAGGCTTCTTGTGATCTTGCATCAGAAGTCCCAGAAAGTAACTTTAACTACATTTCTTTTTCTTGGTGAATCCGGTCACAAAATCAGCCACTTCAAGGAGGGGAGTTGGGGGGTGGGCAGGGATTCCAACTCCTCTCAATGGGCAAAGTAAGAATTTGTACTCATTTTTAATTTAATGCAAACCGTCTCTCTCAAGATTCTTTATTAAGAACTGTTAACAGAGGCTTTTATCTTCTACTGCAATTATATTTTCTATGTATGGTGGATTTGGTGATATGATAAGAAATATATTTTCTGTTTCCATAACAAGGATATAGACATAAACAGTGTTACAATCTGAAGTGAAAAATTTAAAGATAGAATGAGATGTACATAAAAGGCTGTGGATATACAGGAAAGGTAATTAAAAACCTTGAAGGTAGAGATGACTTCATAGAAGAAGTAACAATGAACTAATTCTTTAAGTATCATTCAGAGTATGCTGACAGGGTTATTCTACACCCATGCACAGGTATACCCTATGAAGCACATCTAACTTTACTGGAAGACCCAGAGTGATCAGGTAGGAAAGGGTGAAATTCATTCTAAGCACTGAGGACAGCATTTTCAAAGACAATTCTGAAACTATTAGTTGAACTCAAAGAAATGTGAGAATTTTAATTTGACTAGGCAATATTGAAAAGATTAATTTAAGGTACAAGGTCTTGAGATGCTGGCCAAAGTACTGGAGCAAAATATTTCTCATGTAAATTTTTTAAACTATTTTCTCTTTGTTTTTCAATCATTCAATCAGGTATTCAAATTAGTGGTTTATTGCCTCCAAGAAAGTTTATGGCAGAGTACAAAGCAGAAGTTGCCAGGTTTGAGGAAAAAAAAAAGTTCTTTTCTTTGGGAGTTAGAATCATGTGTGCTAAATAAGGTAAATCTAAAAGAAGATTTAGAGAAAGAAGCTAATAACTTTACTTGTTTGTTACTCCTTTATAATAACTTTCAAACATCACACTAGAACATCCCATGTATTTTCACCTATGTTATTCATTAGTCTTGTTTTTACACAGACTCAAGCCAAAAGAGAAAAAATTACACCCATTTTCTCCATTTCTACTAAGCTGATGGAAATGCAGCAGACTCCATTGTGCACTTTAACTAAAATAGTACTGCTGAGAAAGGCACTTCCCAGACAGGGATTTCATCTTTCATGCAGACTCCAGACACACTGTGTAAATAATGCATACATTACTCTTGCCTGGATAGGGTGATCTTTCCCTTCTACGGCTGCCTCTCCGGGAAGCCATTGTTGCTTCACTTGTAGTCACGCTCTTCTAATTTTTGAAAAGGTTAGCACAGTTTTATCTTTAATAGCCATTTGATCATTGCGGAGATGAACAAGTCATGTTGGAGACATTAGTCAAGGAAGCTGTGGATTACATTGTGAGGTCTTTACATCCCCCTCCAGACTGTGCAGCAGCACATTGATGGGTATTTCCATGCTGCTGTCTCTAAATTACATACGGGAATTGAAAGAGTATGTTTATTAGATATGAGCCCATTGGTTTTTAATCAAATTGAGAGAGCTGCGAACAGAGCTTCCACCGATCTTGAACTTCTACTGAGAGTAATGAATTTATCATTCTTTCCATGACATTCTTCATAGGGAAGTCACACCATTTTATATTAGATCCCGCTTAAAGGCTTTGTGAGGATCTATGGGAGCAGTGACTCACTGTGGCAAAGGCAGAGCTCCTAAATTAATGTCTGATTGCGATTTAAGCAACATCGACCTAAAATAAGGATTAGATACATAAGGGATATTTCAGAGATTCTTTCAGATTGCTGGTATTAATAAATAAAATTCAGTGCACCATTGAAATATATATCACTCTTTCAAGATTCTCTCCTTAATGAAAATTTCCCAGGCTCTTCTCACTGACATTGAACTTAAATATGTTTCAATCCCCAAGATATACCAAAGCTTTGGTAACTTTTATAGAACAAGGTGGCAAACTATAGCCTGTGGAACAAATCTGGTACTCCAATTGTTGTAAACAAAGTTGTTGGAACACAACCACGCCCACACCTTCATGTATTTTCCATGGCTGCTTTCATGCTAAAACAGCAAAGCTGAATAGTTACAACAGAGACCGAATGGCAGGGAAATCTATAAATATACTTCCTCTGGCCCTTTTTCTGAAAATGTTTGCCAATCCTTTCAAAGGTGATAGTGCTAAGTAGTTTTTTTCTAGATAGGTGAATTTTGAAGAGAGTTTAACACTTTAAACAATTCATTTAAAATTTTCTTTTAAAATGTATATGTTTCTCTAACATCTTAATATAGTTATTGACTTTTT
This sequence comes from Crocuta crocuta, assembly GCF_008692635.1. Taxonomy (NCBI): domain Eukaryota; kingdom Metazoa; phylum Chordata; class Mammalia; order Carnivora; family Hyaenidae; genus Crocuta; species Crocuta crocuta. The sequence continues at coordinate 14,910,857 of NW_027530545.1, read as the reverse complement.
TGTAAATATACATTTTTCTGTCATCTTTAACAAAGAACATGCAAAATGATTTAAATTTTACTTGATGGCTCTTAAATCTAACTTGATTTTTCACTGTTAAGTGCAATATTTATATTATGCTAGAGATATTAGTCAGGGTGCAGGAGTAAATGAGCATTTATCCTAGAAATAGGCAGGCACTTACTTTCCAAAAATAAAGAAATAAAATCCCCTGATGTTGTCTCAATTTCTGCTCACTTGAGTTTACACTAAAGGTAAAGTGAAGGACAGAACCAGGTTTCACTCTAAGGCTGTATTTCTGCAAAAATGAATTTTATAATGAAAGATTGAAGTAGAGTTTTCCCAGGTGGTTTTCTTACCCTTCAGGAAATCATTATCATCATCACTATTTCTACCTCTATCCTTAGATTTGTCATTGGCATCCAAAACATTGCCTGTGAGTTCTACATCACTGGAACAATGAAGATAAGGTACCTCCTTGTCAGCGCATACCTGTTTGCCAATTTCATAAGGTGGGAGGCAGACTGTCTGTTGCCATTAAAAAACAAACAGTGATAAGATATTTTGCTAAGGACTAAATCTTACAAAACCCTTACAATGTGACAAAGTGAAGCTTTATTCATATGAAATATGAATAAAGAGTGACCTTCTTCTTAGAACACTACAACCACATACATAGTAGAAATTATAATGACAAGATGCAATGACTCTCATATATTGTTGCATATTTTTGAGCAACTCTCATTTGTAATAATATTTTATAGATTGAGTTATGCTCTGATTTATAGGCTAAACAAATAAAGCAAAATTGGCAAGAAAGAAAATGGTAAAATAAAAATCCTATGTCATTAATCTTGTTTTTACAAAATGAGTTGTACAGCAATACAGCAATAGTTTTAGCTTTGCCAACTCATATGTCTATAAAATAATCTTTCACTGATAGACATATGAGTCTGATAAAAGTATTCTTTAATTAGAGTTTCTTAAATGTAAGGAGAAGATGATAATTATATATACACTTCATATGGTATCTGTGAGTAAAATACTTGTAAATCAAATTCTAGATTTGTAAATCAAATTCTATGTACTACCTAAAGCACTCTACACATTCAATGCAATACCAATCAANTCTGAAGTAATAGAATATTGCAAAAAGTAGCATCTAAATATCTAAGCAATATGTTTATGATTCATGAGTATATGCAGACATAGAGGTCACCATAATTAAATTTTATCAGTAATTTAAAACTGTTTAGGAGATTGATTATACACACAAATATTCTTTTTTTAATTTTAATTTAATTTTTTTTTTGAGAAAGAGAGAGAAAGCACTCAGGAGCAGAAAGAGAGGGAGAGAGAGAATCTTAATTAGGCTGAATGCCCAGCCTAGAGCCTGATGCAGGGCTCGAATTCACAACTATGAGATCATGACCTAGGCTGAAATCAGGAGCCAGCTGCTCAACCTACTGAGCCACCCAGGCACCTTTCAAAGAAATATTCTTTTTTAAAAATGTTTATTTATTTTTAAGAGAGAGAGAGAGAGAGAGAGAATGAGCAGGGAACAGGGAAAGAGAGAGGGAGAAACAGAATCTAAAGCAGACTCCAGGCTCTGAGCTATCAGCAGAGAGCCCGACACAAGGCTCAAACTCATGAACCATGAGATCATGAACTGAGTTTCAACTGACTGAGCTCAACAAACTGAGCCACTCAGGCACCCCAAGAAATATTCTTTATAATATGGGTATGCACCAAATTGTATATATTTATAATGTTGAACCATATTTTGGCAGCTAAACATGTGACTACCACTATTCTAAGAACTTTTACCTGTTAACATATTTGAACCTCAAGTATGTTTTATTATCATCTTGATTATTCAGATGAAGAAAGTGAGACATGAAAAAGTCTAAAGAATTTCCCAAGACAAAGAGATAATGATTGGGGTATCTGTAATTTGAACCTAAGTAGTGTAGACCTACATCTATGTTCCCTATATCAGCTCCATCATAGGTATTAATTCTATACTTCAAATCTATGTTTATACTATATACTTACANAGCGGGGGGGGGGAGACAGAGAGAGAGAGACTGGGGAGGGGCAGGGAGAAAGGGAGAGAGAATCCCAAGCGGATTCTGCACCTATACAGGCCTCAAACCCAGAAACCATAAGATCATGACCTGCACAGAACTCAAGAGTCAGAGGCTCTACAACTGAGCCACCANCATCAAGCCCATTACAAATTCCTTTCTCAAAGCAAAGGTTGCAGAACCTACCCAATTTTATGGGGTACAGCAAAAGGAGCACTAGGAGGGAAATTTATATCTGTAAACACTTGGGTTAAAAAAAAAGAAGAAAGATTTCAAATCAAGAAGCTAACATTATACCTCAAGGAACTCGAAAGAGAAGAACAAACTAAACCCAAAGCTAGCAGAAAAAAGAAAATAAAGGTTAGCATATAGATACACAATATAAAAACAATGAGGAAATCAAAACTAACAGTTAATTCTTCAGAAAGATCAACAAAATTAACAAGATTCCGTAGACTGACTAGGAAAAAAATGAGAATTCTCAAATAACCAAAATCAGAAATGAAAGTGAGGACATGATTACTAATTTAACAAAATTAAAATGGATTATAAAAGAGCACTATGAACAACTGTAAGTCAATGAAGACTTGGACCTAGATGATATGCCCAGATTTCTAGAAACACAAAACCTATTAAGACTAAGTCATGAACAGAGATCCAGCAAAANGAAAAAAAAAAAGACTAAGTCATGAAGAAATAGGTAATTAGAATAAATTATAACTAGTAAGGAGATTGGATCAGTAATCAAAAACTTTCCAATAAAAAACATTGGACCAGATGGCTTCTGTGGTAAATTATATCAAACATTTAAAGAAGGATTAGCACCAATCCAATCTTCAATCCAAATAATTGAAGAGAAAGGGAACCTTTCTAACTTGTTCTATGAGGTCAGTATTACCCTGATATCAAAGTCAGACAGGACAATCTCTGTATGGATTGCATCACAATATTAAGATGACAATACTACCCAAAAGCAACCTACAGATTGAATACAATCCTTATCAAAATCCCCATGTCAGTTTTTACAGAAATATAAATATACAAGCTAAAATTCACATGGGATTTCAAGAGACTGAATAGACAAAACAATCTTGGAAAATAACAAATTATAAGGACTCACACTTCCTTTTCAAAACTTACTACTAATGCTATAGTAATCAGAATAATATGGTATTGGCATAAAGACGGATACATAGACCAATAGAATACAATAGAGAGTCCAGAAATAAATCCTTGTATATATATGGTCAAATGATTTTTGGTAAGGGTGCCAAGATTATTCAGTGCAAAAAAGACATTCTTTTCAACAAGTGGTGGTGAAAAATATGGATATCCTCATGCAAAAGACTTAAATTGGAACCATTACTTTACACTATATACCAAAATTAATTCAAAATGGATCAAATACATCAAAATCAGAGCGAAAATGCTTAGTAGAAAACATAGAAGACACATTTCATGACAGTGGATTTGGCAATGATTTCTTGAATATGATACAAAAAGCATAGGCAACAACAACAAAAAAAGAAAAAGTAGACTTCATCAAAATAAAAAAAAAACTTGTGTGTATAATCAACACTTTCAAGTGAGTAAAAAGGAAATCCATAGAATGGGGGGGGGTGGAATATTGGCAAATCAAGTCTGATAAGAAGTTAATATCTAAAATTATCATCAACAAAAAACCCAAACAACTCAAGTTGAAAAGAAACTGCAAAGGATATGAATAGACATTATCCAAAGAAAATACACAAAGTGTTAATAAGCACATGAAAATTCAATATTACTAATTACTAATCATTAGGAATGTGCAAATAAAAATCACAGTGAGATCTTTGTTTACACCCCATTACGATGGCATTAAAGAAAGAGAAATCAAGAAAGAAAGGAGGAAAGAAAGAAGGAAAGAAAATACCAAGTGTTTGTGAGGATGTGTAGAAATTTCACCCATACGCTTTGCTAGTGGAAACAAAATGGTACAGCTGCTGTGGAAAACATTACACCAGTTCCTTAAAAAATCAAACCTGTAATTACCTTATGACCTAGCAATTCTACTTCTGGGTATAGCAGGGACTTTAATAGATATTTGTATAGCAATTTTCTAGGGGGATTATTCATAATAGCCACAAGGTAGAAACAATCCAAATGCCCATCAACAAATTAATGGGTAAATAAAATGTACATATCCATATGATGGAGTATACAGCCATATAAAGGGATAAAATACTGATACATGCTACAACACGGATGAACCTTGAAAACATTATCCTAAGTGAAATGTACCTGATACAAAAGGATAAATATATTTTTTAATGTTTTATTTATTTCTGAGAAAGAGAGAGACAGCGGGAGCAGGGGAGGGAGACACAGAATCCGAAACAGGCTCCAGGCTCTGAGCTGGCTGTCAGCAGAGAGCCTGACGCGGGGCTTGAACCCATGAATCATGAGATCATGACCTGAGCCGAGGTCGGATGCTTGACTGTCTGAGCCACCCAGGCGCCCCACAAAAGGATAAATATATTATTCTATTTATATGAGGCACCTAAGGTCAACAAATTCATAGAAAGAGAAAGTAGAATGGTGTTTACCAAGGGACCCATAGGAGGGAGAAGTGAGGAGTTATGGATTATGAATACAGTTTCAGTTTTTAATGATCACTTGTTCTGGAAAAAGGGGGTGGTAATGATTGCACAGCAATGTGAATGTGAATGCGAATCCCCAGTACCTAATAGGTCCCCATCTGTTCATTTAGATTTAAAGAATACAATGCAGTAAATAATATTCAGACAAACAACAGTTGAAAATGACATCTCAAATCTTAATGTATCTATCTTCCATGCTATCCCACTGCAGAGGACACATTTAGATGTAAGACACAAGTTTGAGAAAGGTAAGGACCACTTTAATGCAGAGTACACATCCTCTGATGTACCACAATGAGAAGTTACATCAAGTCACGTGTCCCCAGTGTAACGCATCAATCAGGGGTTTCACTAAAAAATGCTGCTATAATCAGGACAGCATGGAGCTGATGACATTCCACATTATCCCAGCTTACTGGTCTGGGGAACAGTATTAGAAGATAAATAAGGGGGGCTCCTGGGTGGCTCAGTTGGTTAAACGTCTGACTTCAGCGCAAGTCAAGATTTCACAGTTCGTGGATTTTAGTCCCACATTGGGTTCGGTGCTGACAGCTCAGAGCCTGGAGCCTGCTTTGGATTCCGTGTCTCCCTCTCCATCTCTGTCCTTCCCCTGTTCTTGTTCTCTCTCTCTCTCCCCTCCTACTCAAAAGTAAATAAGCATTTAAAGAAGATAAATAAGGTTCATATTCTTCACTGTTTCTGAGTTTAGGGTACGATTTTACACCAGCTGTTTACTATTGACCTGCAGATGGTATTCCAGATGTTTGACTCTGCCATAGGCTGGATCCTCCAGTTACAGCACTAAACTGAAAGCCCATAGAATACAGTTCAGCATTTTATTTTGTAATGATATTTTAAGTTATTTTTGCCTGTCAGTCACACAGTGAGTCAAATCAGCCACAGCTAGGCACCAAATAGAGGAAATCAACACAAGGTGGGCAGGTGTTCTATGGTAGAACTAACTGCACACCACTGATGGATTACAGACAGGCAGACAAGCTGTAAGATAGGCAGAAAGGAAGACATCATAGCAGACGACATACAAATGTACGCGCAGATAGAACTTTTGAGTCAGGAGTTCAAGTAGATGGCTGGCAGGATGATAAGACATGACAAGGAGAGATTGGCAGCAGGCAATTTAATGAAGCTTGGATGCTAGTCATCAGGTAGGAGTTAGTAGGACTCATTTCTTAGATACGGTTTTCTGAAGAGGGTCTGGGAAGGTCAACATGTCCAAGGTATGGTCCTCAACTCACAGGGACAGATTACTAATACTAGGAGTCTTAGAGTATCTGCAGGGAAAAAGACAAATTAGGACACCACGTCCTGGAATTGAGGTGCAAATCAAGATGAAAAACATCAGTAAGACACATAATGCTTAATAAATAAGTGACTAACTTGTATTCTAAATTCTCCTCAACAGGATAATTTGTCCTTGTGCTAAGAAGGGTCCCTAAAAAATGGGAGTTATATATTACAACTGTGGTAATGATCCAGACCTTCTGTTTGTACAGAGCAAGCTCCAAAATTGTTATTATTGTTATCATATTGTTATATTTAGCAGTCTTTAACTTCTTCTCTATGTTCACGGTGTCTCACAGAGCTTACTCGGTATTCAGAAGGACCTAGCTAATATGTGCCAAATTTTAGTAAACTAATGGCAGGAGTGGGGAAATTTACACTTTCATTTTCTTTTCATAGAAGTAACTGATCTGATAGTTTTCAAAGGGCTTTCAGCAGTATCTATCACTGTTACAATTCCTATCTATTTGATACAGAAATTTCACACCTAAGAATCTTTCTTGAAGACTGTATAGTGATACAAGTCTAAAGACACTACTTGAAAACTCATTATAACCAAAAATTAGAGACCCTAAATCATATAATTTTGATGATGACCAAATATGTTAATATTTATAAAAGTGCATAGAATAAATTCAGGCATATGGCACATGCTTGTTGAATAAAATATACATGTATCTAAAAGGCAGGGTAGATAGTAAATTCTGTCTTATTTAAACAATAGAATGTATGATGCTCTTAAAAATAATGAGGTAGAGATTCATAAAGATATTGTTGAATAGAAAAATAGTTTACAAACCTATGTGTGGTGTGATTCCATTTTTATAAATATATATACATGAACTACATAATATAATACAAATAGATATACACATGTCTAAGTTTTTCCTAATTGTTACAATCAAATGTCATACATTTGGGTATTATGTTTGAAATATTATTAATCAATATTGAGTTAAGAAGAAAGAATAAAATCCCTAGCATTGTTTTCATTTCTCTGAAGGGTTAAGTGGAAAAGATTCCCCGTGCTACACATGCAATGAATACATAGGTACAGTGGTACCAGATAATTCTCACTGAGCCTCAGAAAAGCCAGAAACTTTGGAACTCTAAAGAGTGGCACTGTAGTTAAAGAGAAAGTGTCTGAGGTTGTTGGGGACAATTATTAAAATCTAGGCACTTACTACCATCTTTAAAAGAAGCTAACAAAAAAAAGGCCTAACATTTCTGAAGACATTCCTATTGTCTGAGCAAGAGAAAAGCAAAAAACAGTCATAGAATTCCCCAGATAAAAAAGACTAGATGCTGGGTTGACACCGAGAAGGTATGTGAGTACTTGAGATTGAGGGGTGCCGAAAAATCCTTCCTAATTTCCTTATTCATTGAAGTTTTGGTTGTTGTTGAAGCCCTGATTCTATGAGGGAAGTTTTCTTTACATAAACTCCAGGGTAAAAGGCAAGTTTTCCATTTTAGAAGTTTTCCTTGCAATTTAGTAATACTGACTATTCTTTTACATCTCGCACCTACTTCTCACTTCTGTGTTATTTCCTAATTGTGTACGTAAAACTTAAATTGATTGCTTCATATTTTCAAACAAACAGAAAATTTTGTGGCATGTAGCTGTACATTATATTTCACATCTTCATCATAGTTTCTAAGGACAAAATTTTTCATATTATTGGCTTTCTGTAAATCCTAACGAAAGGGGTAAACAAAACTCAGCTTTAATATGATTAAACAACAGGGATAGAGGCCCAATCCTAGTGATGGATGGCATGATAATTATGATTTTTTTCACCATAATAATCACTAGAATTTTAATGCAATTAGAAATCTAATTATTTATAATTGAAATGCCTGCTGTCCATTAACATACTCATCCGAATATATTTAGATTTCTCCAATGTGTTATTTTTACTCTCACATTTTAGGCATAGGAAAAAATATATATAGGGTACAATTAATTTTTCCCTGTAGGGTGCCAATGTTTCTATTGGAAGTTTTATGTCTGGAAACTTTATTTTAAATGTTTATTTATTTACTTGGAGAGAGAGAGCATGTGGGCAAGGGAGGGCCAGAGAGAGAAGGAGAGAGAGAATCTCAGTCAAGCTCCATGCTCAGCATGGAGCCCAACACGAGACTCCATGTCAAAATTCTGATATGGTGACCCTGAGATCATGACCTGATCCAATATTAAGAGTTGGACACCTAACCGAGCCACCTAAGGTGCCCCTACATCTAGAAACTTTAAAGCTTTGCCAACACATTCTGAGATTTAGGAAAAGTAGTGCATGTGGTTTCAAACTTTCTTCTGTTTATATCTACTAGAAAGCTGTTACATCTCCTTACAAATGGCAGAAAACTATTAGCATCACTAAATATTCAGAAAAACTATACTATAATCAAGTAAAATTAAAGTATGTCTTTTTTTTAAGGTTCAAATGTTAAGACAGTTTTAAAATTCAGCTCAGGTAATAATTAGAGTCAAAGTAATGTTAGTTTCAAGAGCCTTATCTATGCAAATATCAGTCCATTAGGAATGAATAAAAACCATAAATGAGGAATAAGTAGTTTTAACTGTACTCACTCTTATTCACATTTCATAATGTACAATTTGCATTATTGTCTTAGAATTCAGTTAATAGTAGATAGCAGCTCATACTTTCACTTCCTATTACATGTTGTTACCCACTCCAGTTACTTAGAGATTCAGTACCTTCCTCAAAATTAACTCCTCAGAAGAGTTACAGTGAGTCTCAGGTAATTGTTTCTAATGGTTTTGCAATGATCTGAATTCTATCTCTAAGGCAATTTTGCTCTTTGTTGCCAGCTTTCAATAACATTTCCTTGGCTTCTAACTGTACGCATACTTGCATTTTTCCCACAAAACCTAATGACCTCAAAGCCCACTTGTGAAAAAAGTAGAATATTTCTAATTTTTGTTTAACCCCTTAGAACAAGGTGAAAAATACTTAAAAACAAATCAATGGCAAATAAACAAATAGTAAATTCATAATAAACAAATAATAAATAAATGAATGAATGAATAACACCCCCTCCCCCAAAACACACACACAAACAAAACTTCTTGAGGCTTTTACTCTACAATTCCTGGTTTTCATGTAGATACAATCATAGTGATGTTTGGAAATGTTAAAATGGGGATAAGAATTGTTTTCAACCTTCCAGTTCCCCCTGTTATTTTAGTTCTACCCCCTCCTACCTAGTATTATGTTTCATCGTCTGTATCCTCTTGTGTGTGTGAATCACTGACCTGTAACTAGTAAATCTGAAGTGAGTTATTATTGTGTCATCTTTGCTTTGACCCTATAGTTATAACATCAAAGACAGTTTAAGTGTCACCCAATGCTATCTTTAAATCATCACTCTCTATTAATTTTCTAACTGAAATAATATATAGAATGTTTTGATTCTTAGCATGTATTTGGATAGCTTAGCTAGGTATTCATATTGGATTATATAAATCATTATTCTGAATCAGTTTTTAAATTTTGTGTTTGATGCTTATTAAAAATAAATGTAGTCTCCATTACTATGCACATTGCATACTTAGGGAAATGGATCCATATTTTCTGGGATGTAAAGCTTAAATAAGTATAGGCCCCATTTAAAAGAAAAAAAAACAAATTATAAATAAAAATTAAATATAAGCATGAGTGCTATTTAGAGTGAAAAAAGAAATACAATAAAAAGTGAATTTAAAAAGAACTGTGATTTGCTGAATGTATCATAAAATCTAAAAAATAATAACTTTTATTATTTGTGTCTAATGTACTTCTAAAATTCATTTTTTCTCCATTTTTTACAATAAATCCTTAGTTGCCTTTTGATAGGACAGTTATCTTACATTGCCTTTCTTTCTAAAGAGAATATAAATGTAGTTAAGTCTTCCTCCAGAGTACTTGATTGAATTTTATTATTATTATTATTATCATTACTATTATTGATACTTGGGATGCATCAACTATAATTTGTGATTATAGTACTACTATAGATTCTGGCTCACAGTCATGAATTGTGATAAGTTCTACTGTGTGTGATTTCCTACCCAAAATAAAAATGTGTTGTGCATTTAAAATGACATGTGTCTATGTTCCTGACAGAACTTATGCTTTTAGTTGACATTTTTAAGAACCATATCCTTTACTTACAATTTTATGCATTTGATGATAAGAAAAATTGTCCATATAGTATGGTTCCATACATTTCATCTTATTTCATCTCCACTTCTCACATATTCCCAGTGATGTCTACTATTGTTAAACATAGTGTTATTGCAAAATGACTTAGCCCTACACTTTTGAATCTTGATGCTGAGTGGGGCAGAGGTCTTCACAGTGGAAGGTGGGCATATTTGTGGAAGCCAAGCCTACTTTTAGACAGCTGCAAACTACATAAATATATTTCACTCAACCCAAATAAACATATTCTCAATTCAACATCCCTTAATTGAGTCTTAAAAATGCCTACAGCCAGATCACAGCAGTACATACAAGGGGGAGGGCAGCATTGTCGAAGTTACAGCTGAAGGAGCAGTGGACCTAACTGATTTCAATGAAAGTATCTTAATATTACAAAGTATGCAAGCACACTGACTGTGTGAGGGTAGTTCTAGGGCCCATTCCAAAGTCCTGAAAGGAGCATGTACAAGTGTGTTTTATTTTGAGTTTAGCTCTGAGTTTTCACAATATTTTAAGCAAATAGTTAGCCATTTCACATATGTCTGCTTTTATTCTCTTAGTCAATCTTGAAATTTTGGAAGTATTCTTATCTTACAAATAACAAATCACAAAAGTCAGTTAAATTACATGATTTTCAAGATTCTACAAGTAGTAAGTGATGAAATCAGGATTTAATTGAGGTCTATATTTTTCTAAAGCCCATATTAGGCTCTTTATACAGGTTGGTTATAGAGATTATTGAGCAAAGTACTTGATACTTTGTAAAAAGTATATTTCTGAGCCTCATCCCAAGGAGCTCAGATTATTCTGGTATAGATGGAATGAGGACAACCCACTGATAAACACTGTTTCACGTCATCATGTTTTAATATATTCTCATTCCTTAATGCCCACTAAAATTTTGAGCCAAGCATTCAGCTACCTGGTTAGAAACTTTCCTTGGTAAACTTGACCCGAGGTAAAAACCCTTGATGAGAATATGGTTCAACCATGGAGAAAAATGTCATATCAAAGACAGCCAAAGAAAATCTTGATTCAAGCACTGTTCANATATATATTTAAGCTTATATATATATTTATATATAGTTATATATATATTAATATATATAGTTATATATAGTTATATATAGTTATATATAGTTATATATATATTTATATATATATATTTAAGCTTAAATATATATATATAACTTATATAACTTATATAGCTTATAAGTTATAAGTTATAAGCTAACTTCACTTCAGCCAGGGCGGTGATGCTGGAAGAGAGCAGCAGAAAGACAACTAGCTGTAGGGGCGCCTGGGTGGCTCAGTCAGTTAAGCGTCCAACTTGGGATCAGGTCATGATCTTGCAGTTTGTGGGTTCGAGTCTCGTGTCAGGTTCTGTGCTGGCAGCTCAAAGCCTGGAGCCTGCTTTGTATTCTGTGTCTCCCTCTCTCTCTGCCCCTCCCCCACTTGCACTCTGTGTGTGTGTCTCTCTCAGACAAAACAACAACAACAAAACATTAATGAAGACTTTTAAAGAAAAAAGACGAGTAACTGCAAGAAGACAAGCAAGCCAAAGGTGCTTGGGGAACCCATGGGTAAGAAAAACTTGGAAAACTAACCAAGGTGAAATTTATGCTAGAGGAAACTGTACTTAACATAAATCTGTCTTTTATTTACATGGTATTTACAGAATCAGTCACAGAAGTAAAAACCTCTGTACTCATTCTTTCCTTTTATTTTTAGTTGGGTGGGAGGCAATAGGAGAGCGATAGGCAGATTTTCTTGAGAATGGAAAGCCATAGAAACATTTGTGCTCCATCTGGTCATGGTGTTTTCTGACACAGAGAAAAGCAGTCCATGTGATCTGCTGACCAAGCAGACTTTTCACACATAACGTTTTCTTGAAATGTTCCTTCCTTCCATCTTCCCTCCCTCCCTTCACCCTGCTTTCTTCCTTCCTTCCTTCTTTCCTTCCTTCCTTCCTTCCTTCCTTCCTTCCTTCCTTCCTAGTAGGCTCTAGACCAAACGTGGGGCTTGAACTTATAACCTTGAAATCAAGACATGCTCTATCAACTGAGCCAGCTAGGTGCCCTTGAAATGTGTTTTCGTTGCATTATAATTCTTACCATCATTATTAAAAACATTTTAAAGTATTTTCCTATTCAAAGTAATATGCTGCCAGATGTAGCCCTTGTCCTTTAGGCAGATTTATCAACTGATTAAAATTATATGATCTTATTGAGCAGAACACACTGCCCCTTTTCTTCATTTCTACTAATGACCATTTTGCATCTGGGTAAATATGAACTCTAAGAAACTAGATCAGAGGGGCTGCATACCATCCTTCTATACCTGGTTTTGTATAATGGGTTTGCCCATTGTACACAATGACTCAGGATATAAAAGTTCTTTCTCTACTATGGTATACTAAAATTTTGTCCAGATCCCACTGAGGTTTGCATGCCTAGTTAGTTCACAAAGATGATCCTAGTGAAGAATATTTTTGAAAGCTTCACAGAAAATTTATGGGACTATTTGGTGTTCTCTAGGTTTTTACAAAATCAGGTACTTGACAAGACATGACACTAGATCTGCAGACTAAAAGTAGTTACAAACAAAGCCCCCTTGCAAACATATTCTGCAGTTAATATACTGTACTGATGGCCACACAGGGTTTGATTTTTCTATACCATATTGCCAGATTAAAAAAAGGTTTTGAAAACTCACACAGTTGGTTTTCAAACAACCCCTACTTTGTCAAGTGTAATTTACGGGAGTAAACTCAAAGCATGGACTAAAATTGAACAATGCTCTTTTGGCACCAAATTCAGCCATAAATGTAAAGGCAAACAGCAGGCATATACACATTGACAAAGGACAGGAGCACCTGCTCTCCACCGGCAAAACAGACTACTTAAGGAGAGAGGGCAAGATGGCGGAGAAGTAAGGAGCTCCGTACTTGCACTCGCGCCCATACATCACACAGAAAAGATCTNTATGTGGAAACTAATTTGACAATAAACTATTTGTAAAAAAAAATAAATAAATAAAATAAAATAAAACCAATGTTTAGAACAATAAAAACAAAAACAAAAACAGACTACTTAAAACCCAGGTCAAGGATACAGAATGTGATTTACAAGTGACTACATCAATTTAATGTGTTCTTCTTCCTCATGAAAGGAAAGAATGTAATGCAGTTAATGTAACAGTTCTTTAGTGTTCCTAGGACTAAAGCCTTAAAGGGGTCCTTAGCAATATCTATCAGACTATTCCAAAATATTTATTAACATGCGGCGCCTGGGTGACTCAGTCGGTTATGCATCTCACTTCGGCTCAGGTCATGATTTCACGGTTCGTGGGTTCAAGCCCCGCATCAGGCTCTGTGCTGACAGCTAGCTCAGAGCCTGGAGCCTGTCTTCGGATTCTGTATCTCACTCTTTCTCTGACCCTCACCTGCTCACGCTGTCTCTATCTCTCCCAAAAATTAAAAAAATTAAAAAATTATTAACATTAATTAATTTGTTATTAATATTATATCATTTATTATTGCATTGAGGTATAACTAAAATATACTATTATATTAGTTTCAGGTGTACAACGTAATGATCTGATATTTGTGTATACTGCAAAATGGCAAAATGGTCACTACAGTAAGTCCAGTTAACATGTCACCATACGGAGTTGAATTTTTTTTTTCTTCTGATGAGAACTTTTAAGAATTACTCTCTCAACAACATTAAAATCTGTAATGCACTTTTATTAACTATGGTCACCATGATGTACATTATATAGCATGTTTATTTAGTTTATGACTGGAAGTTTGTGTCTTTTGATCCCTTCCATTTATTTTGCATACCATTGTGCCTCTGGCAACTACCAATTTATTCTCTGTATCTATGAGATCTTTTTGTTTGTTTTGTTTGTTTTTTAAGATGGCACAAAAAAGTGAGATCACAAAGTATTTGTTTTTCTCAAGCTTATTTCACATACTATGATGCCCTCAAGTTCCATCCATGTTGTCACAAATATGTCAATTTATTATTAATCTACTATGAAATCTGAAGAGGACTAGGGATATGATATCCCAAAATATGCCACTTTGGCACAAGAATTATTTTAGGCTGAAGAGATTTGAATTCCTGAAATCTTTTATCTGCCTACAAGGAAAACTTCCCCAAGGAGCTCAATTTTCATAAATCCCATCCCCAAGAATTCTCTTCTTGGAGACAAGAAGCTAGCAATATACCCAAACAGACATTGTCACAAAACTATTATAGATCCTATTTCCTCAAGGGCCCATTTAAATTTCAAAAAAGTCATTTATATATCCATAAATGCCCTTTCTACACCCTTTTAAGAACTCATATATTCTCACAAAATTGCCCTCTGACACTCCTCTTCCTTTAGTAAGATGGTAGATAAGCTCTCAAATCTCACCACTTTCTATGATGACCCATGAATGCAAAATTTTAAAAAAAGTAATAAATTTGTATGCCTTCTTTCCCGTTAATCTGTCTGTTTTAATTTAATCCATATTGCCCCCCTCCAGCTCCCTCAACCACTGAAACTAAACGGGTAATGGAAAAGTTTTTCCTCCCCTACGGCTTATAGTTATGCTCATTACAACTTGTTACTATAGCTTATAACTGGATTTTGTTCAACTAAGAAACTTCCTGAAAAAACATAATCAATTGCTGATCTTTATATGACTCACATTCTCAGAGGTTTGGGTGAATAAGAAACAGAATAACCTACCCTGTAATTATTTTACAATCCCCTCCCCCAGCACACACAAACATACACACTCTTAGATTCACTGACTACTGTTTCCTTGTGTAATTTTCTTAATGTTCTCAGTTTCTTTTCTATGAAGGATATTATTACCCAAGACTAATCCATTCTTTAAGATGTATTTTTTAAAAATAAATAAATGAAAAAATAAATTAATAAAAGATGTATGGAGTTGTATAGTTAAAGGTGTAAAACATTGGGGAAATAAAGTTGAATATTACAATATTCATTACAATGAGATATTACCAACTTAAATATGCTAATATGTGTTGTTTTGATTCTCTTAGAAACGTTTAGTTTCCAAAATTAGTCAAAGGAATGATCATGTCAATGGATTTCTAAGAGTCTCTTCTGACTTTTAAAAGGCACAATTTTACAAAATTTTAGGTCAATAACAGTTACATGAGGATTTGCTTAGCCTGCTTTCTGCAAGTATTTAACTATGCTCCACATCAAGGGGAATCCAAAGAAAATTGAATGACCAACTGATGAACTGGAAATATTAGCTTACTCTGAGATAATGCTCCATAATTCTAATATCATTTGTTTCTTCTTTTTTTTTAAGATTTTATTTTCAAGTAATCTCTATATCCAACATGGGGCTCTAACCTACAACTCCAAGATCAAGAGTCGCATGCATCACTGACTGAGCCAGCCAAATGCTTCTTCTTTGTTTCTTTTAATGAAATACAAATAAGATAAATTTTTAAATTAATATTCTACCTATGATAAATAATTTTTTAGCTTAACAAACTCTAATGTATAAGGAAAATATAAAGTCCAATGCCTTTTTAACATTTGGTGTTGTAATTCTTTAGACAGCTAAAATAGTAAAACCAATGAATAGATAATCTGATTTTTGGGTTAAACAGAGAGGAAACTATTCCCACTACAGTACTCTGATGATGATGATGATGATGATAGATATTTCATATTGAGTTTTGATTTATTAGATATTAAGAAAAGTTTTTTAGATTCATTACAATTTTAATTGTACACACACCCTATGAAGTAGATAAAAATTGTATACTAATGAAAAAGTTAAATTTTAGAAATGTTAAGATACTCTCAGGGAGAAAAAATAAACAAACTACCTTTCCACATTCAACGGCAAAGGAGTACCCAAAGTGAAAAACTGAAAAGAAGGTAACAAGAGGAAAAACAACAACAACAAACAAACAAAAAATTTTAAGCACATGCATACATATGGGAATTCACAAAGAAATATGATGCCAGGAAATAGAATTTATGGAATATATATACCATTGTAAGTTAGACAAGGAAAAAGGATTTGGGACTTCTGGGAAAGGGGTAGGTAAATCATGGGAAGGAGACTAGAAAATGCATGGCAAATGAGGGCTGTTTACTAAGTTTTCTTAGGCAGATTTAAATGGGCAGCTCCTCTGATGAGTTGTTAAGAGACCTCCTCCTACCCGGGGTTGAGAGGGCTTGAGAGAGGGAGACATTTCTTTTACAAATGGAAATTTCCTTTATAAATGTTCATTTCTTTTACAAAAGGGAAACTTATGCTCTCTTTCTTAGAGTTTTCCTTTATCTGCTGCTCCTCAATTGCCTTCAGCTGAAAATAGTCCTTACACCAAAGAAGCATATTTTTTCCCCTTCAGTACTTTACTAAAGTCATATAACTAGTAAGTTGCGGCACAGGAATTTCATATCTGGTGGGCTGTTTCTTAATTTTAAGGACATTGTACTGCAAACACACATAGTAATCTGACACATTTAACAACACACATTCACTCTATGCTGTTTCATGGCTTTGAGGCACTAACAGTAAAATACTTTCTCCAAATAGCTATAAATTGAATGATATTTGTGAAGTCAAACCTCATTTAGTTGTTAAGTTTCCTGAAAGCAATGCGCTTGTCTGGCTTATTCACAAATCTACCAGTACTAACATATTTGAGTCAATTAAAAACCTGGATAGAACTTCTCAACAACTTTCCCTCTATGTGGTCATGGCCTCTAGACACTTAAGACTGGGTTCTGGTATTCTGGGTTTCAGAAGTTTAAAGGCAACCAGACTGATTGTAGAAGAGAATGAGAAGTTGTTTCTTTTGGTAGACATCTACGAGAACGAGGCAGCTGCCAGGAATGAAGTAGTGACAGTAAAGATTGACTAATCCATCTCCCTCAGTTCCCAGCCCCAAGCCAAGACAACTAGAGCTCATTGACCTCCAGGAAGAATAGCATGGGCTAAAATTAAAAATTAATACAATTAATTC
Source organism: Crocuta crocuta (assembly GCF_008692635.1). Classification (NCBI taxonomy): domain Eukaryota; kingdom Metazoa; phylum Chordata; class Mammalia; order Carnivora; family Hyaenidae; genus Crocuta; species Crocuta crocuta. The sequence goes on along the minus strand of NW_027530545.1, from coordinate 14,893,602 downwards.
AACCTTCTCTTCTCCCTCCAAGCATGTTGCCAAAACAACATGTTTAATGTAACTTAAAATATATGTAGTCAGAATCAAATTGATTATTCATTATATAGGAAATAAGACTTTGTGTGTGGAGTCTATAGAAATACCACATAGGAATAGATCATTACCCAAACAAACTTTTATTCCACAAAATAAATAGTATGATAATTAAAATAAACTTAAGGAATACAATACTTAGCACAGATAGTGAATTTCTTTATTTTTTAATCTATGAAGAGCTCATTGGTTCTATTATCAAGTCTGAAAACTCTTAAATTATTAAGAGAGTCATGTACATTGAGGAATTACTTTCTCATGAATTACTGAAATACTTGAGTGCATTAGTAACAAATTCATTTCACTGTCGTATTTCAAGCCCAACCTTAACTAAATCTATGGTGCATAGATAGACCTGCTGCAGTACCAGATTTATTGATAGAGATTTAAGAGGTCTCTGCAGTATTCAAATTACTTTATATTCATTTAACACATTTGCTCTAATTAAAAAGTAAGACTTCACTTTCTCGAAAGTCTCCCTGTATGTATGCTTGGGCCATTTAGCTCAAAAGAAAAAGATGAAGTGACAGATCAAAAGAAAATGTTAAAATATACATCACATGCTTTAAGTTGCTTTTTCTGGATTTAGAAATGCTCAGATAAAAGGTGAAATTTTAGTGAATGTATCTTGATTTTCTGTATATTCATTTCCCAAGTCAATTATACTTTACACATAGGAAATGTCTCAGGCAAATTAGAAGACATATGGGTTTTCAATTAGCTCTAACTGAAAGGAAACACTCCATTGTCAAGGTATTTATAAAGTCAGTTGAGAATATGGAATGTTAATGGAATAATAGAATTATTTCAATTTCATCTACTTTTCAAGTTAAACCCCAAGACTTCCCAGAATGAGAAAAGATAAGACAAACTCTTCATTTCATCTTTGAAAACAGGGATTATGGGCTTGGATTCTGAGCTAATCATTTAGGCTTAACACAGGACTATCTAAGTAGTAGCTTTCACTTAATAGTTTTTCTAGTAAATTGGTTCTAATCTACATCAGGAGCCAAGTAACTCACAATTCTCTAAGTAGCTAGATAAAAAACACTTTTGCTTCACAGAGTTGCTACACAGAGACCTAAGGAAGCTTAATTACATTAGGTTTACTCCTAAAATTACAACTATTCTAGAGTATTCCATCATAAGTATTAGTTGTTAGCTAGGTGATAACATTTAGCTAATGAGACTAAAGAACTAACTAGTTGCCTTTATTCACTTCTACAGCCACTGACTTCACTTATGTTTTTCATTCATTAATTCTTTCACTGACGCTCCATGATGTGACTCGCATACTGCAATGAACACTGGTGTTATTATTATGTATAAAAGGAAAGCACCCATCAAAAAATTTGTAGCCCTAAAACTTACAGGTGCTAGGCAGATAATAGAACGGAGTAAAGGGGCGGGCGCCTGGGTGGCTCAGTGGGTTGTGTCCAACTCTTGGTTTTGGCTCAGGTCATGATCTCATAGTTCATGGGTTTAAGTCCTGCATCTGGCTCTGTGCTGACAGAGAGCGGAGCCTGCTAGGGATTCTCTGTCTCCCTCTCTCTCTGCCCCTCTCCTGCTCACTCTCTACCTCTCTGCCTCAAAATAAATAAATGCACTTTAATAAAAATGGAGTAAAGAGGTCACAAAGAATTGTGGTTGGCTTGAAAGTATGACATGTCTTGTTGAATTCCTTCCCTTTGTTGCCAAATCTGAGTTTTAAAACAGGCTGACAGTCACGATTTCTTATGTGACTCTCATGATGTTTCATTTAATCATTGCTCAATTTAAAAACTAGCCAAACAGAGCACTGTGGTAGCCAAACATTATTTGGCTTACAAATTTGAACCAGCAGCCATCATTTATCAAATTTTATCATAAGCTCCAAATCATCAAAATTACTGAGATCCTAAGCTGTCTCTTTCTCTAAACAGTAACAGTTTGGTGAGTGCTTCAAGCAGATAGCATATGTTTCTACACATAAACAGATCAACAAATTTATTTGTATTTTCATAAATAAATAACCTTGTAGTTAACATATATAAAGATTGTTTTTTTACACTTACTATGTTTTGGAGATGATTTTGTAAGTGCATGAAGAAGTAGGTTTGTTACTTTGATGAGTGCATTTGATTCCTTCTTTAAAAGATTAATGTGTATTTAGATTATTTCTAAATCTTGTTACTAAAAGCAATGCTGCAGTAAAATATCTCTATATGTGCATTTGGAGAGTCTGGCTCCTCTTCCAGACTTTACAGGTTAAAAGCAAACAGCTGATACCACTTTTCACTCGTCATCTAAGTTTGGGTTTCTTGGTCCCATAATGTGATTGAACAGGTGGGACCTGCTTTTATGGTCTATTTCAGGTAAGGCAACTGTTCTAGCTCTGAAGATGGGGATGGCAGAGGGTAGGCCTTTCACTGAGAATAGCTAGATAAGATGCCTGGATTGGTCATTTACCCAAATGATGTAGGATGGGTACCACGGTTACCTGGATTCTTAGGTCAAGTTTACCAGATGGTCAGGACTACATACTATATTCAGTAATTGATGGGGTTATGAATTAGTCTTCCCTGCTCTGGTGGGGCAGCAGGATGGGACCCAGAGCTTATACAGCTCTTTGCTTGGGAACCCAAATCAGGTCAGAGTGTATACTAAATTTCCTAGTAGGTGAGTCCATCAGTTTGCTCTGCAGACTGGAAGAAACCACAGCCTGTGCTCTCTGTTCTAGTGCCACATATACATGGGGCTGTTGAATGGGATCTGTAACATTCTGGGTGCTCTGGTTAGGTTCCTTGGTCAGATGGGCTGAAGACTGTAATTAGCAATTAGCAGGCCTATAAATTAGACTTTCTGCCGGGGTGCACCAGGGGAAGCAGTTCTAAAGCCAAAAAAGCTCTGTGTTGTTTTAACTCAAACCAACCTACACTCCAAGTCCCCAGATTGATCAGGGCCACTGGTTTTCTTTTCAAACTATTGGCTCTTCCTGCCTTCCTCTAGGCTTCAATACCAGCTGTCTCCATCCCTTCTGGTCAGATGGGGCTGGAATACCCTCTCCTTATGGATGGCGCTATGTCTCAGCATCCTTGCCTGGGTGGTGGTGAGGCAGCGGGAGTTTGTGGGGACAGGTTGCTCCAGATACTCTTGATTTCCCAAACAGGCTCTCTGGTTCAGAGGCACCTGGTTCTATCCTCAGCATTAGCTATGAATTAATTCCCTTGCTTGTGAGTAGTGCAGCAACCCTCCGTGATATATTTTCATATTAACCCTCTTTCCATTACATATGTTTCAAATACTTTATACCAGAATGTTATTTTGTTCTTTGTTTAAAAACAAATGGTTGTTAAAATCTGCCATGAATTTTTATGGTGGTGTCTAGATTTTTGTTATATTCTGGAAGACCTCATCACAAGATTCTTATATTTTGTTTTAATGCCCTAAATATCTTTATCACAATGGCATTTGAGATTTTTTCCATACATTGTGTGAAATAAAATCAAAATTAAATTTTTACTTGCAAATGGATTGCCAATAATTCCAACACCATTTATGGAATACAATCCTCTCTTTATCATTTTAAAGTACTTCATTTCTCATGGGATTTATGGCTGTATATTTTCTGGTCTGCTTTGCAATGTGTTGTGTTCCATTTCTCTATTTGTCAATTCCCATGGCAACACTAAACTGTTTAAATTACAATAGCTTTACAGCATATTTTGATAACTTGCAGTGCCAGAATCAACTTTGCCCTCACTACAGTCACATTTTTGTTGAGATTGCATAGCTTTACCAACCTCACTCCTAGTTTTGCCAATGCCAGTCTTGTCAATGATAATTTCCTCGTCTAACATGATAGGAGGTGGCTTATGTGGAATGCCCTCCACTCAACAATGTCTCTACCTCTGCTGCTATTACCACTGGCTACACATTATCAGATGTTTACTCTGTGTTAGCTAATGTTCTGTGTATTTTAAATATTTGTAGTTTATTTTTTATTAAGCTTGTGCAAAAATCTTTTCAAGTATTATAGCAGATATCAAGCACTCCAAGCATATTTTTCAAATCCTTTTACCAATTTCTTGCACACTGGCATTCCTGTGATCACTATCAACAGCCACTATCTGTATCTCTTTGTGAGAGATCTACCTTCATGTTCCCAGATGGTTTTGCCTGTTCATAGAGAGAGACAAGTTCTACAGAGATTCCCCCAGGATAGCCTTAACCCATGACTAACAGTACAGAGGCTAAATTCTCCGGTTCTCCTGTCCCCTTGTCAAATCTGAGCTGAAGCCTCCATTGTCATCAGGGATCCATCCCCTCTGGGCCTGAAGCAGACTCTCTTCTGTACTGTACTGATAACTCATTCTTCCCTCCTCTTTTCTTTCCTCCTTCCCTTACTCCCTCCTCTCTGTCCCCCAGCACCAGGTTTTCCTGGGACTACTTCCTAATAGATTACTTTCACACAAAAACTCACCTCAGTATCTCCTCCCAGGGAACCTTTCTTAAGACAGATAGTTGTAATATTAAGTCCATATTAAAAAACCAAAACCAAGATACAGAGAGTTTACAGATTAACTCCATGTCACAAAGAAAGTAAGTGGCAAAAATGAATAAATCTCCTCATGAAATCATGTATAAATTCAAGATATTGGGGTTAAATTTACATTTGTCTCTAAAAGTAATCACAGGTTCAACTTCTGGTGCCCTTCCACTCAAACCACAGCTTCTGCCAGTGCACTTGGCAGTGTCTGCTGTCCCTGCCCATGGGTGCACTCTCTAGACAACAAGGACTAGAGAGTGATAGGGAAGAGTGTATGAGATGCTGCCCTTTAACCAGGGTCTCAGACCATATTTGCATGGACTCTCTTTCCCTTGTGCATCTAGGTAAGAGTTGGCCAAAAGAGGAATGTACATAAGATCTGAGAGGTGCACATGAAGTCATTGTTCTATGAGGGTGTTTGCAGTCAGATGCAATGACAGACAAATGCTGCTTTTCTTATATGTCCCATCTGTGTTTCTCCCTTCTGCTGGCCAGCAGGGGCCCAGGCTCATTCCAGATGCTTGGCTGAGGACACACACAAATAATACCAACAGAGGCAAAGTTCCAAAGACCATTGCATGAGCTCTGCTTTTGTCATCCATCTTTGACCACTGGGTGTACTTGGCTCTTTGGATTTTGTTGAAAGTGTAGTCATTCACCTGAACTGATTTTTCAGGAGAATGGGCTAGTGATCTTTCCTTTTATTCTTTAAATATACCATCCAGACTTCCACCTTCCCAGCTTCTCCTATTGTATGCAATATCTTATTCCAAGTCATTTAGTCTCTTCATACTCAGTAGTCATGCTTCTCTGACTGAACTCTGACAGATGCAAAAGTGTTTCATATCAAGTAACATTTAATTGAGAGTTTTTCCCACAATACTTGAAATCTCATCTAAAAGAGAAAACCTTTAAAAAGGTAACTGTCAAATGTAATTTTCTTTATTCTGAGCATTTTAAGAAGCATCTCTGAATATGCAAGATCTTTTTTCCCAACAAGAGCATTGCTATTTCTTTTTGATTCCCCCTCCCATTTTTTTTTTTTTTTGCAACTGTAAAAATACCTAAGGGAGGAATTTTGAAGTAAGAGCATGCTGTATGCCCTTTTTATTATCCCTAGAAATTTTAGGAAAATTATACTTAAGAACTGACATGACCAGAAAATTAAGAATCTAGGAAATCAGATCATGTCAGTTCATGACCATAGGCTTGACATTCAAATTATGGAAACAAAGGAAATTTGAAAAAAGAATTTGGTCTATATTAATAAGTAACTTTGCTTTTACTGATGAAGATACCTCACCATTTTTATGGGTTACTATGGGGTTAAATTATGACATTTAATGTTAGAGTAAAAAAATTAATTAAAAAATTTTAACCTTTATTTATATTTGAGAGACAAAGACAGAACATGAGCAGGGGAGGGGAAGAGAGAGAGGGAGACACGGGGAGAATCTGAAGCATCCTCCAGGTTCTGAGCTGTCAGCGTAAGAGTCTGACATGGGGCTCGAACCCACAAACTGTGAGATCATGACCTGAGCCAAAGTCAGACGCTTAACCAACTAAGCCACTCAGGTGTCCCCCACCAAATAAATCAGTTTTAGATTCCTAACTGAGAGAAGGCAAATTTGAAGGATTTGAATTAGATATAAATGGTCAATAACGAAATATTTCCATGATAAAAATCATTAAAATACGCCTAAAATGAAAAAAAAAGTAGGCTACTATCCTTACACTACCAACTGACCTGAATAAAAGTACCTACTTTTATCACAGTAAAAAAAAAAAAAAAAAAGAAACTAATGTAAAATTAGGACGTCATGACCCTGGAGAAAAATCTCACAGACTGGCAACATATTGGGTCTCGGTCCTGTGTAAATAATTCTATAAGCACAAAAGCCCAAAGAATTTCATTAGAGCAAATTAATGTCAGGAGAAGAATAAAAAGTGACAGAAAAATGGAGGGAACTATAGAAGTTTAGTACAGCAGGGACCCTTAAGAGGGAGATTGATTATAGCATAGGATGGAGGAAGTCACCTAGATGAAGGAAGGTATAGAAAGAACTGCTTTCTATACTGACTTTCCAAGTTCTGGGGGAATTAAAATTGATGGTAGTTCTCTTATTTCTCCTACCCATGAAATCTCAAATCCAGTCAAAAAAAATTAAAAAACAAAAAAAAATCCTAGAAGTAGCACAATATAATTTCAGTTTCGTCAAGGAACATCACTAAAGAAAATGCAGAAAATGATTTAAGAGAGAAATGTGTAATTCATAGTAGGAAATGCCAGGGGTGAAAGGTCATAATAGGAGAATTGGGGTTGGAAGATCATGTTGGAGAAGTCAGGACTGATGGGTTGTGGTGTGAGAAAATGATGGTGATAGTTTATGGTAGAAGAACTTGGAACTGACAAGTCACGGTGAGAGATCAGGGTTAACAAATCAGTCTCCCATTGGAAACACACTCTGAGGGACTACTCCTTTTGTGGGGTACAGTGTAGCTTTTCTTCCCTCCCCCTATGATGATAAATGAGGCAGTGAGTAGAGATAGTAAAGCTTTAATAATAAATGTAATTAAATTTGAAGGTGAAGCATTAGACTAGCGTGAGGCAAGAGAAGGGCTTAAATGCAAAATTTAAGGAGACACTTACTCTTAGGAAGTGAAAAGGCTGACCTTGCAATTGCAGGATCCTGTCAGTGAATTTGTCCTTAAATTTTGTGCACCAGATTCCTCTCTTGCTTTTCTAGTACTCCTGAACCTGGGGATAGAGAGTGTGTGGAAATTTGTTGATAAAGCAGAATCAAAGGAAGAAACTTTAAATTAGAAGAGAGATAATACACATGGCCCAAAAATAAATATTTTGTTTTAAGTAAGAGTTTTAAAGATGTTCCCCTCTACCACAGAACAAAAACAAATCAACAACAAGCAAACAAAAAACACAGTAATGACTCAATTGGGAGGTGAGGAATTTCTTAAGTCCGGATGGACTCACCAATCAGAATGTTGCAGGTACCATAATACAAAATGGCTATGACCACCTGAAGGTAGAATTTGGGACACAGTAATGGAGGAGATACTAATCAAAGCAGGTGGTTCACTTCAAAAAATATGAGCACGTGATATTATTCATGTCCTGAGAGAACATGGAACAAAGTAACTAGGAGTTTGAAAACAGTCATATACAGAAGTCGCATGAATTGGAGTCCCGATCACAGTTTACAGAGTAAAGGTAGTCTGAGGGGGAAAACTTTAGAACAAGGGAATGGTTAGTCTTAAAGATAGTAGGCACAAACATGGACTAAGAGAATTGAAATAGTGCCACCAGTGTGAGAAATTGGCTACCAGGTGAAGCCATGGTCAAAGAAACAGAATAAGATCTCTGTTTGAGTTGTTTAAATGCTAGAATTTGGGGTCCCAAACTATTCCTAACTAATGAACAAATTATTGCCAGAGATGTGGCAGAACTGAGTTTTCAGTCAGGTAATCCTAGATAACTATAAAGGAGAATCTTAAGGATAAATACAGTAGGTAGAATGATGATCTATCAAAAAGGTCCATGCCCTAATTCCAAGAATCTGTGAATATATTAGGTTACATGGAAGAGACGTTAAAATTATGGTAGCAGATGGAATGAAGATTGCTAATTAGGTGACCTTATATTTCAGAGATTATCCTAGATTATCCATGTGAGCTCAAAGTCATCACAAGTGTCCTAAGACACAGAAGAGTGATGCGCAAGAGTCCATATCAGAGTGATGTGATGTAAGAAAGACTCAACTACCTGTTTCTAGGTTTGAAGATGGAAGAGGGCCAGGCGCCATGGAACGAGGGAAGCCTCTAGAAGCTGGAAAAAGAAAGAAAATTAGTTTTTTCCTAGAGCCTTCAGAAAGGCACATGGCCTTAACTGACTCCTTGATTTTAGCCCAGTGAGATCCATTTCAGATTTCTGAACTCCTAAACTGTGATATAAATACTTCATTTTGTTTAAAAGTACCAGCTTTGTGTTAATTTGGTACAACAGCAATAGAAAACTAATACATAAACCGTCATTGGTACAAAGCTGACAAAGTTTTCCTCCATCTCCCAACACCATACTACAGGCAAAGGAAGTTAACAAAAATACACAGAATATAAAGTGAACACAATCAGAGTTCAAAACCCAAGAGACAAATTATGGGATCAGGAACTTTAGACGGTTGGCTTCTTTAGGAAGGCTCTACTTCATATGGAACTCAAAGAACTGGTTAAATTGTGGCAGAGAGAAAGAAGGAGAACATTTCAGTTGATGGGCTCCTCATAGGCAAGAGTAGAAAGCTGGGAATTGAGTGTAAAGATGATGGTGAAGAGAACACACAGATCAAGAGGAAAGAACATGTGAAGAATGCTAATTCAGACAATGACTGTTTTGTATGAGTGGCACTGTCTCTTCATTCATCAAACCGTCATATACTGAACATTCTGGCACCATTTAGATGGCAGAGATATAGTAAATGAGACAGATAAGACACCTGATCTCTTATGGCCTACATTCTAGCAGGAATGTATTTTTTAGGAAGTACTTTTATTGATTATTAATTTGTGTTAATCACTACACCCATCAAATAAGGTGATAAGAACTAAGGCATTCTCATTTTACAGGTGAAGCACAAAACTGCTTAAGAATTTCCTCAAGAGCACACAATAGGTGATAAACCAGAATTTGAACCCAAACTATGTAAGTCAGGGTGTGAATGCTTAATCATTATGCTGACTGCTAACAGATGGAGAAAACTTCAAGGGGGAAAAGTAGTCCAGCTAGTTGATGACTTTAATATGCTAAAGATTTTCATTTAGAAATAGCACCACAGGGGCCCCTAGGTGGCTCAGTCGGTTAAGTGTTCAACTTCAGCTCAAGTAACGATCTCGTAGCTTGTGGATTCAAGCCCCACATCGGGCTCTCTGTTGTCAGCACAGAGCCCACTTCAGATCTTTTGTCACTCTCTCTCTCTGTCCCTCCCTCTCTCTCTCTGTCTCTCAAATATAAATAAACATTTGTGGGGCACCTGGGTAGCTCAGTCAGTTAGGTGTCAGACTCTTGATTTTGGCTCAGGTTATGATCTCATGGTTTGTGAGACTGAGCCCCACAATGGCCTCTGTGTTGGCAGTGTGGAGCCTGCTTAGGACTGTCTCCACCCATCTCTCTGTCCGCCCCCCGCCCCCATGCTCTTTCTCTCTCTCTCTCTCTCTCAAAATAAAGAAACATTAAAAAAAAACTTAAAAAAATTTAAAAAACACCACAACAGATAATAATGAAAACTACCATTTGTAAAGCATTTCTTTGATACTATGCATTATGCTAAGTGTAAATGTTTGATAGTCCTTAAGGCATCATTCAGGATGGGTATTATTATCCCCATTTTACAGATGGAGAAAATAAAGCTCAGAGATTTTATATTATTGCTCAGGACCACCCAGCAAGTAAGGGTAAGAGTTGAAATCAAAACCAAAAAGATATTCTATTTTCTTAACTTTGTTTGTTTATTTATTTATTTATTTATTTATTTTCTAAACATTTTATTTATTTTATTTATTTTTGAGAGAGAGACAGAGAACATGAGCAGAGGAGGGGCAGAGAGAGGAGGAGAGAGAATCCCAGACAGGCTCCTCATGGTCAGCATGGAGCCTGACTTGAGACTGGAGTTCACAAACTGTGAGATCATGGCCTAAGCAGACATCAAGAGTCAGAGGCTTAACCAACTGAGCCACCTGAGTGCGCCAGAAGCAAAGATATTCTTGACAAAATTTCATATGCTTTCTCAAAACTAAACATGGAATAGTAAAAGATTATTTGTCCTAATATTTCATTACAGCATAATATGATTCCCACAGACAGATGGGCTATGCCCATACAGACAACAAACCCTCCCTCTATATGTTCCCAATCTCCCATAAATCTGTGATGGGAAAAAGTTTTAGAAACCATTGAACATACAATCCAAGAGGAGGAAATAAAATGAAAGAAGCACCATTAGAGCAATCTAGACTCATGCACATCTCAAATAGCAGATCTCCTTGTCATTAGAACGTTTCTTTACAGAAAAAGCCCTTTCTATCTTCTCCCACCCCATGGAATAGACTGCTTATAGCAGTTGGGAAAAGAAAGATCCAAATAAAAGTCTACTCTAATTTTTAGAATTATTTAAATTTAGAAATTGATGCAGAATTACAAGCAGTTATAAAGACAAAAACATTTTTCTGTCTACCTTAAAAAATATTAAAAGTAATTGAATGCTATGTTTTAACAATATTCTTTTTTTTTCTCAAGGGTCAGAGAAAGATGTTTTTTCATAAAACTTATAACAGGAATGCTTTTCTATAATGTATCATTAGTACATGATTAGCTTACTTGCTATATAAATCATTAAACTCCATACAGTCCTTATTTCTTATTTTCATTCTGATTGACAGATGGACTTCTCACAAATGCTTTTTGAGAAAAGCTACTGAGAAGACCAGCAGTTTTCAGCCCCTTGTCTCTTGCACAATTCCACATTTTGTTATGCCCTGACATCAGTTTAATTGGGTGGTTCCTTTGTGAAAATATGATTTATGTATGTTTTACTCGAGTTTTTTTCCTCTTTTCATTCAGTAAGATAGAATTTGAAAAGGAAAAACACTTTTATTACACTTGTCTCCAGTTTCTTAATTCAGTGATATACTTTCCTTAGGGTGCATAATGCCAAACCAAGTGTTAAAAAATGGGAAAGAAAACCAATAGTTTTGACTTCAGAGAATGTGAGGGTCCAAATTAAATACATTTATTGAATTCATTTGAATACATTTTTGAGTATTTGCTATGGGTAGTCATCAAATAGAAAATGATTTCCTCAAGTGCAGGAGTTTTAGGAAGGAATGTGCCAGTGGGGATGGCACTCTGTGTGGTTAATGGTAGAGTTTCCTTCCCTAGCACACATGCACTGCTCCTCCTAGAAAGACACTTTAGAGTTATCAGAATCTACTCCTGGGGACAGCTCTTGTCCTGGTGACATGGGATGGACTTGCCCTAGGAAATCCATTCTCATGTCGTTTCATTTAAAGTTCATTGAACTCGCTTTGGTGACTCATTATTAAATTATCTTCTCAGTCAGTCTCAGGCAGCCCAGAGTGTGACAGATCTTGAAATGAGGAGCTGGTTTACCTACCCCACACAGAGCTAGTCTGGTCTTGGAAATTTGAATATCTTTTCTTTTGCCAACATAGTGATCATCAGGCCATTCACTTTTCAGCTTTTTTTTCCCAGGTAAAATGAAATTACAAATACAAGACTACAGCCTGAAATTCAGTGCTGCTATTAATTTTTAAAGCAAGTCAAAATTAAATATCTTTTTAAAATGGAGGTACTAATACAAAGTTCTCAGTGGCCTCAGCTTTTATTGAGTGAGAATTCCAATGTGTCATATTGATAGGAAAGTGACAATTTCATTAAAAATACCTTATTTTCAAATAGCATTTAAGGAAAAGGGAGATGAATACAAAAACAAATAAAACTGAATAGGGGAGCTCGTTACATAAATTATAAATGATGTACCTATTAGCAGAGTCATAAAACAAGAAAATAAGGTAATTGGACTGACAGCAGGAAGAAGAGAGTTATGTAAATGAAGAAAGCCTTGTTAAAATAATCAAGACAAAGAGATTCACTGATTTAGAAGGTAGCACATTTTGAATTGCTGGTATAATTAATCCTTTTTTCTCTCATAAGCTATTCTTTCAAAGGGTCCGTTTTATTTGAAACAAATTAAGGTGAGTTGGACAAGATCAGCATAAGTTGAAGCTTGAAAGTAATGCTATAGATAGTACTAGTTCTAGAAAGATGCTCTAAAAATTGCAAGTCCTCAGAGAATGTAAAGTAATATGACCTACTTCTGTCTCCCAACTACCATGTTTTATGATGTACTATAACTGATGGTAGAGAATTGATTGAACTCACTACCAGTTCAGGAAATGCTGCTGATAGCTAAAACATTTCATTTAGGGCAAGAGTTTTCTTTATTAAAAAATAAAAGCCAATTCTAATGGACGTGCTAGGGAACTCTGTTCTGGTGGGAAAAAATTCTGGTCTCAAGGAGTACATAATATACATAGGATTATAATAAACTAAGAAATAAAAGGCAAAATATCTCCCACCTCTATCTAGCTGAAAGTGTATACACATATATTGACACACTCACACTTATATTTCATATATGAAACAAATACATTATGAAATTCTAGCAAAGAGAGTGAATCTATTTTCACCTTTGTGAAATTAACTATATTTAAACATTACTTTTTAAATATTTTTATTTATTTCTAGGAGAGAGACAGAGAGACAGCATGAGCAGGGAAGGGTCAGAGAGAGAGGGAGACACAGACTCGGAAATAGGCTCCAGGCTCTGAGCTGGCAGTCAGCACAGAGCCCGACGTGGGGCTCGAACCCATGAACCGCGAGATCATGACCTAAGCGAAAGTCGACTAAGCCACCCAGGCGCCCCTGAAATTAACTACATTTATACATGACATAACACAAATACCCTCTTCCAAAGAACTTGCTATTCTTTTTTTTTTTTTTTTAAGTTTATTTATTTTGAGAGAGTACACGGGATGGGCGTGGGGGTGGGGAGGCAAAATGAAAAAGAGAGAACGAATCCCAAGCAAGCTCCACTCTGTCAGATCAAGCTGGGGCTCGATCCTCAAACTGTGAGATCATGACCTGAGCAAAAATCAAGAGTCTGATGGTTAACCAAATGAGCTAACCAAGTGCCTCAAGAACTTGCTTATTCTACGATGCATTTTTCAGAACATTTCAAGATTCTTCTATTTATGGATCATTAAAAAAATCTGTCTGCTTTTTACTGTGACCTCATTTGTAGAGAATAAACTCATTTGCATGGGGACATAAAACAATACTTCTGAGTAGATTATTGACCCTTGGAACTGAGGCCAAAAGATATTACATAATTTGTCTAAGCTTCCACAGTTACTTCTTGGAGGAATTTGACTTTGAATCATAACCTTAGCCACTACAAAGTATTACTTCTTTAATAATTTTTCAAATAACACACTGAACTGGATTTTCAAAGATGCAGAGAATTGGCTGTTTATCTAACCATATATACTTTTTCATTCACCGTATTCCCACTTATTTGTCATGGACATGATTTGTTTGAAGACATATATTTGTAATCACTGACTGTATTTTGGTTTAAAAAAACAACATTTGGGTATCCATACCAACTTAATGGGTAACAGCTCAAATATTTTATTCTACAGATACAGATGTTCTGGTGTAGCCAATGCCTTAATTATGCTTCTGTTTTATTCTATGGAGCTAATTACTATAAATGAATAAATTGGACTTCATCTAGGGAAAGCCACAATTCATGATAGATTTTATTCCAAGAGTATTTCTTGAAGTGAGGAGAGACAAGTGCAGAAAGTCAGCACTAACAGATTTTTAAAACTTTGAATGCAAATGTTATGCAGTTTAGTACATTCCAAAAAAATGGTGATCATGTTAAAAGTATTTATTACTCTCTATCTTTTAGAATTTTGTTACTGAAATTGGAAGATGATAGAGGAATAGCTCAAGATATTCATTTATCCAAGTGTTAGATCATAAAAATGTTGTTGTAAAAGTTGTAAAAGTTACACTATCTTGATGCAATGGAAACTTTATTATTATATTTCTTTTAAACCTAATTCAATGTGGCATCTTTAAAATATTTCCCTATCCTTTTAAAAATATATTAACCATTAATTTCAAAATTACTATTTAAAACAACCAGAAACTCATGACCAGATAAACATTAAGAGTCAAATACAAAAATGGGTAAATGAGCATGGAATTCACAGAAGCTAGAACTGAATGATATAATTTGGAAGTATATTTAATCTTACTTACTCTAAGCATAGAGACAAATTACTCACCCCCTTTTTTAAATCTGCAAACTAACATGGGTAGCATCCAATGCTGGTGAACATGCAGTGAGATGGGTATCCTGATGCATAGCAGGTATGTTATAAAGAACTACAATTTCCCAGAAATTAACTGAATGATATATCTATAAATGGCTAATAAATACTTCTGATTTACATTCTGGTATTTTTGCTTTCATAAAGCATTGCAAGAAAACAATCAGGAACACAAAAATGCCTACAAATACTTTTTTAAAAATCCTTAAATGGCATTTTTATAAACATTTAAAACTGGTAGAAGCTTATTCCACAAAAAGAGGGAATTACTCAGTAAACTATGTTATAGTCATGGAATAGTATACTACGCAGCCATTAAAATTATGTTCATAAATATTTAATATAAAAGAAAATATGTTTTAAAAATAGTGTTAAAAAGAAAATGTCAGGGGCGCCTGGGTGGCTCAGTCGGTTAAGCGTCCGACTTCAGCTCAGGTCATGATCTCACGGTTCGTGGGTTCAAGCTCCGCATCGGGCTCTGTGCTAACAGCTAGCTCAGAGGCTGAAGACTTCTTCAGATTCTGTNAGAGGATGTAAGAGTAAATACTTCTCATTGGTGGGATCTGTAGATTATTGTTACTATCTTTGACCTTTCAAAATTTGGGAATGAATACATTTAAAATGATAGTTTATTCATGTGTCTATGCATATACATGCATGTTTACATGTATAAAAATACATGTTTATATTTTATAAACCTTTACTATTTAAACATCAAACTCCTTGGTTCCAGTATATGATTTTAGTTTTAAATATGCCACTTTGGTATATTGATTACTGCTTTTAAATTAAAATCTACACTCACATGGGGGTTGGATTCAACAACCCAAGCTCAAGAATCATATGCTTTACCAGCTGAGTCAGCCAGGCATTCCCATTACCTTTATATTCTTTTGTCTTTCACACCGACATTTTGATGTGCAGTTTCAGCTCAGAACACTGATTAACAAATGCTTCAAAAGGATACCATTGTTCTTTCAATTTCTTAGTCTACAAAGCAGCTTTTGCTTATCAAATATTAATAAATAATTGGTCACTGGTGTCCCTTTTTTTAAATGTATAGGCTCTTTGTATGTATGCTTTTTTTTTCCCTCATCAGATGAATTCAGTTAT
Source organism: Crocuta crocuta (assembly GCF_008692635.1). Classification (NCBI taxonomy): domain Eukaryota; kingdom Metazoa; phylum Chordata; class Mammalia; order Carnivora; family Hyaenidae; genus Crocuta; species Crocuta crocuta. Next base: position 14,877,884 of record NW_027530545.1, on the reverse strand, counting down.
AAAAACGTCACCCCACCAATTTGGAATGTATTTCAGTTAGGGGCATTGATTTTCTAACAGGATAATCACTTTGTCTATAATCAAACTGACAAACACATTGCTCTGTTTTTAATTAGCACTGCAACCTATCTGATATTATCATAGACAAAACTTTAAACGTTCAACTCCTCATTTTATATGTAAAAAAATGGAATTTTTAAAATGGAATTGAGTTTTGCAAAAATATTCAGAATGATTCTCCAAAAGTCTAACATTTCTATAGACCAGTAATTTTCCATTTTTTTAAAAATGAAAGTAGAAGCACTTCTGAAGTTTTACACAGAATCCCACTGTTTCTTGCCTGTATTGCTTCCACTTCAATGAGCTCCAAGCCTCATCTCTCTGAAGGAAGCTTCTAAGACAATTACCCAGATCTCTTGGAATGGGTCACATGGGGAAAAAAAAACCCTGCTCTGGACATTTAATTAATCAAAAATAAAAATATAATTCATAGTGCATCTAGATGAAATTTCAAGTAAATTATGTTTGTTGTGTTGCCACGCTATATTTACCACAAGAAATAACACCACAAAACAGTCCATCTGAATAGAACATGTTTAGGGTCAGAGAATTCTATTTAAGGAACCATGGGAGAAATTCCTCTTGGGTCTAAGTTTCAGGAAAACTTTAGCTTCTCTTGAACAGACAGTTTTCTCTAAAGACACTGTGAGTTAGGAAACAGTTTCTCTAGTTTCTCTCATTGCACTGGTTGTAAGGAAGCTTAGAGAAATGGACAAATGTACAGGGTGTCAAGGTGTAAGTGCTTGTGAGCTAATCTTAAATCTGACTTTGTTATATTCTCACCCATCTCTTCCCTTCGTCCTCAAGCATTTTAACTTTTTTGAGATTTTGGGTCAATAAATATCAGAAATAAAACGGATTCTTTTTTCCGCTTTTATTGAAATATAATTGACAATAACATTGTATTAATTTAAAATTGTGCAATACAATGATTTGAGATGTATATATATAGTACATATATATATGCATATATATATATATAGTGAAGTAATTACCACAGTAAGTTTAATAAACATCCATCACCTCAAATAGTTACAATTTTTTCCAGTGATGAGAACTTTTAAGATTTACTCTTACAGAAACTTTCAAATATACGATACAGTACTGTTAACTACAGTCACTATGCTAGACTTAATGTCACAAAAACTTCTTTGTCTTATAACTGGAAGTTTGTACCTTTTGATCACTTCCATCAATTTCCCTCAACCCCCAATTCCCAACTTTGGCAGCCACCAATCTGTGGTTCCTATGAGCTTAATTTTATAAAATTCCACATGTAAGTGAGATAATACAGTATTTGTCCCTCTTTGTCAGAACTATTTCATTTGGCGTAATGCCCTCAGTGTCCATTCATGTTGTCACAAATGGCATGGTTTCATTCTTTTGTATGGCCAAATTATCACATTTTATTTATATATTCATCCTTCAATGGGTACTTAGGTTTGTATCCATGCCTCAGGTATTGAAATAATGCTGCAATGAACGTGGGTGTGCAGATTACTTTGAAATAGCGATTTTGTTCACTTATGATATATACCCAGAAGGGAAATGGATGGATCTTACAGTATTTCTCTTTTTAATTTTTTGAGAAACCTCCATACTGTTTTCCACTGTGGCACCAGTGTATATTCCCATCAACAGCACACAAGTGTTGCCTTTCCTCCACATGTTTGCAAGCACTTGTTACCCCCTTGTTTTTTTGAGGATAGCCATTCTAAGTGGTGTGAGGCAGTATTTTGGTTTTGATTTTCATTTTCCTGATGATGAGTAATGTTGTGCCTCTTTTCATGTTTCTATTGGCAATTTGTATTTATTCTCTGGAGAAAAAATGTCTATTCAGTTTCTCTGCCACTTTTTAATTGAGTTACTTTTGTGTTTCTTTCCTATTGAGTTGTATGAATTCTTTATGTATTTTGGATATTTACTACTTATCAGATATATGATACACAAATGTTTTCTTCCATTCAGTAGGTTTCCTTTACATTTTGTTGATAGTTTCCTTTGCTGTGCAGAGCCTTTTAGTTTGATGTGATCCCACTTTTTTTGTTTGTTTGTTTTCCTTTTGTTCCTTTTGAGTTTTGTGTCAAATACAAAAAAGTCATTGCCAAGACTGATGTCAGGGAGTTTACACCTATGTTTTCTTTTAGGAATTTTTTGAAGTTGGGTCTTTGTTCAAGTCTTTGACGCATTCGAGTTGATTTTTTTTCTGAATGGTGTAAGTGGTCCAGCTTCATTCTTTTGAGTGTGGCTGTCCAATTTCTCAACACTATTTATTGAAGAAACTGTCCTTTTGCCATTGTATATTCTTAGTTTCTTTGTCATAAATTAATTGACCAAATATGCTTTTGTTTATCTCTGGGTTCTCTATTCTGTTCCATTGACTTATGTGTCTCTTTTTATGCCAATACCATATTGTTTTGATTATTATAGCTTTGTAATATAGTTTGAAAACAGTAAGTGTGATGCCACTGGTTTTGTTCTTTCCCACGACTGCTTTAGCTACTCAGGGTTGTTTTTGGTTCCATACAAATTTTAGCAATTTTGTTTCTATTTTTGTGAAAAATTCCATTGGAATTTTGATAGGAATTGCATTGAATCTGTAGATTGCTTCAGGTAGTGTGGACTTCTTAACAATATTAATTCTTCCAATCCATAAGTATGGAAGACCTTTCTATTTTTTGTTTTCAATTTCTTTCATCAATGTCTTATAGTTCTCAGTGTACAGATATTTCACCTTGTTGGTGAAATTTACTCATAGGTATTTATTTTTGATGCAATTTATTTGTTTGAATAAGGTTTCTGTTCCCTTTTATCTCTTTACTCCTCTGAGACCCCTGTAACATGAATATTGTTCCTCTAAATGTTGACCCATAAATCCCTCAAGCTATTTTTGTGCTTTTTTTTTTTTTTTTGCTCTGACTGGATGAATTCTACTGCCTATTTTTGAGTTTGCTGTTCCTTATACTTCTTTCAGTATACTGCTTAACTCCTTCTATTGAATTTTTAGTGCAATTCTTATATTCTTTAGTTCTGTGATTTTTGTTTGATACTTTTGTATTTTTTTCTGTGTCTTTGTTGAAATTCTCATTTTGTTTATGCATTGTTCTCCCAACCTCAGTGAGCATCTTTATAACCATTATTTTGAATTCTTTATCAGAATCACCTAGTTCTTTTGTCTGGAACATATTCTGGTCCTTCAATCCTTGGCTCTCTGTATTGGTGTCTGCATATTAGATAAAACAGCCACATTGCCAAGTCTTGCTGGAGTGGTCTTGTGTAAGACATGAACCTTATCATTCAACCCTTGCCCAGCTCTTGGTTGTCTCTCACACCTTTCTGGTTCTCCAAGAAGCCTATTTTATTTTTAATTACTTTCAGTAGTTGAGAGTATGCCAAGACTCTCAGTCAGCACATAGATGCAGGCTGTTTGGAAGCTGGGCCTTCAAGCAGCAGCTTTTAAAGTATTCAATTAATCTTTTCAAGGAAATATTGGGCAACGGGCCTTTCTATTTGTTCCCTCTGTAGTGTGCCTTGAGAGGGTAACTGCTTAAGAACTACTTTCTGTTGCTGCTATAGAGCAGCTGTGGGACCTTCAAACACAAGCCCCATGGGGCACCAAAGCCAGGTAATCAAGGAGTGCAACCACTCACTGGGCAGCAGCTTCAAAAGTGAGGGCATCAGACATGTGCACAAGCTCCTTCCCAGGAGGCACCGGTGAGGTAAAAGGAAAATGTGGAGATAGCACACATCCTCCTTCTTGATTTCCAGGGAGAACTGAAGCCAGCTCCTAAATGTGTGCTCAGTTAGAAGCCAGACCCTCAGGTAGCAGCTTTTAAAGTATGCAAATAGGACTCTTTCAAGGAAAGACTGAGAGAAGGGTGTTTCTATATGCTCCCTCTATGCTGAGCTCTGTGGGGAGAACCACAGCAAGTCCTCACAAGCCTGTTAAGTATTGTTTCCTTCTTTACTACAGTCTTGTGGGTCTCCTGCATTTGAGCCCTGTTGGCTTTCAAAGCTAGGTGTTTTGGGACAATCAGGTAAAGTGCTAGATGTTGGGTTCAAACCCTTCATGCCTCAGGGAAAAGCTGAGACTTTTGAGATTTTTTTCTCAGTAGTATGTCACTGGGCAAGAGGTGAGGTGTGCTAGGAGTGTGTCTCAGCTTTTCTTACCCATTTATGTGGGTATTTTCTCAATCACCTATGTGTAGGTATTGCTCACATCATTTCTAAATTTCTTTCAGAGGAATTGTTCTGCATGTAACTGTAGATTTGGAGTGTCTATTAGAGAAAAGTGAGTCCAGTAGCATCTTACATCACCATCTTTGACTGGAAAATCATAAAAGTGATTCTTAATCTTCTAAAAATGTGTACACACACATACACACACACATATACACTCAGAAAATTTAAGGCTACCTTTACTGTGAATATTTTGTTGAATGTATTTGTTAGCATTCATTCATTCATTCATTTGTTCATAAAATCTTCATTGTACACTGAGACACGTCCAGCTCTTTGGGTGAATAGGATGGCAACAGTGAATGTGACTCGCTTCTTCACCTTACAGATTCAAGGAAACCCATTTACTATAACTATCAAATATTATCATATCCCATGTTTTACCTATAACCCACAGTCTTCCAACAGTTCTCTTGAATAAATTTTAAGGGGCTCAATGAATGAAAGTCAAAACTGAAATCTATTTAATTCGAATAAGTAAAGGATTTTAAAAAATGAAGCTAATACAATTTCAAATCAATAAAGCTTATATTAATTCTTTTTGGCTTCCTTTTAAATACACTGTGTGACTTCATGTTCTCTAGCACATTTTGTTAAAAACCATTCGGTTGAGACATAAATCAACCAAAATTAGCCTTGATTGAAAGCTGGAGCCTTTTCTTAAAGAAAAAGAAGATTCATCTCTTCCTAAACCATATAGTGTACATTGTCTCGTTATATCAGAATACCAATATCAATAGCAATAAGCCATAGCATGCCCAGCAATGCTATGAACATCTTTAGACATAATTATAAACTATTTATTAAATCACTTTCAATCTTATTTTAATTTAAAAGGAAAAAGATGATTATTTTAAAGTTAAAATATAAAAAGCAATCAAGTCGCAAATTTAAATCTTCAGTACTGTTCATTTTTTCAAATTTTATTTTAAAGAAGAAAATAAGGATTTGATGAAATGACAAGATATGACAAGATAAAAACAAGATAAAAAAGCAAACCATGTAGATTTTAAAATTAACATCTTAAAAGTAATCTTCCTCTTTAAAACCTAATTACCAATCCCTATGACATCCTGTATTTCAGAACTGAAAAACTGAATTGCATTTAAAATTGAAATATAATATATATTATTATTGAAAAATGTCTGCAAAATTAATTTCAACATAAATTTACTTTTTCTATCTCTTAAGAGTCATTACAGGAAAGAAAAATTATGAACAAAGGAATCAATGTGATCATCTTTTCTATTCTGAAACCTAGAATATACTATATTCCCTTTCAAAATTTTTATTTCTCTAATTTTTCCCCTAAGAACAGAATTTTGCATGCTGTTATCTTGATAAGGTGGTAGGATGGGGTAAAATTTGCAATTACTATTGCTTAATAACATTTATGTGATTTAAATAAGACTCTTTTAACTACACTTCAATTGATTCTTTTACACTTTTGCAAAAGTTATGATTATCTTTTATGGTACAATTGGAATGGGTTTCCCATCTCATTTACCACATCCCAAAGTCGCAGAGTGCACTACTTGTCAATAGAGTCATTACTGATATTCTAAGTACTGACATAACTTACATCAGAAACTTTTTTTAAATTTTATTTAAATTTTTTTTAAAGTTTTTTAATTTATTTTTGAAACAAGAAAGACAAAGCATGAGCAGGGGAGGGGCAGAGAGAGACGGAGACACAGAATCTGAAACTGTCTCCAGGCTCTGACTGCCTGCACAGAATCCAATGTGGGGCTCAAATCATGAACCAAACCATGAGATCATGACCTGAGCCGAAGTCGGGAGCTTAACCGACTGAGCCACCCAGGCACCCCATATCAAAATCTAATAGTATGGCTTGAAACCTCTGGTAGGGGATTTAGCAAATGAAAATGCATAAAAATATGCCCATGCATTTTTACATAGCAGAATGAGAAAGGCATTATTGAATATGTCCTTATACTAAAATTTGTTGTAGTAAAGAACTGCTTTGTCCATAGTAAGGAATAAACAGAAACTGTTGTAAATAGTAAGACCATAGGGATTTCAGGAAAATGACCATTCATATGTATTGCTATTTACTTCTAATAAATGAGAGTGTGATTTGTGCAAATAAATAATAATAAAAAAGAGCAGTCATTAAAAATAGCAATTTGTTAACATTTTTCACAAATTAAGGATAATAAAGTTAATTTATGCAATGATGTCTACCTAACCCATCTGTTGTATAATCACATATCAATTCAAGGAAAGCTGGACTATATATAAATCAACACTTTACACATCTCGAAAGAATAAAGATATCTTTGGCCTCTATTTTCTGTATTTTTATCTCATTCCATCATCCATATCTTTGCATATTAACTAAGTCATAGCTTTTGTGATTGTCAGCAAATAGCTGACTGTCCACACACACTGGTGGATTAGTTCACATATAGAGAAAAACTCTGTGGATTATCCTGGGGCATCACACTTAGTCTTGATCTTTCCAAAGTCACGTTAATCATGTACTTACACATGTAGTAAAGTATTAATAAAATGTATGCCTGATTCAAAAATGGTAGAAAATATATATAGAGATTACAGAATAAGGTTCTAAAAAAAGAGAGAGATTTATTTAGAGTAGCAATTAAACTAACAAATTACATTTTAGTAGAATGTTAATGACAGCTATCATTTATTGATCTATTATTATATCCTAGATTTTATGTTGATATTTTAAATATATTACCCCGTTTAATCTTTCCAAAATCCTATAGAGTAATTATTAACATCCATGTTCAACAAAAGAGGAAAATGCTCAGAATTCCTTAGCAACTTGCTCAAGTTCATTCAGGTATAAAGCCAGTATTGAAAGCCAGATGCGGCCACAAGGCTGGTATTTTATCCTCTGTCTTATGCTGCCTCCCATCTAAGTTTAAGAAATCTAACTTCTTAGGGGTGCTTGGGTGGCTCAGTCAGTTGAGCATCCAACTCTTGATTTCATCACAGATCGTGATCCCAGGGTTGTGGGACTGAGCTGAGTGTGGAGCCTTTTTAAGATTCTTTTTCTCTTTCCCTCTGCTCTTCCTCATGTGTCTCTCTTGCTCTCTTTCTCAAATAAAAAAATAATAATAATAATTAAAAAAAGAAAAGAAATCTAACTCCCAGCTCATAAAATGAGAAGAAAGGCACACATATGCAAACAAGATCAAAATGTTTGTTTACAGTGAAGGCAATACAAGTATCCTATACAGTAAAACCTTGGATTATAGGTAACTTGTTCTGTAAATGTTCTGCAAGATTAACAAACATTTCTAATAAATTTTAACTTGACAAATGAGTGATGTCTTGCAATATGAGTAGTATGTGACACCGAACAAAACATGATCACAACTGAGCCAATGGTTCTTGTAATTTGCTTTGGTATATGAATGCTCTGGATTACAAACATGTTTCCAGATCGAATTATGCTCACAAAGGTTTTACTGTACTTGCCAGAAACATTCAAAGCACTGTAGACTTCAATTATAAAAGTGAAGTATAAAGAACAGAGAATGCAATAGTTCTTAATTGATGACCTCAATGAACCCTACTTGGAGTTCTATATTAAATTCTGGGACCTGTGCTTTCAAAGGAACCTTGACAAACAGGAGAGCTGCCATAAAACAAGGGTGAAAGAATGTAATGACTCATCATTACAACCATCTCTCATTTAACACATGTTGTGTGTCTTGTGCTATCTTTGTACTTTACAAAGTTCTCTCATTTAATCCTCACAATACTCCTGGAAGGTAGGGGCAATTTTCCTTATTTTACCAAAGAGAAAATTGTAGCTAAGAAAGATTATGTAATTCTCCTAAGACTACCAAACTAATATATATCAGAGGTGGTGTTTATCTAACAACAAAACCAGAATACTTCCTATTATACCACCTTGCAATATTCAAAAGAAATGAGGAAGTTTGGTATTAAGAAGACAAACACTGGGGCATCTGGGTGGCTAGGTCAGTTAAGCATCTGCCTCTTGGTTTCAGCTCAGGTCATGATCTCACAGGTTGTGGGTTCCAGCCCCCCATTGGGCTCTGTGCTGACAGTGTGGAAATCTGCTTGGGATTCTCTCTCTCTCCCTCCCTCTCTCTCTGCCCCTCCCATGCTCGCTCTCTCGCTCTCTCTCTCTCTCAAAAATAAACTTAAAATAAAAAATAAAAAAATAAAAAGACAAATATTAGAAAGGTTAGACTTATATTATTGCACAATTCTAAAACACTAAACTAGAAACAACTGGAAGTTGGTAAAGGAAGACATATTTTCCTACAGGAAGGATTTTTTTATTGATGAGGCCAGATGGAGTAAGGAATTTTAAGCCATGCCAAGATGACGTCCCGGCACTTGATGCTATTTTCCCCCCTGTCTTGTTTCTGACTCAAGGAGTTTTTTGTTGCAGTTCTCTTAGCTTGGAGTGCTCTTACCTTTATCTTCATTCTGAGGAGGTAGTGTTTGAGCTAAGCCATAGTGATAAGAGGCTTCTTTTTTCTCAGAAAAGTAACCTTGATCTCATTACCAGATTGCCCTTGTTTATTTATTGTTAAGTTGTTGTGTTTCTCCTACTAGAATGGATGTTCCAAGAGAAAGCATTTGAGAACTGTTTTAAGGTACAGAGCAGACATTCAGTGAGTATTTGTTGAATACAATAAATGTTGTTAAAGCTATTATGCCTTAGATGGAGTATCATTAGATTAAGTTCTCAGTCACTCTAAGAATCTATGGCTCTCCTTTTAGTCTGATAAACTATGAAGGCAACAAATGGGAGATGGTCTGCAGAGGGACTGTATGTGTTCTCAAAACAGCTTAAACCTTCACAATAGCCATACTAAATATGTTTAAGAATGCATATGTACAAACAAATGTAGAATCGTATTGTAGAACTTGTAAAAAAATTTAAAAACTCTAAAAAATTGTGCAAGAGTTGGCTTATTTTTTTAACTGAATTCAATACAAATTTTCAAAACTCAAACACTGTGCTCCTTAGTGACAGTATGTGCAGACAGCATGGCAATAAAAGACTATTCCTAATGTCTATCTACAAAAGAAATGAAAGTATACATTAGCACCATAATAAATACCATTTTCTTAATGTTTCTGATGTGTTAGGAATGGTGCAGAACATTACACACATATTTTGTCTTTTAATCCTCAAAACTCACCTATTTCTATGATAGTATTTCTAAGTAATAATTCTTCCATTTGACAGATAAGGGAAGTGAACCATAAGCGACTTAAGAAACTTGCTCAGAGTCACACTGCTTATTAGTGATAAAGTCGTATTTAGACTTAAGGTCAGTCTGAGCCCACAGCCTCACTACTGAATGCTAATCATGATACAGTCTCGTCCTAAATGTCATCAAAGCAACAAGGAATATATGAAATATCTCTCAGAGTAAAAACATAAAACTGAAAATTATTCTTTTTTTTTTTTCAAAATTTGATATTTATTCGTGAAGAACTCACTCAAATTGAGGACAATTTGAAATGGGTTTTTTCTTTTTCTAACAAATACTTTGGGGAATTTTAAGGAAAAGGGAGTAAACTGCACCTCTCTGCGGTAAACAAATGATATATCTACTGTACTTCATTTTCCTCTTCTCTCAAGTACCCGATGTTTGAGAGTCTGCTGTAGAGGAGGAACATCCTTTGCTGTGAGCTTACAGGAAAAGACTGAGGATCTATGGATAGATATTATAAGAAAAGAGATTTTTGCTTTAATGTGAGAAAGACATTTCTATCAAGTTGGAAAACAAACTGCCCTGAGAGTTGACTGCCATATTAATGAAAATATACTTTTAGAGATGAGGAAACTATTATCAAAGTTACTAGAAAGGGCTCAGCAAGCTTTGTCTGCGAAGGTACAGAGAGCAAACATTGTGGTCATTGTGGGCAGTGTGACCTCTGCTGCAACCACTCAGCTCTGCCTTTGTGGTGCAAAAGCAGCTGTAGAGATGAGAAAGTCAACAGTTCTGACCATGTCACAGCAAAATGTTATGCATACAAACAGGCCACAGGCCAGAGTTAGCCTGGGGATGAGGTTGGCCACCCCTCTTGTAGAGTGCACTAATCTGAATATGCTTATGGCTATTACAAAACCTCTGAATTTCAGTGGTTTAATATAGGGATTAGCAAATTAGAACCATGGGTTGATCTGTCCCACAGACTATAATGACTCACAAACTGAGAGTGATTTTACCATTTGTAAAGGTCTCAGAAGGAGAAGAACAGGAAAAGGAAGGAGGAGGAGGAGAGAAAGAAAGAGGAGTGACAGACATGTGGTCCGCAAACCCTAAAATATTTACAAAATGGGCCTTTTACAGAAAAACTGTACCAACCTTAACAGACGTACCTTATTAGCTTTCCTCCAACCAGACTCAACAAATCAGACACCTTGCATTTTTTTTTTTTAATTCTCAAGTTAATTAACATACAGTATAGTCTTGGCTTCAGGAGTAGAACCCATTGATTTATCTCTTACACTTGACACCTATTGCTCATCTGGAAAAGTGCCCTCCTTAATGTCCATTGCGTGTTTAACTGACACCCCCACATCCTCCATCAACCCTCATTTTGTTCTCCGCATTTAAGAGTCTCTTATGGTTTGTCTTCCTCTCTGTAACTTATTTTTCCTTCCCTTCCCCTGTGTTTATCTGTTAAGTTTCTCAAATTCCACATGAGTGAAATCATATGATATTTGTCTTTCTCTGACTGACTTATTTCACTCAGCATAATACCTCCAAGTTCCATCGACACTGTTGCAAATGGCAAGATTTCTTTCTTTTACCTTGCCAAGTAATGTACCATATATATGTGTGTCCATATATGTGTGCATATATACATATATGTGTCCATATGTATATATATATGGACACACACACGCACACACACCCCACATCTTTTTTATTCATTCATCACTTGATGGACATTTGGGCTCTTTCTATAATTTGGCTATTGTTGATAGTGCTGCTATAAACATTGCGGTCCATGTGCCTCTTTGAATCGGCATTTTTGTATCCTTTGGGTAAACTCGTAGTAGTGAAATTGCTGGGTCATAGGGGAGTTCTATTTTTAATTTTTTGAGGAGCCTCCACACTGTTTTCCTTTTTTTGTTTTAAATTTTTTTTAATGTTTTATTTATTTCTAGGAGAGAGAGAGAGAGACAGCGTGAGCAGGGGAGGGTCAGAGAGAGAGGGAGTCACAGACTCTGAAACAGGCTCCAGGCTCTGAGCTGGCAGTCAGCACAGAGCCCGACGTGGGGCTCGAACCCACGAACCGTGAGATCATGACCTGAGCGAAAGTCGGACGCTTAACCAACTAAGCCACCCGGGCGCCCCTCCACACTGTTTTCCACAGTGGCTGCACCAGTTTGCATTCCCACCAACAGTGCAAGAGGGTTCCTCATTCTCCACATCCTCACCAACATCTGTTGTTTCCTGAGTTGTTAATTTTAGCCATTCTGACCCCTTGCATTTTATACTGCTGAGCTCTTCCACATAGGGCCAACAAGGTTACCATGATGTGAGGGAAAAGCATTAGAAAGACACGTAGAACATAACTCCCCTATTGAAGAAGTGATACTTATTATTTTTGCTCACATTTTATGTGAGCAGAGTTAAATCATGTCTCTGCTTAGATACAAGATGCCTGAAAAAACATTTGCTTGGCTGAATAGCTTTCTCCCAGCACCTGCTTTAAACCATGGAAGAAGACCATGAATCTCTGGTGGGCAGAGTTGCCTCTACCATATAGAAGCAATATGTAGAGCACATTTGCAGCTTGGAATAGATGTACTTCACCAGACATTTCAATTGTGAGGCATGATATTTCTATGTTTCTGCCATCCCTAAAGTTGTAGACATATAATATTTATGAACTAGACAGAGGATGAATTTATAATTTATAAATATATAAATTATATAATTTATATAATAATAATAAATAAATAATATACATATAAATAATATAATATATAATATAATATATAGTATAATATAATATATAGTATAATATACTTCCTTATAGCTTTTTGCTTTTCATTGAGTAGAAATGGCATGGAAGCTTTCCAAATCTAAGAACTTTTTACTCATAAAGCTCTTCGTGTATTTATACTTATATAAAGAATCTCAGTACTATATACTTCTCTGAGATATTTAAAAGTCTGAGTCTCATTAGATACGTATTTCAAATGAATTAGGAATGTTGCAATCATATATTTTTCTGTCTGTATTTAAAAAATTTGGTTTTAGAATATTTGAGATTAGCCTCTATTTTCTGTATTTTTATCTCATTCCATCATCCATATCTTTGTAAATTAACTAAGTCATAGCTTTTGTGATTGATTCTTAGTTAAGTTTTTACAGTTATTAACTACAAAAATAGGACCACAATTTTTCAAAATGTGGTCATTCTCATAGACTTTATCAGGAGAGAGAGACTGAAATCTGAAATAAATCTTGCTACTTGTTATAATAAACATCCTTAAAGGTGTGAGACACTAATTGACAGGACTTTATAAATGAATCTCTATTTTAAGAGAAAATGGTGTAATCACTCAAATAATTAAATGAAAAGAACAGTGGGAGTAATAGAAACTGCAGACAAGTGCTCAACAATATAGTCATTAAATCAGACAAAACTAAGGGATAACAGAAAGAACCAAATGGTCTATCGAGAAGAAAATGAAAGAAACAAGTTAATCTTCAGGATTTATCAAGAAAACAAAGGGGGCCCCTGGGTGGCTTAGTCGGTTAAGCGTCTGACTTTCGCTTAGGTCATGATCTCGCAGTTTGTGGGTTCGAGCCCCGCGTCGGGCTCTGTGCTGACTGCCAGCTTAGTGCCCGGAGCCTGTTTCAGTCTGTGACTCCCTCTCTCTCTGACCCTCCCCTGCTCACGCTGTCTCTCTCTCTCTCTCTCTCCTAGAAATAAATAAAACATTAAAAAAAAAAAGAAAACAAAAGCAGTAATAAGTACACTACATGATTCAACATCATCGACTAAAGTTAACTTAAAAAGGTAAGATCAACCAGTAATTTGTTTTAAGACACCTGCATTGCATCTATACTATGCAACAGAAAAGTTTTTAAATGGCAGGGTGTGCTGAATTCTTTGAAGCACAAACTAAAAACAGTAAGAAATTCCTGGTGACTAGAAATAGTCACAAAGGAGCCATTGATATATTTCTTAACTGTTTTAATTGTATGAAGCACTATAACAGGTATCTCCATTAAAAGACAGTTTAACATTAGTTTTGAAAAATATTATATTTAAGTTAGAAGAATTCCCAGGAAAATATTTCTTGACATCATTTCTTAGTTTTTTCATTGTGAGAAACCCCACAGATAGTCACCAGGCAGTCTGGCACATTCTTAGAAGGTTAACCATTTTGTTATACAATGTAAGTGTTGGTTTCAATGTTGAATTAGGAGTTTTACTTCCAGATGCTGGAAATCAAGCATCTGAGCCTATCTAGAGTCAATGAATCAAAACCTTAGTGGGGCTCCTGGGTGGCTCCGTCAGTTAAGCGTCTAGCTTCGGCTCAGGTCATCATCTCACGGTTTGTGGGTTTGAGTCCCACATCAGGCTCTGTGCTGACAGTAGCTCAGAGCCTGGAGTTTGTCTTCGGATTCTGTATCTCTCTCTCTCTCTCTCTCTCTCTCTCTCTCTCTCTCTGATCCTCCCTTGCTCACACTGTCTCTATCTCTCTCTCAAAAAATAAATAAGAAACATTAAAAACTTAAAAAAAAGACAAGAAAAAAACCTTATCTCCATTCAAATGTACCAAAGGAAAATTACGGGATTTTGTTCTTAGTGGAATCTCAGCACAATGAGGGTACTCTTGAGCAAATCATCACTGCTGTACTCACTGGGCCTCTGCAATGGGAATGCTGCCTTGATCTCCTCATTCAGAATTACTCAGTTTTTCTGGGACTCATAGCTGTTGATGTTATTCTCTTAAAAATTAGTGTGTGCTGACTACCTCTAGACCTGCAGATTATGTCCTCTGGCTGGGGACATGGTTTCTCATGATTTCTGATCATGGGAGACACCCATACAGTGATTTGTGTTGTTTTCGTTAGATTATACTAGTGCATTTAAAAGTTAAAAGAAAAAGAACATAAGATCAGCAGGAGGTCTGTAACCTTTTTGGCAATCCTTGATGAACCTGTGATAATTCTGGGATAGTTCCATCCATCAGCAATGTCCTTAGCAATCTCCTGTACGCTCCCTCTCATAAAGCACTTGGTCCTTATTGATGGGGGGGGAGGGGTGAAGTTCAGCTTTAAGCACAAAGTTAGACAGATACAAGAAACTCAAGTATCTGAGATAGATTGACCCCAGCTTCTTTTTTTTTATCTTCCTGAAAGAATTCTCTGTAATCTTACTACTTTGGTATACCCCTATATCTTATCTGTCCAAGATGCAACAACAGGTCATACTTGTATTTTACATAAGACTTCCATGGCTTTTATTTTTCTTTTACTGATTTGTGATGAAGTTCACATTCATATATGTAACCAATAATTGTTTCTCTTCTGGTTTTGACCCAGCATGAAGTTCAGGATAATAATAAGCTTTAAACCCCTATACATAGAGCACAGAAACTATACAAGGAAAGCCAAAGAGATCTTTCAATGAAACATTTGGGAACTGAAATCCACATGACTAGCAGACACTTGGTACTATAACCATATTCTCTGGTCTTTTTATAAAGATCATCTACAAATAGTTACCCCTTCATTCTACTGNGGCTATACATAGAGCAGGAAAAATGTGCTACAAAATTAACACGGGGCCTCTCCAGCATGGCAGTCCTTGTATATTTCTGAGTTCTTATTTGCTGACCTGGGGTCCCCAGAGGTACTATTCCAAAGTACTAGGACAAAAGCAGCAAAAATTCTTGTATTTAGTCTCAGTAATCATACGGCATCAATTCTGTCATATATTCCTGCTCTACTCTTTGGTTAAAGCAGTTATTACCCAGCTCACATTAAATAGTCATTAAGCTAGTGAATGAATAGACCTCATTCTCCATGAGAAAAGCGTCCAGAGAATTTGAGCACCACTCTGTGTTTTTTTGAATCACATCCAAATGAAATGCATGTATCCATATTCTTGATTCCAGACCTGCTTTTTGGAGGTATCAAACAAAAACAATCTGATCTCTGTTGATTTCTCTTTGAGCTAAGAGAGGTTCTGGGCAGCATTGGTGGAGCAGAGGCTTTCATACAAGGCTTTTGGTTGAGGATCGGTTATTTGAAACATAGCTTAGGCTATGTATTATCCCCTTGTTTATGGGATCATTTCTGTTCCTCTAATACTTTCTTATGAGATAACAAAAATGAGATGTTTTGCATTTTATTATAATTTTTTTAGAAATAAGTTTGCATGATCCCATTGGATAGCAGTGAAAATGAATTAGATTCTCCCAGTAACCAGTAGCTATTAGAGAAGCCTGACTTTCTCAGTTGCTGGAGTAGCCAATGAATCAAAATCTCCATTTTAGAAACATTATGAATAACATTAGAATATAAGTTCCAGACAATAATAACCTGCCTATTGTGTATTCTTGCAAAAAATTCTAGAAATAAAACCTGAGTGTGTACGGGCTAATTTTATTAAATGTGTGCATAGGAGGGCTCATGGGAATATTGGAAACATGGGTAGAAGTTAATAAGTATACTACTAAGTAGCTAAAAGGAGTACCCTATGAAAACCTGATAGTACATCACAGGGCAAAATTTCCCTGACTCATAGGGAAGTTATAGATTTAATGCATACAAATAATTCTGTAGCCCTGACCCACACAGTTCAGACCCAGGGCAGTGTTGCAGTTAAAATGACACATCCCCTGAAAACAGAACAAATTCATAACAATTCACACCCTTTATTTGACTTATACATCTTGAAACATCACGAAGGTGATGAATAGCCCAGAGCAATGGTTTTTACATTTCTTTTTATTTTTCTCTATCTTTGACAGACTTCCCATACCCCATTTCTCACTTCAAAAGCTTCTCTATCCCTCTGTCCGCAACTTCCAGCTTGCATGTCTTATATTCACATATTTCTTCTCTCCTGCTTTGTGTGTGTGTGTGTGTGTGTGTGTGTGTGTGCACGCGCGCGAGCGTGCTGTTGTTGTTTTTGTTTTTGGAAATAGACTAAATATCTTTTGCTAGGACTGACAAATTGGATCTGGATGATTTTCAATGGATATTAAAATTACATGTAACAGCACACATTAAACTTGCATGCTTATCAAAGACTGTATGTGGTAATATTTATTTGCTTACCTTCACAAAATCTGAAATCCCTGTGAGTTTTTTTTCCTACAATCATATTATTCTTCCACTGAGAAGGTATAGGAAGAGAGTGGACTTGGGAAAGGTATATAGTAACCAGGTATCTGACGTATTATCCATTACCGTTATGCGCCTGTGACTTGCAAAGACAAATGAGAGGATGCTCTTTATATGACCACATATAAAGACAAAATCACATAAAAGATAAATCTGTAATGAATATTTAGCCATCCTCTCACACTTGAGGACAAAAGTGAGAGCTTCAGACTTTGTTCTAAAATTCAGTAAAGTGTCATGTGATTTCCCCAGGCAAAAGTCATCCTGGTTTTACTGTATGAACAAGTGTCGGTGGAGAACTATAAAGACAACAGCAATAGAGACAACAGCAAGAGACAATCCTGAAATCTCCTAATTTACTCAATTTAAGGATTATTTCAGGGTGTTTTTTTTGGTGGGGGGGATGGGGTAACTGCTGTGTAGGCAAAGCTCCTTTACTGAGAATGCGGGTGGGGAAAGAAAACAGCAAGAAATGTGAACATGTTAGTAAATGTCAATGTGTCTCATCTCTTGCTAATAGGAAAAATTAACAGCTATGACAAAATCAGTGGCATAAAACAATACTGATTTATAATTTCATAGTTCTGTATGTCAGAAGAACAGGTACAGTGTAGTTCATTTGAGTCCTCTGCTTAGCATGAGCTAAAATCAAAATATTCAGCATTGTTCTTTTCTTGAGGGTCTGGAGATAAATCCACTTTCAAATTCATTCAAGCTCTTGGCTCCATTCAGTTCTTTGCAGCTGTAGAACCTACATTCCTGTTTTCTTGCTGCTGTCAACCAGGGCCTAGTCCTAGAGGCTGCTGGTGTGCCTCATCATGCTTCCTATGTGGCTGCCATCAGGAAATGACAGGCTGAGTCCTTACATCCTCAGACAGAGCATGTTCTATGCATTTAAGTGTCCATGTGTTAGATAGAGAGCATTTGAATAATCTCTCTATTTTAAGGTATGTAACCTTAATTATATGTGCAATGTCTCTTTAGCCATGTAATCACATATTTATAGTTTCTGAGAATACCATCATTCTGCCTACTGCATTACATTAATGAAATAAAGAAGAAAAAATTACATGATCATCTTACTGTGGAATTTTAATAAAAATTATAGGCCCATGTATGATTTTTTAAATCTTAGACAGGTAGAAACAGAAGAGGAATCCCTTATTCTGTTAAAGTGTCTAGAAAAAAGACTTCTATAAAATTCATAATTAATTTAAATTCTAAGTGATTTCCCCTCAAGATAAGAAATGGCCAAAAATATTCACTATCAATGTACTTTTAAACATTTTACCACTTAACAGCAATAAAGTAACAAAAAAATACACAAATGATTAGGTATGAAAAGAAAGAACTCTGGGTTGATTTGATATGAATATGTGATACAGAAGATATCACTGTAAGCTTAGAAAATGTGACAGCATCTTAAGAAAACCTATTAAAATTAGAAAACTAACAGCCATTATATAAAAGATCAATATATAAAAGTCTTAGTTTATATGTGCTAGAAACAATTAGAATATGAAATCTGAGAAATGAAATGATTAAATATTGTATCAAGGAAGCCATCAAATACCTTGGAATAAATGTAATAAAAGATGGACAAATCCTATATAGAGAAAGTTACAAAACATTGTTGGGATATATGTTTTTTAATTTCAATAAGACTTCTATTGCTCAGTTTAGAACTACCAGTATTTTAAAAACATTGGTTCTTATGGTTCAAACTAAACTATAAATTCATGGCAATCTCAGACAACATTTTTTCCTCAAAAATTAATGAATTAGGTAATTAATTCTGGAAATTAAGAATCTGAATCTTTTGTTTATATTAAATGGATAGGTTCAATATATATACCAATCTTAAAGGAAAATAAACACTACCACATAAAAAGACTTACAAAGCTACAATAACTAAGAATGCAGTGTTGGCAATAAAGTGCACTTCTACAACAATGGAACACTAAAAGGGACACCTAGCAAACCCACACAAATTCAGTCTCTTGATGGAACACAAGGTGACACTGGTGATGTAACACAAGGTAATGGGGAAAATGGTGATATTTTTAATAAATGAAGCTGGATCAACTGAATATTTGTATCAAAAAAGAAAATGAGAATTTGAAAGTATGGGGTCTGTAGTAACTGCAGATATTGACAGAAAGAAGCCAGTTAACATTCTGATTCTTTTTTTTTTTCTTAGTTCCCCTTGGTAATGTAATTTGTTTTCAAAGGTACAGTGTACCAAATATTTTACCAATCCTGTAACAAGTGTACTAGCTTTCTATTCTGCAATGTCTGGCTTTTAATATCCCCTTCACCATTTATTCCTTGAATCAATTCCATGTAGCAAGTTCTATTCCTTGAGCATACCTTTTCTAATTATAAATTTTAACTGAAGTAACAGAACCCACCCTCACAACAAGCAAACAAACAAACAAACGGGCTTAAATAAATCATAAATTACTGTATGGTTAGTTGTTATGGAAAGAGAATCTATTTTGTTGACAGAGCAAGAAATGATTCATTAAGGACTATTATATATATTACTATATATCTGCTAAGAGAGATGCTACTAACCCATGCTTTAGACCACACCATCTTGTGATTAAAAAGCTACTACATCAAGAAACTACTGTCATCACTTCTAGATTTAGAATAACCAAGCCTGTTTGGTGACATTTTTTCAAGAAGGTTTGGTCTCCCCAGACTCATGCTGTTTACTTTCTATGTTTCATGTGTATATGCCTGCCCAGTAGATCATATTCATTCTAAGAATCCTAGCTACAAGGGAGTCTAGGAGACATAGTCCATTATAGAAAGAGGTTAGAATGAAAATTTGGACGACCAAACTAGAAAATCTGCCCCAGTCTCCAAAATGTACAAAATTCCGTAATAATAAAAATGATCATTTATTAAGCATCTACTTTGTGTCAGTGTAGGAAAATTTATTTATTTTAATATTTCAACTAATTTTTCTAAGACAGAGTTTAATATTTTCCTTTTATTAAAGATAGACTAATAACTAAAACAACAACAATAAAAATAACTTTTTAAAAACTTGTTCAAGTTCACCAACCTGATGATACAAAGAAAAAGCACAAAACCAGTTCAGTGTGGCTTGTGTAATGATATTGTTTCTATCATTCCTTATTTTCTCTAAAACTAATACTGTATCAGTATAACTTAAGGGTAGACAAAAATAAACTGTGGGATGTATGAAAAAGTTATTTTAGCTTTAAAAGATGGATAACATCAATAAAAATAAACAAAAAACAATGACTGACAGGATGCCTGGATAATTCAAAGGGAAAAACACAAACCAACCCAAAAATGTTAATGTTGGTGTATTCAGTGAGCCAGAATGTGAATATAATATTGCAGAAAGTTCTGACTCCATTTAATTGATATGTGCATTTGGCAAAATAAGTAAGGATTTGGCCCAAGATAACAGCTTAGACATCTGTGTTCTAAGACCTCTGAGCAAGTGCTCCATGTCATCTATATTCAGCATTGGAAAATTCTGTTATATCCAAGTTTCTCTGTCATTCATGTAATTTAAAATATGACAGAAATATCTTCAAATAGGACAATAATGAATAGATCTAGAAATTATGGGGAAGAATACAATTCTGAACACTAATTATGATTCTTCATTCACAAACTTCTCAAAATACTCTTATCCAAAATACTCCTTTTCTTAAAAAATAATACAGGGTAGGGGGAAGCACCTAGACTTAAAACATAGGTACAAAACTGAAGAGCAAATGACATAGAGTATCCCAAACAGAAAAATGCATAATTCATAAGGATTTTGCTTTTAGTGAGGCTGAAGACAGCTGAAAAACTAAATAATGTACAAATTTACCGAAGACCTTGAGAGTTGGTTGAAATTTCCAAGAACTTACAGAACTTAATCAAAGCCGCCTCCGTTGAAAAGCAGATTTACATTCCAAATGAAAGCATTCAGAGAGCTGGAAATCAGAAGGCAAGAGGAAGAAAGAAACAGAAGGTCACTCCATATATTTTTTATCATCACTGAAATGTTCTTGGTCTTTCTTGCCCAGCTAAATCACAAAGAAAGGTATTTGGCTCAGAAAATTCTATCGTGGTGTAGGTGGTAAAAGTAGTACAAAGTACAAGTAACCAATCTCTAGGAAATAAAAGATGGGAAAATTAACACAAGTCAAAACTTAATTAGCAGATCAATGGAATCATTAATGTACACTACAAACATAACTGTAACTCATTAGGGGTAACTACAAATGGTTAAAATATTTGAGATCCATTTATCTGCTTTACTTTTTAGCATAATATTCATTTTGTATAGATATCTGAGGTGAGCACAAATATAATTCTAAATTATTACTATTCAAAAGCTTTTATTTACATTTAAATATGTACTAGACACTCTGCTAGGTACCTCCCACACGTTGCCCTCTCTTTATCTGACCTTGAAATGCTGAATTTTCTGAAGGCTTGGTACAATCCCTCTTTATTATTTCCAAAGACTTTTAATTAGTCTAATAAAAATTCCAAAATTTATATGTCAAGGCAAACTCTTCTTATGAATTCCATTTTCTTTTAGCCAACACCTGATTGACATCTGTGCTTGGATATATGCTATAAACATCTCAAATTCAGCATGTCCTAAGCTGATCTCTTGGTCTTCCCATGCAAAGGTAATTTAACTTTAGTCCTTCTTCCCCAAATCAGCATTAATTCATCCTCATTTTCTTCCTTCTACTTGTACTCAAATATCTAATCTAATAGAAGATCTGCCAATATGCCTTGCTTCTCTTGTCTCAAGTTTATCACCTTCTCTCCATCTCCACTGTCACTGACTTTGCCAAGCCTACTGTAATCTCTTCCTTGGACTCCTGCCTTAGAGTCTTACTGATGTATGTGTCCATGGACACTCTGCCCCACATCTCATTTACAGTAGCCAGAATGATTTTAAAGAGGATCACACCCATCCCCATTTAAAAACTTTTAGATTGTAGGAAGAAAAAAGAAACAGTCTTAATCTCTAATGGTCTTTTGATATTCTGGCTTCTTGTTAAGCCCCAGTTAATTGTCAAACCAGTAGGCAGTAAGGGAGTAAGGATGACAAAGGAATGGGGGCTGGAGGGAGAGAGTGTATTTTATTCCCCTTCCATATCAGTGCATAGCAAAGAATAAGGCAAAGGACTGATATCAAATAAATAAAGTTCAGTAAATAAATGAGAGCCACCAAAAAGTAATCTCATCTGGTCATATTCTAAACCAAAGTTGGTGGTCTTCTAAAATCAATATCAAGGAAAATAACTGTATGATGATGTCCATTTAAACAACACATTATTCATTTATTGTCAGGTCCATTCATTATGAGGTCCATTCTAGTTAATCCCTCTATGTAAAAAAAATAGAGTATTAAGAAGTTAAATATAAAGTCACATGGCCACTGGCAAAGCTATGATTTGTCCCATATTTGTGTGACTCCAAATCTCATGCTTTTAATGTCTTCTCTTGCCAAGAACCAAGTCAGCACATATTAAAATCATAATAATGCCAGTAAAAGTGTCCACCCTGGAATGTGTGGTCTAAATGAATGTACTTACACTTTCATGGATTTTGTTGAGACTTCGAATTTAAGGAGCTGCAGTCTATGATTCACTATATAGTTTATCTTGTTTTATGAGAAAAAAATTTGCTACTTTTTGAATATTCATAGTATGTTTCTCCTTTTTTGAACATGTCCACACTATAGTAGAATTATATATGCACTTTAAAACATCAAATTCTCTCTTTTAAAAGAGTGAGGATACAAGCTCCAAACACTTTTCAGGAAGGATTTTAGCAATTGGACTTTCTGTATAATTGCAGGTACAGAAAATAAACAATTTAACTGCACATGACTACCACTGGCATTGAGTGTCTTCAGGAGGAGCAGCATAAAGTCTGAGAAGACCCCAGATTTCAAAGAAACTGAACTGGATTTGAATATTATTTCGCCATTTTTTAGAAGTGTCAATTTAGGCAAAATCTTTGTCCTCTCTAAACCTCAAATATTCTCACTTAAGAGACTGTGATGCTAATACCTAATTTTTAGTGTCCTTTTAAAGATTAGCGATGACAGCTTTCATGGTTTTTATTATCACTGATGTCATTGTCACCATCATAATCAACAGCAAAAACATATTTTTTTCTCCTTTACTCACAAAGTATATCCTCCATTTTGTCCTTTTTCAGGTTTTGGGGGGGCTTTTCTGGCTTTTTGTTTTGTTTTGTTTTTGGTTATTTTTCTCTCAGGAAAACAACAAAGGTGTTAAGATTGATTACATACTTTACTTTTCCTTCTGGCCACCATTTGTCACTGTTGTAAGTAAACAGTGAAATAAAATCTTCTCGTACTAAATGAGACTCCATACAAATCCCACACAGTCTGTACTTGTTGGAAAAAAGAAAGGTCCCTTCTCCAGATGTCCAGATTTGATCTCTCTGTATAAATCAATAGTTACCTATGTACACCATTCACCCATCTGAGACACACATCTTTAGTTACAGAGTATAGAAAATCCATGTTGCATAACAAATATTTTAAGCCATTTCCCAAGTCCTTCTAAAGAAAACCTTCTAATTCGAGCTTGTTATTGTTCAGTTAACTTCTGTATCCCTATGACATAAATCTAATTAAGACTTTGACAAACACAATTTAGAACTAGAACCCAAAAATACAATTAAAAGGTTTAAATGCAAAGAAAGTGATTTTGGGTATTAAATGTAAATGACATTTTAATTCTAAGAATTCATCAGTTTGGAAGTTAATGAAATTAATGAAGCAAGAAATAAGATGCAAATCCAAAAGTTTATATTCCTCTGCTTAGCTGGCTGCCCTGGGCAAGCCCTGAAGAGGAATCGAAGCCAATTATACCCATAAGTAATAATTTGGGATGTGCTTTCATTAGATAGTTATATACAATAAAATAGTCTGAAAAAATTTCTGAACACATGGAGCATTCAGTCCAAAGTATGTAAGTGGTGAGGGGCGGGGAGGTTCATATCAATGAATGAATGCTGAGAAAATAAACTAAAATGTTGGAAATACAGGATAAATACCATCATTTTAATTTTTAAAATGCCACTTCAATGTCCTAAAATTCTCTCTTTTTTAAATGTTTTATTTATTTTTGAAAGGGAGGGAGAGAGAAAGGGAGAGAGAGCAGGGGCGGGGAAGAGAGAGAGAGACACACACACAGAATCTGAAGCAGGCTCCGGACTCTGAGCTGTCAGCACACAGCCCGATGTGGGACTTGAATCCATGAACCATGAGATCATGACCTGAGTCAAAGTTGGACGCTTAACCGACTGAGCCACCCAGGCACCCCTTAATGTTCTAAAATTCAGGAATGAAATTCTAGAATATAACAAAATTGGAAAATAGAAAGCTCTTGGAAAATCTGAAATCTTGAAAAATTATGTTGTCAATCTGAGCAGATGATTACAAGTATGTTGGTGGTAATATCAGTAATTTTCTATTTGTATGAATCATTCAGGAGAAAAACATGCATAATCACCCACCTTCCATATTATTAGAATATGTCCATTTTTATTTCTTTAAAAAAAAACACTGTACTAGCAACCATCCAATTAATTGTTTTGTTAAACCTATTCATTGATATCGTTTATAAAAAAATTAAGTTTATTCATTGTGAGAGAGGGTCAGAGAGAGAAGGAGATTGAAGCTCTGGACCATCAGCATAGAGCCTGAGGAGGGGCTGTATCTCACAAACCTGAGCCAAAATCATGAGTCAGACCCTTAACTGACCGGGCCACTCAGGCGCCCCTATCATTTTTTTAAATAAGCAAAAGTTTTTATTCTGAAAAAAAAAAATTATTTTAAGCATGCCATAGTAGTATAATTCACATTAATCTCTAAAAAATGGGTTGATAGTATCAGTATCCACACCATTGCATGAGCAGGACCTAGTGATTGTTTCTAATGATTAAAATACTGCAAACATGGAACTCCTTAGATTAGGTAATGAAAGACTGTAGCTTGTATGTTAATGGCACTCTCTTTCTTGTTCTTCCTGTTCGCTTGCTCTGATGAATCAAGCTGAAGAGGTACATATGACAAGGAATTGAGGGTGGCCTCTGGCCAACCGGCAGCAGAAAAAGAAGTTCCCAGACCAAATGCTTTTAAGGAACTGAATCCTACCAACTACTTCAAGTGAGTTGGGAAGCAGATGTTTCCCTATTGAAGCTTTTTTTCTGAGACTAGGAGGCTGGCTAACATCTTACTGAGCAACTTTTTGACAGACCTTTAAACTGAGGACTCAGTTAAAATATACTTAGATTTTTGATCCACAGAAAGTGTAAAATAATAAATGTGTTGTTGGAAACCACTAAGTTTGTTTGTGGGAAATTTTGTTATGTGGCAGTAAGTAACTAATAAGTATTTTAGAACATCTAATTTAATAGGGCTTATAACCCAGTTTTAAAATGTTGCAGAAATCCGTTACTGAGAAACCTCATGGAAATTAAACCGAACCAGTCAATCAAAAGGTCACGTACCAGAGTGCTTTTGTTGAACAATGGTGTTACTATAAAAGAAAAGAATCTCACAATCAGGAAACATAAAAAAAAAGAAAAGTTGGGGCGTCTGGGTGGCTCAGTCGGTTAAGCGGCCGACTTCTGCTCAGGTCACCATCTCACGGTTCGTGGGTTCGCCACATGGGCTTTGTGCTGACAGCTCAGAGCCTGGAGACTGTTTCAGATTCTGTATCTCCCGCTCTCTCTGACCCTCCCCTGCTCACACTTTCTCTCTCTCTCTCAGAAATAAATAAAACATTAAAAAATTTAACTTCCTTTTTTCCTTTTTTTTTTTTTTTTTAAATCTGAACTTCATCCTTTGTTGTTTTGTGTGGATTCTTGGAAAAGATACCTTTCTAGCACTTATGAAAATAATAGCAGAAAGTCCTTTCAATTCAAACTCCCCTTCTTGAAAATCTTTTACAATGTATGGGTCTGGTCTACTTTTCTGCCTTTATAAATATAGCACAGTAAACTTAGCTGTGTTCTTTTGATGACTTCCATGTAATTATTCAGCCACTATATTGAAATAGATTGTCACTATATAGTAGTTTATGTTTTTGGTTTTAATGTTTACTTTTGATAGAGAGAGAGAGAGAGACAGAGAGAGAGAGAAAGACTGTGAGCTGGGGATGGGCAGAGAGAGAGGGAGACACCGAATCTGAAGAGGCTCCAGACTCCGTGCTGACAGCACAGAGCTTGATGCGGGGCTCAAGGCTTGAACTCAGGAACCGAGCGATCATAACCTGAGCTGAAGTTGGACGCTTAACTGACTGAGCCACCCAGGCACAGTTTAGACGTAGAAAGGGAAAGAAAGGGTGCAGAGGAACACATCCTAAAACATCCACTGGAAAGGTTTTTGGAATAAAACACTGGACTTCGATTACTTTTCTCTGATTTGAATCTCTCAGTGGACTTTTTGTGTATAATAATAATAATATAATATAATGTTAAATCAACACTGTATTTATAAGTATCTGTTTATATATAATATTAAAATATGTATTATTTTCTATACTAAATGTTTAAAAATTACATTATTAATATTCCCATGTTTTTGTGAAAGAGTTATTAGGAAAAACCCTTTCCATTATTTCCATATTATAATTCATAAAAATTTTTTAGTTAACCAATGTATTCCTTGGTTATTATATTACAAACATATGAAAGAGTATTAAAATGGAAGACATATATCATGACAAATAAAAAAGAGCATACGAGTTAATTTTCATTCTTTTCAATGTGAACACACAAAGACACCATTCCTACTTATGAAAGGCACATTGTCCTTAGGTTTGAGTTTTCAAATAAAATATATATGTTTATATTTATACAGTCTTATTTTAAGTTTAAGATTTTACTCAAATGGTGTAAATGCAGGGCCCCTAGATGGCTCAGTGGGTTGAGCATTCAACTCTTGATTTCCACTCAGGTCATGATCTCACAGTTCATGGGTTTGAGCCCTGAGTCAGGCAGTGTACTGACAGTGTGAAGCCTGCTTAGGATTCTCTCTCTCCCTCTCTCTCTCTCTCTGTCCCTCTCCTGCTCATGCTATCTCTATCTCAAAATAAGTAAACTTTAAAAAAAATGTAGAAATGCAAACCCAAATGACTACACACATTCTGAGAGAAGAATTATAAAGACTTGACTGTTATCAAAGCAAGAGATGCAAAGAAACACAGGCTGAGTTTTTATTCCAGGTGGAGTTTGTTATTCTAGAAATTAGAAAAACAAAACCTTTGACATCCATGATAGGAAATATAGATATGGATATTATTCTAAGAATTACCATGGAACCTTAATCTATCAATTTAATTTAGTTTTGTAATTCTCACCACATGTAACATATTCTTACATATTTGTTCTCAAGCCAGCAAGGATTCACAACAATCTATTAATTACTTAAATTCTACCTCTTACCAACTTTCTCTCAATCTACCACCCACTTACTATATTAATACCAGGATGGATTAAAAAATATTTCACGCTTATCATTTCTATTATTGAAAGGTCAAGGAAGCCCTATACAGATATAAATATTCGTGAAGAGATTTTTATTCTGATGGTTTTTATTTAATTCTCCTCAACAGTAGATTATTTTCCTTGCCTGAGGAGTGTTGAGAAGTCCACACAAACTCCAAGAAGAATTTGCTAATATATCGGTTTGTTCTAGTGGAGGGTCACAACTGTCAACTCAGGCTCAGATTACTCACTCTGTCAACCAGAAAGTCAAACATTAAATCAAGGCTCACTATCGTGGCTTGCAGCTGGAATTTATCCGTGAGATGCCCCAAGCCTATGGATACTGAATTCTAATTTGATCTTCTAAACTTTAACACTGGATGAAATTTCCTATAGAAACAAATGATGGCATATGTCTAAGTGTTTAAATGGTTGGGAGTTGTAATAGCACACACACAAAAAATTAAGTCTGTTGTAAATGGAATTATTTATGTGTAACCTACATAAAGAGATCCCAGAACCTATTCCAGGCCCCCACAGAGCTGATTCAAGAAACTCAATGCAACAGAAAAAAATAAAATTTAATCTGAATTTTGAAAACAGTCTTTCTAATCAAGAGCACATTCTTAACATCAGTGAAGCTTCTTGACAACAACTGGGAAATTGTGGAAGATCAAGAAATATGTGTGGCGAGGGCAAATCCTTTCCTCTCAACTGGAAGGAGAATGAGAATGAGAAGAAATTGAATGCATTCATAATTCTGTATGTTTTCTATCATTCATTTCATACATATTGGAAATATTTGCTAATTAATCATCAGAGAGCTATAGAAAGTTAGCAAAAATACTTCTACAAGGCTTAGCAATCAGAAAATTTTGTGTGCTTTGAATGTAGAGCTATTTCCTGCTGTCAATAAAAGTCTTGCTATGATAACAACATTTCTTTTTCTTTATTTTTAATTTTACCTTCAGTGAGCAAATGAGCGGGATAGAGGGGCAGAGTAAGAGAGACCTTAGACAGGCTTCAGTCTCATTGCAGAGCCCAACATGGGGCTCCATCCCAGGAACCTGGGATCATGACCTGAGCCAAAATCAAGAGTCAGACATTTAACCCATTGAGCCATCCAGGCACCCTGATTATCACGTTTCTAATTATACATAAGTTCTTTCAGTAGAAAAAGTAAACTTTATTGAAAGGTCTTTAAAATATTTTAATTCTAAGAAAGTATTTTGAATTAAAAAGTTCATTAGGGTTTGACTTTGTACATAAAAAGCATATTTAAATAGTCATCTTTACAAAATTTAAATACTATTGGATGGCAAAAGAACAAATTTATTTATGCATCATTTTTTTCTTTTAAAGAATAGAAAATAATGTAATGTAAAAAAGCTCTATTAGACAGGACAATGTCAAGTCATATAACTTGGGCTGTTTTCTTCAAGTGAAACTGTCTCTTTAAGTGTTAAGAATAGCACAACTCTATTCCATGGCAGCATCAATTTAGTACTCCAAAAAGATTGATGTGGAGTTTTAATGTTTCACTATTTATATTAAATGTTTTCATTTTCTGGTTCCAATGCATCTTTTGAAGTTTTTACTTTTTTATGCCCTTCTAAGAGTAGGCAATTTAATTTCCAGAGGATTAATCTTCCAAAAATTAAATTCAAATCTGATCATTTTGCTGGTGTTCAACCATCTTGGCATATTGTGTTTACTCTAGAGGCTGCTGCCTTATCCTGCAACGTGTATCTTGTTGTAATTGATGGCTTCTCACAAATAAAAAGAGGAAAAAAATAAAGGTCTATGATGGTGGCTGTGCTATGAAAGCAGGAAGTAGAAGTAGATTAGGCGACATTTCTGTTCTAATCTCTATTTTCTAGAGAATAGGAGTTACATAGAAAAGGGTGAGTTAATGGTAATGGTTGGATCTTTTTAAAAACTCATCCAAATGAATAGAACTATGTTCTATCTGAATTAATCTCAATTAATTTCCATCACCACCACCACCACAACCCCTCTCCCTGATTTTTTCTTTCTCAGAATAGTTTAAAGAACTGTCCAGAATTCCTTTCATCAAGAAAGGAGGCCAGGGTACCTCGTTGGCTCAGTTGGTTTAGCTTCCAACTTCCATTCAGCTCATGATCTCACACTTTGGGAGTTTGAGCCCATATCAAGCTCTGTGCTGAAGCTCAGATCCTAGATCCCACTTTGGATTCTGTGTCTCCCTTTCTCTCTGTTCATGCTCTGTCTCTCTCTCTCCTTCAAAAATAAATATTCAAAAAATTTTTTAAAAAGTAAAGAAAGGAGGCCAAACATCCTCCTCCTCTCATGCAGGTGGGATGACAATTTCTCAGGGTCAGGCTCATCTAATCAGGCTTTGCTAATGCTCATTTCTCTTCATTACTTTTTGTTCATGTGACTGGCCAGAATAGAGTAATTTCTGAAAGTCTTGTCTTTAATTTAATAAGGAAAGAAGGCTACTGGATTTGAGACCACAGTATTTACAGTCCAAACCAGAATACCTAGAGTAAGACAAGAGGCACAACCCAAGAATATATTAGGGAAACCCAACTAGAGTTTTACAAGCCAGCCCACCTCATCAGAGTTTGTAATTGTTTTGCAACTGTTCTCTATGTATCCTTCTACTTCATCAACATCACAGGAAGTGAAGGTGGTGGTCTGGGCAATATTTTAAATAACTTAAAGCTCATGAGCTCTGAAACAGCATCATATTCAAATATCATCTCAGCTTCCTAACAACGAAGTGGTTTATTTTTAACTTTTCTTTCTCTCAGGTTTTTCATCTATAAAATGAACATAAACACAAAACGCATTTCATAAGAAAGTTAAGTGCATTATTGAGACTTGCATAGCTCAGCATATGGTCTGCCTTAGCAAATATTTCATGTGAAATTGGAAAGAATGTGCACTCTACCATTGTTGAATAGAGTGTTCTTTAAATGGTCAGGTTGCATTACAGTGTTGTTCAAGTCTTCTATATGCTTACTGATTTTTTGTCTACTTTTTCTATCAATTACTGGGACAGAAGTGTTCAAAAATCCACCTATAGTTGTGAATTGTGTCAGTTCTAATTTCATTTCCATCAGTTTTTGCTTCATGTAGCTTGAGGCTCTTTTATGGGGTACATTATACACTTAGGATTGTTATGTTTACTTGATGAATTGTAGCTTTTATTATTACAAAACATCTTATTTTATCTCTGGAAACATTCATTGTCCTCCAATCTACTTTGTCTATTATTAATACATATTCTTCATCCTATCATTAAAACTTGTTCTGTTTAACTTTTTCCATCCCTTTTCTTTTACCGTGTATCTTTAAGGTGAGTATCTGGTAAGTAGCATATACTTGACTCTTGCATTTTTATACAAGCTGACACACTCTGCCTTTTAATTGAAGTGTTTATTCTACTGAGGTTAAAAATGATTATATATATTTTTAATTAAGTCTATGATCTTCCTTTATGTCCCATTTCTTCTCATTGTCTGTTTTCTTTAAGAGTACTTATTTTTTATTATTTCACTTTGTCCAGTCTGTTGTTGGGTTAACTACAATTCTTACTAACTAGCAGTTACCCTGGAGCTTGGAATATGCATCTTTAATTAGTAGTCTAACGTCAAATAATATTTATCCATTTTACATGTCATCATTTACTATTCTCTATAATACATTTTATTTCTACATATTTTATAAATCCTATAATATATTGCCTTTATTTTCCCTTTAAAATTCTTTTTGAAAGACTATTAATTAAGAAAAAAATATTTTGTTTTTTAAAGTTTACTTATTTATTTTGAGAAAGAGCATAAGTGGGAGAGGAGTGGAGAGACAGGGAGATAGAGAATCCCAAGCAGGCTCCACACTGTCAGCACAGAGACTGAGGATGGGCTCAGTCCCATAAACTAAGAGATCAAGAATCAGACCCTTAACTGACTGAGCCATCCAGGTGGCCTGAAATTTTTTTTTATATGCCTACATATTATACCATTCCAGCATAATTTAATCCATTGTGTAGATCCAAGTTTCTAGCTGGTATCATTTTCAAACTTTCTTGTATATCTCTTATGGTATAGGTATGTTATAAAGAACTCTCTCAACTTCTTATTTACAATAAAGTATCTTTATTTTTGCTCTGGGATAATTTTTTTATCTGATATTATAACCTTTCCAACTTCCTTTCTTTTTACTAATGTTAGTTACATGTCTTTTTCTATGTTTTCACTTGTAATCTATGTTCCTTCTATCAGTGGATTTCTTCTAAGCAGTAGAGGATTGTACCTTGCTTTATATCTAAACTGAAAACCTCTGACTTTTAACTGGACTGTTTAAGCCACTTATATTTAATGTCATCAATGATATGGTTGGGTTTAAATCTACCATTTCTCTATTCAATTTCTGTCTGTCCCATATATTCTTTATTCCTTTTCTCCTGTATTTCTGCTTTCTTTTGGTCTGTATTTTTTTAATGATCCCATTTTACCTCCTTGTAAGCTTACTTGTGTTATTTTAGGGTTTATAACGCTACATAAACCCTACTATACTACATATAATACTATAAACTATAATACTATATATAGTTTTTTATATATACTATATATATGTATTATATACTATAAACCCTACTATACTATATATAATACCATAAGCGCTAATACTATATATACATATATAACTATATAGTATATTATATGTATACTATAAAAAGTATAAATGTCTAACTTGTCACAGTATACCTTCAAGTTATATTACATTACTTCATGAATAAAATAAGACCCCTAAAAATAAACTTTACATATTTCCTTTCTCAGGCTTTGTGCTATTATAGTTATGCATTTTCTTCTTTGTAATGTTATAAACCCCACAATATTTTGTTATTATTTTCTTTAAATACAATTAATTATCTTTTAAAGAAATTTATGTAATGAAAAGAAAGCCTTTTCCTCATGCAGTTAGCATATCCTGCGCTCTTCATTCCTCTATGGAGGCAAGATTTTCATGTGGAGCATTTCACTGCTATCTGATGAACTTGCATTAATATTTGTATAGTGGAAGTCTGCTGGGATAAATTTTCCCAACTATTATGTTTCTGAAAAGTTTTTTTATTTCATCTTGTTTTTTCAAAGATATCACTAGGTAAAAGATACTGGGCTAGAGAATTACATGTATGGTCACTTAAAATTTTCTTACAGTTCACCTATGCTTTATTATTTCCCAGATTCTGATCTTGGATAATTTACATTGGTCTATCTTCAATCCACTAATCTTTTCTTACGTAATATCTAACTTGCCACTAATAACATCTAGTGTATTTTTCATCTTAGGTAGTATAAATTTTCAACTCTAAACATTTGATTTGAATCTCTTAAATATCTTACTTGTTTCTACTTAACCACTCAATCTTTTCTCTAGGCCAATGGTGCTAAATCAGCGGTATTTTACCCCTTCAGGGGGACTTTGGTAAAGGCTAGATAAATTTTTTATTGTCACAATGAGAGGAAATGGAGTGGCTTTTAATGGTAGAGGCCAGAGATGCTGCTAACCATTGTACATTCTTCAGGACAGACCCCAAGCAATAAGAAAATTAAAATAAAA
This sequence comes from Crocuta crocuta, assembly GCF_008692635.1. Classification (NCBI taxonomy): domain Eukaryota; kingdom Metazoa; phylum Chordata; class Mammalia; order Carnivora; family Hyaenidae; genus Crocuta; species Crocuta crocuta. Next base: position 14,845,062 of record NW_027530545.1, on the reverse strand, counting down.
TTTATCTAATAATCTATCGAGATGTCAATAGTACTACTTTGAATATTATAGCCCTTTCACGACTTGCTTTTTTTAGCTTTGCTAGGTGGGGTCAGAGAAGTATTTACTTTAAGTATAATTTTTTTTCCACTACTTAGGCAAGACCGATGCTATTTCTGTAATAATTCTTGGTGAATTAAGAGGTTTCCACTCTGGCTGCTGGAAACTGTTACCATTCTTGGGACTGTTTGAATACTGGATACTCTTTTCTCAATTCTTTCAGACTCTCTTTCCTTGGTCTCACATGGTTTCTTTACCTTTTTAAAAAAATTCTTTAATGTTTATTTACTTTTCAGAGAGAGAGAGTGTGAGCTGGAGAGGAGCAGAGAAAGAGACAGAAGATCCAAAGCAAGATCTGCACTGTCAACACAGAGCCTGATGCTCAAACCCACACACCATGAGATCATGACCTGAGTCGAAGTCAGATACTTAACTGACTGAGTCACCAGGCACCCCGACAGGTGGTTTCTCACCAGGCACCCTGACAGGTGGTTTCTTTAAATGCACATACTAATAGGTAATCAAGTGAACACCTGCCTATGCCCAGAGTTCTTTGTCTCCATGTCTCTCTGCTTTGGTGCTCTGCTGTGCTATTCTGGCCTTCCCTGGACTGCCAACTCTATTTTCTCAATTCAAGGAGACTCTGCCGGAGGATTCTATCTGCCCCGTGACCTGGAAAGCTTCTCTAGGCAGTGAGCTAGTGAAATAAAGGGCCTATCTAGTTGGTTTTCATAGCTCAGGGATCACCATTCATTGCCTAATGTTCAATGTGTTAAGAGTTGTTGTTTTATATTTTTATTTTATTTTATTCACTGTTTTAGGATATTGTGAGTATTCTATATTGGGTGTCTCTTTTTGGTATCTTCCTATAAATAATGTTGTTTAACTAGGCAAGCAGGTTATTATAGATTAGCTTGAGCTTTTCCAGGCTTTCTTTCCAAAGTATGTTTCCAGGTTTTATTAGGGCATGTCTGGAGTCACCTTTTTTGGGGGGTTAGTTCAGCCTGATTATTAAATCAGGGCTGTACTGAATGCCTACATCTCCAACAAGGTTTTGTCATTCTTATTGTTTAAAACTTAAATGTCCTTTAGCCTTGTGTTTGATTTTGGAAATGTTTACCTTACAGCTTTTTTTTTTTTTTTTTCCCTCCTGGCCTTGCTGAGTCTTATCCTTGGCATGCACAGTTTACTTTTCAAAGACTCGAGGGCAAGGCTATACATATTTTAGAGCACTTTCTCTACAGTTTCTGCCTATATTGTACCTTACCCTTTACCTCACGTTAAATGCAATTTTGTTAGTGATTTTTGACACTGAAATCTAAGTCCAGTGTTCCTTTACACTATTTCAAGGAAACCTACAATTTTTGTTCATAGGGATGCTCATGGTTTGTAATGAGATAGATTTTTGTGTGATTATATGATTAAATAATTTCTCTCCTGCAAGAAGTCGATATTTAATTGGGCTGCAGGGTTAATTAGAAGGAATCTGAGCTTAAATGAGGTCAAGATACTACCTTCCTTTGCTCACCATTTTATCTGAGTATGTGTTAATGTCCTAGGCACAGAGCATATACTCAACACAAACTTAGTTGAAGGAATGAATTCATAAATTGACTTTGTGGTTCTTCAAAGACTATTTGGGGCTTTTCCGCCTTATCCTTGAGAGTAAGTAAAGAAGTAAACATGATTATTGTATTTACTTGAAAATAAAATTCAGTGAAATAAAATAAAACTCAGTTTATAAGATCATTTTTTATTCCTTAGTCCTATAAGTAGGTCTTATCTCCACTAATGCAAAATGTTTTCTTCAGGAATATAATTCCATCATTTCCCCCATGAAACAGGAAACAGCATCAACAAAAATAAAAGTATTAAAACCCTTTGAAATAGTTTAAAATAAGTAAATTCCCCGTTATCCAGCAAATACCAAAGGAAATAAATAAATTCAATCTAACTTAATCCCTTACCACATTTGAACATGTGTCATATGGGATTTCTCTTTAAAGTTAGTTACAAATCTCCCTAAGTTAACCAAGAGAAATTAGTTTCCTCATTTGGATTGAAATCTCCAGCCTCAGGATAAAAAGTCTTTAAGGGACAAATTATAACTCCAACTAGGAAACTGTTCAAAAAGAAAGCGAAACCCAAAAGGACATTTAAAGACACTTAAAAATTAATAAATTATAAGAATCCAACCCCCAAATTTCTATAAGTGATTAGCATCTACTTAGGATGGAAAAAAAACAAGAAAGAATACCACTCCTATGTACCCTTACAACAGCTACAACATCAGCGACAACAAAAAGTTTTAATCTACAAAATCACAGTACCTTAAGAACAGTCAGAGGGCATGATAACAAGAGTCCAAGAGTAACCACCTAACTTGAAATGCAAGGAGAGGTCTGCTGCCAAAAAGACTAAATGTAAACACTTGTTTTCCTAGGGTAAATGCCATATAAGAAGGTATGAAAAACTCCTATGTTTATTGTAGCACTGTTCATAATAGCCAACATATGGAAGCAATGTATGTGTCCTTCAGGAGATAAATGGATAAAGATGTGGTATACATATACATTGGAATATCATTCAGCCAAAACAAGGAAGGAAATCCGGCCCTTTGTGACAAGACGCCTGGACCCTGCAGGCATTATGGTAAGTGAAACAAGCAAGACAGAGAAAGACAAATACTCTCTGATATCACATATAAGTGGAATCTAAAACAGCTGAATTCATAGAAGCAGTGAATAGAATAGTGGTTACCAGGGGTTTAGGGGATGGAAGAAATGGGTAGCTATTGATTGGCCAAACATAGAAACTTCCAGTTCTAAGATGAATAGGTTCTGGAAATCTAATGTGAGCAAGGTGATTACAGTTAGCAATAATAATTGTAGATTTGAAAATTGTAGATCTGAAAGAGTAGACCTTAAATGTTCTTATCACAAAAAAGAAGAAGTAACCATGTGATGTGATGGAAATATTAGCTAAGACTATGGTGGTAATCATTTCAACAATACATTGAGTGTATCAATTCTACCTTGTATACCTTAAAGCTATACAATGTTATATGTCAATTATATATCAATGAAGCTGGAGGAAAAAAATGTTCATAACGGAAAACACTGAATAAACAATCTCTTGTGATTGTTTTATTTATTGAAAGTTTTAATATCCAGGCTCTTTTCCATTGAATAGTCAATTTTTGATATTTCTATCACTAAACTCTTCAACAGTTAATATTCATCAAATTAAATTCAAAATGTTATATTATGCTCCCTTTCTTTCTCTATCTCTCTCCACAGGCTGAAACTGAGTCTCACAGGTTTTATGCTTCTAGGCCTAATCCTACATACATAAAAGTGGTTTTTCAAAGTCTAATTTTCCAGAAAAATTGCAAGAAACAAATTATCAATGAGTGAATTATCTGTGTTCAAAATATATTGAATCATTTTATAAATTGATTCTATTTATTCCTTTAGCAACTTGACCATATATCACAATTCTTTTCTATAAAAAGCTAGATCTTCCCAAGTCTATACTTTTATGACAGGATCTACTTTTGCTGTAATGTTTTCCAGATATGATCTCTAACAAAGAGACCACCTAGGCAAACTGTGTCTGGCAAATGACTAATGCTCTTCTTAAATAAGATACATTTTTTGAAAGTTCTTTTGTTATTAAGACACTTAGGAAGATAAGTAGAGTATTGTGTAGGGGGAATTTCTTAAAGATTATTTTTCATGTCAATTTAACATAAAAACTAAATGAATATGTTTAGTTTTCTGCTGTTGGTTATTCTTTGGCTAAAAATGTACAATGCTTAGATACTATTTTTAAATACCATAATCTAAACACAATGTTGGTTTCATTTATAGTACTCTTGGACAATCTTTTTAAAAGTAATATAGTACATCAGGTCCAAGAATAATAAAGTCCATACTTAACTATAAGCCAAAAATGCTACCTCTCCTTTTCCCCACACATACTCCTGTTATAGATATTAGGATTTGCTTACTTCTAATAAACAAGAACAGGAAGAGAGATCATTGCATATAATCCTTATAAAAGGATGTTGTTACATTATTCTTTGCTTTGCTTTTTCTTACAGAGAAACTGAAGCTTAGAGAGGTAAGAAAGATTTCACTCATGTGTGGAATTTAAGGAAAAAAAGAAACAGGCAAAGCAGGGGGATGGGGAGGGGATGGAGGGCTGGGGGGAAAGGGTGGGTAAAGGAAAGAGAGAGAGGACTCTAAAAGACTATTAACTATAGAGAATAAACTGATGGCTATCAGAAGGGAGGTGAGTAGGATGATGGGTTAAATAGGTGATGGAGATTAAGAAGTGCACTTGCTGTGATGAACACCAGGTGATGTATTGAAGTGTTGGATCACTATAGTGTATACCTAAAACTAATATTACACTGTATATTAACTGACTAGAATTTAAATAAAACTTTTTTAAAAGGTACCTAAAATCTCTCAATTAATTAGGAGTAATGAAAGGACTTTTTAAAAATGTGCAATATAATTCTAGAGCCCATGTTTTAAAGTACTGCTTCCCTGTTAAGATGGTGAAGGGACATTGGGAATAGACACAAGCTGCAATGTATATCTTTCATTTTTACTTGATTCCTTGAAATGATAAGTGTCTCTTAACTTAAATGTCTTAAGATGCATGCCTTCAATAACAACAACAACAACAACAACAACAACCCAATATAGTAGCAACCAGTAATCAAAGTATGTTCCAAGAAAGTCTTAGCATCAGCCATCAGACAACAAAGGGAAATCAAAGGCATCAAAATTGGCAAAGAAGAAGTNTTTGACAATAAACTATTAAAAAAAAAAAACAAAAAAAAAACAAAAAAAAAACAACAAAGTATGTTCCAAGAAGGAATATTAACAATAGATCTCTGATCTGTCATTTCTCAGAGGAAAACCATCAGAAATGTGAGAGTAGTCTGCCTTAGAAACATGGGGATACTGTGCTCCTTTCAAGGCTGTATCTGACAAACAGACTCTCTTTCTAGTTTGTAAGTTCTTGGTTGTAAACTATTGAATTCAATTGGACCATGAGTGGATTGAAGTTGGTTAAAATAGTCTGTTTTTCATTTTTCTAGCTAATTTATGAGCCATCTGGAACAAATTTTATGGAAATTGGAACCTTAAAAATTCAGTTTGATGTTTTAACTTAAATGAATTTAAAACTTTTTTGCCACTTTTTCCAAGAAGTAATTACAATTTTACTAACGATAAGATGAAAATGATGATATGGCCTAATAATGGTGAAAGTGTGGTAAAATAGCTCTCATAGACTGACAATAGTGCGAGTTCATACATATTTTATAAAATTGATATGAAAAGGCATGTTAAAAACATTATAATATTAATACTCTTTGAGTCAGTGATTCTACTTCTAGTGTCCTGTTATAAAAAAATAAATTCCATAAACAAATAGCTACGTACAAGGATATCATCACAGTGGTATTAATAATAAAAAGCAAAAAACAACCTAACTATCCCTCATGGAAGAATTAAATAGGATTTGAAAACATTCCTACAACAGAGTAATATGGAGCCATTGAAATGGTTTTTGAACTTGTAATGGTATGATTCCAGTCATATAATATGTGCATATGTGTGTATGAATATGTATATGAGTATGTATGTATGCATGTAAAAGTATATATGCATAGTAATATATGTAAATACTCATCAGGAGAGAGAAAGAAGGAAAAAGTTACAGGACTATAATTGATTTTTAAAATATTTCTCTGTATTTTCTATCTTTTTTTTCTGAAATGAGCATGTGTTATAAATAGGGTGATCTTACATTCAACATTTCCTAGAAGAGCTCTAATTTATCCCAGAATCATTACTTATAGTGGCCCAGTCTACTTTGAAAAATATCTTAGAGCAATGAATTCTATATACACCTCAGTATAATTCAGGGAAAAAAAACCTTAATAATGACCACAAAGTGCCATAGGATTGGACCATGCATATATGCACAAGAAAGTTGAAGGATATATACAGTTTAGCCCAGTATCCATCAACACAACTCTACTAGAATTTTTAATTACATAAAAAGAATAAAAGCTATGGTATTGACATAATGTATCATATCATCATTTGTGAACAAAACATATTCAAGGAATACTATCTGAAAGTACAGCAACGGAGAATGTAACTCTAAAATTTAACACTTAAGTTTTGAGTAAGCAAATTTTTAAAGATTTCTTAACATATTTGGAGTAAGAGTCTTATAATTCCAACAGCAGGGATTATTAAACTTTGCAAAGGTACTAAAAGCAGAATTCCAGATTAAATGTCTCCCAAGGATAGTGAATTAATTTTTCACCTCAATTTCCTCTGGCACTATTAGAAAAGTCTGAACCATACAAACAAATATTTAAATGATACCTCAGAGGATCATATCCTAATAAATTCTAAGCAGAACAAGACAGGAAGATCTTATAATGAAATAATTATAAGTCAGTGCAATTTTAAGTACATTTTCTCTACTTTCTACCACATTTCTCTGCGGTGCACTTTATAAATGAGTCCTTTAATTATAATCTTTTTCTGGATACCACATCAAACCAAGCTTAGTCTAAGCATTTAGTTCCAACCAAATTTCTAGTCTCTTCAATGTCACACTAGCCAACTCTGCCTCTCTTCTGAGAAATTTAAGGAAATCAAATTTCAAGAATGCATTTGACTGAAACAGTGAATGGCACCACACTTTGGCTAATGAGTTTGCTCTTTATTAACAACAGTATTGGATTAAACATGGGATGGATTGTCTTTAGGCCAAAAGACAGATGCTCACAATGTTGACTGGCTATGAAATGAAAGGAGCCAGGACACTCAGAAAGGGAGGCCGTCTGGCAAAATGAACCCAACTACACAGCAGTAACCACAAAACAACATGCAAATGAATGATTCTTCTTTACCCTCATATGCTGCTTATTTTTCTTCAGGTGTAAAGCCATAGCCTCTTGTATGGAATGTACTACATTCATTATATCCGTAGGTAGTGCTTTTTGAATTGACTAAATCAAAATGGAGATAGAGAATGGGGAGGGGATAATCAAAAGCATTACATGTGCAAAAATAAATATGTAATCATGTAAGACTTACAATTCACTACAAGTCAGAAATGTGGTTCAATAGCAATAATCACAGAGAAGCAATAATAGCAGTTCACCAGCACAATTAGAAAAAGGTGAGCCATGACAGCTCCTGACACTCTCATCTGTGCTTCTTAGGGAATGTCTGAAATATGAATTCTATTCTGTAAGCCAGGATTTTGAGGAAGAGTTAAAAAAAATAAACACAAAAGCAAACAACTAAGGTAAAAAAAATAACCATAACAACAACATAAACCCAAAAACAGAGCACATACATAGAGAGAGAGAAGATGGATCGACCATGTTTGGACTGACTGACAGAATTAAGCATGTTTCCCTGGGAGGAAAGGACACTTCGTGGAGTTACACAGTTCTCTTCAACAATACAAATAGTAGTTTCGTGGAAAGGAAACAGTTTAGTCTGTGGGCTTCTTGAGGGAAGGCCTAGAAATTACAGATAATTGGACAATTACATAGTTATAAGAACATTATAGAAAATGGAGGGTACAAAATTAAATGAGGCTGCTTTTGGAAATAATGTGCTCCACCCACATCATTAAAGGGATTCTCAGGAAGTTTCAATAACAATGCAATAACAACAGAAAACAACAAAGCTGATATTATGAGCATCTATTATGTGCCAAGTGTCAACTGTTCTATATGTTATGCTTCCCTTAGCCTTCACAACAACTCTTTCACATGGGTGTTCTTAGCCCCATTTTACATAGAAGGACACTAACTTGTCCAAGTTCATAAATCAATAAGAGTCAAAACCAGAATTGATAGCTAAGGATTTTAATTTTAGAATTGTGGTTCCCACTTTCTAGAAGTCTAAATAAATCCATTAAATCGCTGAATTAGACAAATTGATGTCATTTCTACCATTTATACTAATTCTACCATTCCCTGCCTCAAAGTTTCTATGGGGGTAGGCAGGTTACTTCCATCTATTGTGTATAAATGCTATCAAAGTTGCTCTCCCTTAAGTGACAGAAGAGCCACCAGCACAGCATGCAGTCTCTTCCACATTGCGCACCCAAAGCCAAGGAACACCACACCTAGCCAAGTATTGTAAGAAATCCGGAAAATTGTACCTTTATCTCTTCCCTCAACTTTCAATTTAAGCAAGAAAGGTTAGGGCTACACCCTCATGAGAGAAAGGTAAGTACAGTTTGGTGAGAGAAAGGAAGAAGGGGACAGTTAACACAAGTTTGTGGCCCATTTCCGTCCTGAACCAGATATTTAATGACAGTTGAGATAATCTGGGAGGAGACAAGACTCTTGGAAATCAGAGGTGGGGAGCAGCAGCCACATCAACTACCTTTACACAGTGGCAATTTCTCATCCTCTTGTGTGCAAGATCCACCTGACTTTGTTTCTTTTAAAGGAGTAAATTTGCGTGAGGTAGAGACTAGAAGTGGGAGGAAGGAAGTTTCTTGGAAGCATAAAGAATCATCTCAGTGATAAGAAGAAAAAAACTTCACCCAGGAGCCACATTTGCCTATGTACACCACAGGAAGAGTTGGTTTAAAAGAAAAAAAAAAATTTTGCTAGAATACCTGATTCAGTCATCTTAGAAAATGAAAGAAGCTCAAACTAGCATAAATACCCTTTGCTGGGACACAATATTTTCCTACAGAGGAAAAGTAATGGTCAAAGTATTTTGAAAATATTATCTTGGTGTGTTTTTCCTGTTGTCCCAAAGAAATCTGGTTCTCAGGTTGTTTTCATGAAGGAAAAGAGATGAGTGAAACATCCTTGGGAAAGGATGAGATGACCTGTGATATCTGAGCCACACTGAAACAGAAAGTGTATGGCTTGCCCCCCAACCCAAATAAACAAACATTTTTATATATATGTACATACATATATGTACATATATATACACATATATGTATATACACACACACATATATACACATATATATATATGTACACACTGGAAGATTTGCAAGAATAGAAGAGAAAGGCAGAAAAATGTTGATACTCATATATACGGGCCTCTCTTCTGTGTGATTATGTCGTAGAATGTAGGAGAACTCTTTTAGAGAGATAGAAGAAGCCAAAGTCAATACTCCTGTTCCAATGGAGATTCAAGCAGGAGACACATGCCAGTGGCCTCAGCCACATTGTCACATGCTGAGTTGGAACAGTGACACCAGAGAAATAACAGTAAGGGAACATATTTAACCAGAGAGAAAGAACATGAGCTCCTGTTTATTTTTAGCTGCATAGTACTGAATTTACCAAATTGGAATAAAATAAGTGTTTTCCAATTCCTGTATGGCGTGGGGACAGATGATGAAAGTTTAGATGAGTTATAGAAAGCAAAAAGTGGGGCACCTGGGTGGCTCAGTTGGTTAAGCATCCAACTTCGGCTCAGGTCATGATCTCACATTTCATGGGTTCAAGCTCCGTGTCAGAATCTGTGCTGACAGCCAGATCAGAGCCTAGAGCCTGTTTCGGATTCTGTATCTCCCTCTCTCTCTGACCTTCTGCTATTCACACACACACACACACACACACACACACACACACTCATAAATGAATTAAAAAAACATTTAAAAAATTAAAAAAGGAAGAAAGCAAAAACTGTACATTTTGTATTTATTCATCTGAATATACCTCATCCTTTGGCAAATCCATAAATGAGTCACTAGACAATTACTATTAAGTTACATAGTAGGTCAGTTTAACAATTCTAGTTTCCTGAGGTCCCTAGTATTATTTATTTATTTTTTTACATTTGTTTATTTTTGAGAGAGAGAAACAGAGCACGAGTTGGGGAGGGGCAGAGAGAGAAGGAGACACAGAATCTGAAACAGGCTTCAGGCTCCAAGCTGTCAGCACAGAGCCCAGTGTGCTCAAACTCACAAACTGTGAGATCATGACCTGAGCCGAAGCCGGACCCTTAACCAACTGAGTCACCCAGGTGCCCCCCTAATATTATTTAAAGAAGGACCCTAGCATGTCTTTAGAACCCAGAGTAGTATGCTGATAAAACAACCATGTGAAAATTATTGCGTCCTTCCTTCCTGTATACCTGCTTGTTATAGGAAGACAATGAAATGGCAACATTGCTTTTAAGCATAGCAATAAACTACTTCCAGAAGTTCTTTAGTTCTGGTCCTATTAATATTACTCACAAATTTACAATTTTCTACAGTTTCAAAAGCAGTATTCATCTAAAATACCTGCTCAAAAACATCCCAGAAGGAAAACAGTGAAACTGACTAGCATCATTGCTTCCAGCCAAAAATATATCTACGCAAAATAATAGTGAATGTACAATTTGTTGTTAGCATCCCCATTCAACACATTTAAATAGTTTCTTCTCATTTTAACATTCCTTCTATGTGTTTACTTCCTTTGCTTTTATTCATTTAACACACCTCTCCACTGTTGCCTTTAATTTATCACATCTCACTGGGCTGTCTGATCCAGTTTTAAAGAAATGCAGGGGATCTGTATTAGTCTTCTATTGCTGCCATAACAAATTACAGCAAACTCAGCAGCTTAAGGAAACAAACTTATCTTTTTACCTTTGTAAGAAAGTGGGTCATAAGTCCGACATGGGGCTCACTGGGCTAAAACCAAGGCACCAGCAGGGCCATGTTCTTTTTGGAGGTGCTAGGTGAGAGCCTATTTCCTTGCTCATTTGAGTAGATGACAGAATTCCATTCCTTGAAGTTGTAGAACTAATGTCTTCACCTCCTTGCTGTCTATCAGCTCACAGCTGGCCCCAACTCCAAGAGGCGTCTGCATTCTTTGCCTTTTCACCCCCTTCATCCATCTCCAAAATCAACAACAATCCTCCGATGTTTTAAATCTCCCTTTCCTCTTATTTCCTCACAGCTCTCTGACAAGCTGGGGTTAAGTTTTCTGTGTGTAAGGGTTTATATGATTAAATTAGGCTCACCTAAATAATTTAGAATACTCTGGCTAAGGTCTGTAACTTTAACCCTAGCTGCAAAGTCCTTTTGCTACATATGGTAACATAGTCACAGATTCTGAGGGTTAGGACTTGTACATCTTTAGAGAGCTATTATCTGCCTATCACAGGCAGACAGTGGAATGCTGGTGCTTCTGCTTCCTTAAATAATGGGGCTGGCTTAGAAAACATTGCTTTTCTAGTCAAATGTGCTGCTTTCGTAATATGATGCTGACGATAACCTCCCATCCACTAACATTTATATTTTTTTCTTTTCCTTTAAAAGCAAACTCTCAGCCTTTTCAATATGTCAACAAGTTAATCTGATAAATTCACACACACATCTTTGTAAAATAAGCTAAGGATGTGACTTCCAAAAGTCTAAGTTTTTGCAGTTCCTATTTAAATGGTTATGATTTCATCATCCCACATGTTAATGATTCAGAAGGTAGTGATTTTCACAGGTGGATGGTCTCATGGTTTGCATCAGAAGAGGGTTCCCTCAAGTCCAGATGGTGTTTATAGAGCACTATAACATAGGTATGGCAGAAGCCTCCTAACGTGTAGAATCATTACTGTTTATCATGAGGTGGATGCTGTGGTGTCCCATTGACATCTCCTATTGGAAATGAAGCACTTATGTCCACAACTTCTGGAGTGCTGCAGGAAAACTGCCCTGAGCCCTCCCCAAGGACTATCTAGCTACTGCTCCCATGGTAGCAAGTCCTTCCAGAGACATGTGATATCTGCTGCCTGATCATCATGGGGAATAAAGGCTTGGCCCCTTGCTAAATGCAGGCCAACTTTGAAATGCCACTCCAGCTCCAGCACTCCTCAGGAGATCAATGCAGGTTTTTGTGGGGACTAAATCACAACTCTACTTCTCTCTCTTTTCAGTCCTGATTTCATTCTCTCTCCTCCACAGGTATGATCTCAGGCACACCCCCGAATAAACCCCTCTGGTGCTAAACTGTGTCAGAGATTAGTTCTGGGATAAGACAATCTGCAACACTGAGTAAAGTTTAGAGCTTTGTTAGATGAAAGAATGTTCTATTGATCATTACTGGTCTGCACACAATCATTGTAAATTAAAGTCAACTCAAGTATTTAAAAAAATGAGAATGATGATAATGATGCTTTTTAAAAAAACATGAGTAGTTACAAATATCATATTACATGATACATAACAATCTAATAAAGCAACATTTTTTGTGATAAGATAAAAAGCAATGGAATAATTTATCCCAAAGGTTTATGCTAGCATGTCCTCTCCACAACTTAATGTAGATATGCCAATGTCTTCATTAGTAGAACAATTCCCTAATGCTGTTGTCAGACTTTTGTTAAGGGCTATTTTATAAAAAAGAAGTTCATAAATGTCATACTGGTACAAAACAATATTTAGAAATAGATCAGTTAAAGATATTTTGCTCAATATTGTTAGATGATATAAGACAACTTAGAAATTCAGTGAGGTTAGTGCAAAGGCTTTAAACTTGCTGAAGAGTTTATATTTTTCTAGTTTTGAACAGTGTCATGATCCAGACCACATACCTATTGGACCAATCTAAGAACATTATGTTATGAGAAGAAGGAAAAGATGAGAGATAATACAAAAAGCTAGGACACTATTGTAACTGAGAGGTATTGAGGAAATGAACTAGGGAAGAAAAAGGGAACAGGGGTAGAAGGAATTATAGCAGAAGAAACAAGAGGTCTTGCCAATTGACTGCACAAGTCAAGGTAAAGAGTTATACATAACTTTGAATTTTTGGTCAGAGTTGACATGGAGCATCATGCTACCTAACAAACAGAAACAGAGAAGTATAGGGAAAGGTGCTTGGATAAAAGATGATGTGCTTTGCTTTGAATATAATGAGTTACTGATTTAAACAAATCCAGGGCTAAAGCATGGAAACTATTTAAATAGTTTAAGTAGCATTATACTAAAGATATTTCATTGAAATAAAGCAGAAATAAATAAGTGAATTTAAACAGTACAGATAATTTAAATGACATTTTTTCCTGCAATTGAGTATTCTATTAAAACTATCAGACAAAGAGTAAACAGAGTAATTTTTTGTAATGCTTTCTTCAGTGTAATGCAATTACAAGTTCAACTAAATATAACACTAATATCTTCTTTCAACTATCATCACAAAGAGAAAGGGATAGCATAATTAGTTCATAATGGTAGATAATACAAAAGAGCAGCTATACAAATCCATATTTTAGAGTGTGTATTTATTTTTACAATGGACATGATGTGATTGCTATTCTGTGATTGAATTACATCAAACAGAAACTGGAAGTCAATAGTGAGGATTTCACTAAGGAGAAGCTGGTGCACCAGATTCCTTTTATTCAAGCTCCTCTTGTTGGGTGTAGGCCATGGGACGCAACTAACTGGACCTTAGTGGACACAGCCTTTCCATGTGGAGGGGATGGTGTAAACAGTGGGCAGAAGTGAAGAGATATAAGGCACCGAAGCACCTGCTGTTTTGGTTGTCTGTGGTGCATCAATTTTGGATAGGCTATAATTTAGCTTTACATAATTTACAAAGAACGTAAGTCAAGTCACTTATTTAAAAAATATTGTGAGGAAAAGGTTTAACCATGATAGTTATAAGATTTTTCTAAGTGACTCTTTAGCAAATTAACTGAATGCTGCTAATTACAAATGAGATTTATTATTTCACTCAAACAGGCTTAGATAACAATATGAAATGCTACTCAAATTACTATGGGTATTTAAAAGTAATAGTGGTATATTATGTTTTTTATAGTATTATACTTGGTTGTTTAGAAAAATATATTTTATTTATTTCTTAAAGATACTAATTTTAGTTTAAATTTTTTTTAATTTCTTCATTTTTGAGAGAGAGTTAGAGTGTGAGTGGGGGACGGGCAGAGAGAGAGAGGGAGACACAGAATCTGAAACAGGCTCCAGGCTCTGAGCTGTCAGCACAGAGCCCGACACGGGGCTCAAACCCACGAGTGGTGAGATCATGACCTGAGCCGAAGTCAGACGCCCCACTGACTGAGCCACCCAGGTGCCCCTAATTTTAGTTTTAAAACATCAGTGTTTAGGTGGAAGTGGTTATACTTACAGAGGATGACATATTAAATTCAGTTAAAGCCAAATTGCTATTTTTAATATTCTATCTTTCCTTACTTCTTCTCTCCCTTCTATTTCCCCTGTTCTCCTAGAATAGGTACACATGGGCGTACTTACACACGCAAACACTCCCTGCATTTATGTGGACGTTGAAAGGTTAGATATGCTGCATCAATGGCTCTTTCTTCCTTCGTAAACCGATTATTTACATTGGTACTTAAAGCAAAGGGGAACTTAGGCTCAATCTTTTAGTAACTTACAATTGATCCCCCTTTCCCTCATTTTCCCTCATGTAAGCCAACTAAGTTTGCTTTAAATGATCTTTCTAAGAGTTACAGTTGATGACGGAAGTCTGAAGAAGCTAAGTAAGAATTTTTAGAATATAATTAAGGAGGTTTGCTTTATATTTATTTTTGAATCATTTTTCTTTCATAAATGAGAGTAAAAATCTCAAAGACTGAGGAAGGCTGCCGAGTGGAACCCAGATGTTATGTGATTATGCCTCCCCTCCCCATTTTAGATCACAGATATTGAGAGAAGATTATTTTATGAGTTAAATATAAAATTTTATTCTATAAAGGAAATTGGTTTTCTCCCTAATTATTTGTTTTAATGCTTCTTTTTTTTTGTATGAAAATGTTAGATTATGTACCAGAAAACAAATCATTTGATTTAGGGTCAATGATAGGCTTTTTTTGCTGCATAATTTCTTCAGATTGTCCCACTGAGCTCCCTCTAGTTACATATTGCTGCCTGCAGGAGTAGGTTTTCTTTTCAATTTACTGACATTATTTTAAGCACCTAAAGTGTTTCCTGGATTTGAACAAGTGAATCTTGATTAGATCTGCAGAAAGACTGCTGGTATCCAAAGCATATTTTTCATGTATATGACTGGCAGCAGGACTACACTTTCTTGCCCTGTGTGTCTAAATTGTGTCATATCACAACTTCACTCCAGTAGAATACTGGTGGAAGTGACACATGCATTTCCTGGGTGAGGTGTATAATAGCAGGTAGACTTTCTCCATGTTCACTGTCTCTTTTCCTATCAACTGAGGAGAGAGAAATTTAAGGATATAAAAGAGGACAAAGCTAAAGGCTAGAAGGATTCCATGTTCTTAGATTGTTGTATGAAGCAGAGACCCCCTTCCTGACCAGCTCATGAGAGATGTCAGAGGGAAAAAAAAAATATATATATATATATATATTCTAAGCATTAAGAAAATATTTTTTACACTTAAGGAAATCAAGATAAGTATGACTCTAGAAAGATTAGAAAAATTCAGCAGCATATTTGCTGTGTTAAGTTGAATGTATTTAGCAAAATAAATTTAAATATATGTTAGCCAGATCTCAAACACTATCAGTGGCTCTTGTTCTAATATTTGGTTTCCTCATCATGCAGATTAGAACTTTTCATTTACTTTAAATTTATTCCTATAGTCTTACCTTTATATTACAACTGTCAAAGAACAAATCATAAAGCAAAGGTCTTGGAACAAAATACACATCAAAAAAACAAAAACAAAGGACTGAGATTTAAAAACGAATGAAAAAACAGAGAGAATCCATGAAATTTTCATATCATGGCTATGCCAAGAAGAATGAAGACCCAGCTGTTGAAATGAGTTTCCCTGCAAAATTAATTCACAATGTTATTTTAATATATCAAATCATTATTGGTGTCTTAACATTTTCAATAGCAGAATAAAGCCAAATTAACCTTTTATAAAGATTGTACCATATAGCAGTTTTCTAAATGATTTCAGTTTTGAACAAAATTTTATGTAATATAAACTTAAAACTAATTTAAAATAAAAATTATCTTTGAATTTTTTCTGGTTGCTTTAGTCACTGACTATATAAAAATCAACCTTCTCCAGTTTATCATCTCTCTCTAACTTTTCTAAATCAATTTTTTACATTATATGTAATCAAGCATATATATTTCATATGTGATTTACCTATACCACTTACCTCTTCAATTAAGCTTTAAACTATTTGACAATATACAGAATCCAAAAATTTGTATTCCCAGGGCACCTAACAAAATGTTGGGCATATAATAAGCATGAAGTAAACATACACTTGTTCTTCTTGCTGAACAAATAGACTTTAAGGAGTCATTCTCAAGGCCTAGGATTGGCTACTACTGTGACTGGGTAAGTTCAGCTTGTTGTCTTTCTACCACATCTTTGGCAAAAGGTAGAATCAACATGGTAGAATGCTATTCGTATAAAGAAAATCAAGAGAAAAATTGGCCAAAAATTGGTCAGTTTCCAATGTAAATATAGACTAATATGTAAAAGTATTTATATGTAATATTAAAAATAATATTGGAAGAATTTATTTTTCTAATTTTATATCTTTAACAATTTAAAATAATATCTTTAGCCATGGAAATATGGACTTTATTAATACAAAATCAAAATGGTTCAAAATCCCTAGTTTTATATGGATAGTAAAGTCTAGATGAGGATACATGTATCAAGTTTCGATAAGTACTTTAAAACATTCCTTTAGCAATCTATGTCTTTTTTCTAACTAGAAAAATACCATTAGAAGGAATTATGTTATTTTGTAGCCTCTCAACTGTCACTTTCTTTAATCTTCACTATTGTCTTCTCATTGATGAATTAACTTGTCCTCTTAATCTTAAATTTTTACTAACGTGTATGGAAGTCCTTTTGATTTACACAATTATATAAATAAAAGTAAACTGTGATTAAAAGGTAATTAATATTGGCAAAAACTTTTTAATTATAAAAACATGAGTTATTTTTTCTTAAAGCATTTGTGCATAATTTCATGATATATCTTAAAAGCCCCAGATATGAATTTTGGAGACTACATAAATATTTCTTGAGTGTTGACAGCTGTAACAAGTTAGGAACTGAATGCTCAAGAGTATAAAGGTTATAGCTATTTTCTAAGCAAGTGACCAAGTTCGAATCTACAACTTTTCAAAGACTCATATGTATATGGTTCTACTAATGTAATATTTATACTCAAAAACAGTAAACCTTCTAGACCCCATAAAAGATACTTTTATATACAGTGTCTTTTCCAGGAGCTCCTAACTGATGAGGCATGATGCACTGTTATGCCATGAAGAGTTGATAGGAGTGCTACCTAAAATAAGAATCCCTCATGCTGTGGAGTGGCCAGAAGAGTCAGCTACAGGGTGAGTCCACATGGCTACTTGTCTCTGCTTAGGTAGCTTCATTTGTATTCCTTAAAGGATTGTCCAGGTGGAACAGATTTTTGGGCATGCCCTTCAAACCCCACCGTTTGCTAAATGCAATAAGCAACAGCTGTCTGCTCTGTTCTGCCCCAGTGCCCTGAGCATGGTCAGTGAGGCGCTCTACCCTTGGATGTGTCCGTTTGTGGTCTGCAGTAGCATGCACCACGCTCTTTGGATAACGGACCTATGGAGCTTCAGGAAATTTGTGTTCCATGTACTCAACTGATTAAAAGTCTTAAGAAAGGCATATAGCCTTTTCATGGAGTAAAGTTTGATTATTTTTAAGCTGGGTACACATTTCACTAATAATTTTATTTTTCCTCATAATTATACTGCTTAGGACTTTTTTTCATCATGTCATGTCCTAAATAGGAATACACAAACACCTTCTATCTTAACCCACTATGTCATATGTCATATTCATTTAATGTTCCATATATGACATAATATGAAAAATATTGGGAAGTTTATAACCATTTTAACATTACCAAATACATTAATTTTTATTAATATTTAAATGTAAAGATGTTATATCTATAGATACACAGGAACAATTCAGATTCACAGCTTATGAGTTGTAATTATTTTAAAGTTTGAATTCTTGGTGATTCTTTATCAGCACATACTACTTATATGGTACTTCATAGAGCTTATACACAATATCAGTTTTTACAACTCTATGAGAAAGGTATTGTTATCATTATTTCAGATATCTGAACTAGGTAATGTCCCAGAATCACAGAACCAATAAATAATAAAGTGAAAATCTAACTTGTGGTCTTTGCTAACACTATACACTCTCCAGCTTTTCAGTTCTATTAACCTGAATCTCTATTTAAATGCTGTGAATTACTTATAGCATAGATTTCTGTTATAAGTCAGATAGTAAAGAGCACATTAACATTATTAATCCCTACTGTAATATTTACTGGTTTTGCAGCTGCTTTCTTTCTATATGATCAGTTTCTGTAAATTTAATCTTCTTACAAACATGTTTTCTTTTATATTGCTAACTTTAAGAGATAATAAATGGTAGTTGAGAAGAAGAATGAGGGAGAAAACTTGAAGTTGGTACATCAACTAAGTTAAGTTTAATGCTTCACCTAAATCAAGAAATTAAATTGAGGCAAAGTTCATCATTTTTCATGGACAATTTTATGTGAAAAATTCAAAGTGAAAAAAATGCTCTTTGCCAAAATACTAGGAATATGAACTATATATCTGATCATTTTGACATTGTCTATACATGTTTACAGAGTTTTGTATCACCAATTTGGTTTCATCACTTCAAATATTATCTATTTCCAAAGGCCTTTCTTGATAAGTTATGACCACAGTTGACCTGGGTCTTCTCATTTCTCTGTCCTATTAGTTTTAGTAATCATTTTTCATTCTCACTGGACCATATGTAAAGTAAATCTCAATTATCAAATTGTCTAATATGTATCTACAATATGTTCCTTGGGAGCCAGAAGATAAATTAAAAAGAAATGCAGATCACCATTATCTCCAGAGGAGACCTAACTTGCCCAATGTCACACAGTAAGTTAGTGGCAGAGTGGTTTAATGTCACCTCTTTTAATACTATATCATTGCTCTTGCTGTCACTAGAGCAAAAATAGCTTCACTTATCTGTGAACTAGACAGTATGGTTTACTGAACACTTAATGGGAATGAGCATTAAACTAACATTCTTTCTTCTTTCATAACAAGGTTTGTGAAATAGAGCCTCCTCTACTGAACCCTTCTTGATTGCACAGAAATGAATACAAATTGCCTTGCCCTACTTCTAATTCCAGAGGGCAACTTGTATTTTCACGGTTTGAGAAGTCATGGAAGCTCTACTAAGGCTTTGAATAATTCTAGTAGGTAATATTATGACTACTGACTTCTCTGAGTACAACTTTTTAAAAGAATTCTAAATATTTTGGCAGCAAAACTTCCAAACAACTGTTTATTATCTGATTTTTTAAAACAAAATCTTCACATCAATGGAGACATCATACTATTTTCTCCACTAGAAGAGTCTGACCTATGATGTCCATGGTAGACAACCCACCATTTTGGACAACACAGACTCATATAAATATGAGCAATCACCAGTCTAAGATTCTAATTTTACAAATGGAGGAAATGACTGTTCAGAGAGGTTAATGATTTATGCAAGTGACCTTGGTTCTAAGCAGAGCTAGAGAATGTGACTTTCTATCCCCCAGCACATGCTTTTTTTACCTCAGCACATGTTTCTTAATAGATATGTTGGTGTTTTTATGAAACAAATGCAATAAAGTATATATTAAAATGCAAATAACTCTATATTTCTATTGACTCTGCTGATTCATTTAGCAAATATTGTTCATCAACACCACAGTTCATTTGGAACACAGCAGTTGAAATTCCTGGGTTGGATTCATCTCCTACAATATAATACATAGGAAAGGCTTAAAAAATAGCTAAAGACAAAAAGTTCTGTTGGTAGCTATACCAATAAGATAAATACTATTTCTACATACAATGTATAAAAAGATATACAGTTATAACACATTTGAGGCTTCATTTATAAGATCAAAAATTTATTCATTTAATTGAATGCAAGTCACTATTTCTGGTAAATTACACCAGTATTTTATATAATAAGAGTGAAAAAAAGGATAATAACAATATAGCTATGTCGCAATGCTAAGATGCAATCCATACCAGACACATTGGTATTTCAGAGATTTAAAAAATACAAAGGGGGGCGCCTGGGTGGCTCAGTCGCTTAAGCGTCTGACTTCGGCTCAGGTCATGATCTCACAGTTTGTGGGTTCGAGCCCTACATAGGGCTCTGTGCTGGCAGCTAGCTCAGAGCCTGGAGACTGTTTCAGATTCTGTGTCTCCCTCTCTCTCTGTCCCTCCCCTGCTCACACTGTCTCTCTCTCAGAAATAAATTTAAAAAATTAAAAAAAAATACAAAGAAATGTTTTAGAATTAACATAAATTATACTATATATTTATATGCTATATCTATATTTGTGAGAGAGATAAAGAAAGGGAGAGATTACTGTGTATATAGTGTCAGGCACTGGGTTCACAGATTTTACAGGTAAACCTTCATTCAATAATCACAACTTTCCTTTGCATTGGGTATTATTTTTATTCAGCTTTATAGATGAAGGAGCTGGGACTTAGCAAATGACTTGCCAAGATCACAGTCTTTCAATAAGACTAACCAAGTGCATGTTATTGATCATTTGTTAGGTGATCAGGATTCTGCTAAGTGACTTGCAGTAAACTGAGTGCTGTCCTCAGGTGCATTACCTCTAGTTAATATATCGAGTCCTGCACACTAGCAACAAGCAATGATCTCATATGCTAACAGAGTCTAGTGCATGATCATATATCAAGTTTTTGCCTAATGCCCTTCTGTGACCAAAAAAATGTGCATATAATTTGTGGAAAACAAAACAAACAACCCCCCCCAAAAAACCTTGAAAAAGAATTTGTTTCAAAGGACTGAAAATCAAACTGAGCTCAACTTTCATGCCTTTATAAAAATATAGTAAGAAAGAAAAAATTGAACATTTATTCTCCTATATTTTTAGTACATTATTTTTCCCCTTTCTTTCCTTTTACTTCTGCCTCCTAGAAACACAATAAAGTCAGTTAAAACTTGAAGAATGGGAAAGCTCAGCAATACACAAGAGATATTCAAATCTCTTCATTTGGATGATTAGGGAATAGGGAGGTTTCTGTTTTGTTTTGTTTTGTTTTCTTAACACCATGGACAGTTTTTTTTTAGCAAGTTCAAGGTAATTAGGGTTTGTGCACTCCCATTTATGTGGTGTTGGTCAAAGAAGGGAAAGAATGAAAGCACACACACACACACACACACACACACACACACACACCCCAAACTACCATGCATGCCAGAATATCACAGAAAATTCAAACAGAATTGGGAGCTTTTGCACTAGGGAATGTATTTACTGAAGCAGAAAGTATCCTCTGTGTGAATAAGCTTCCCCAAAATATCTTGGCATAAATGTGTTTAAAATCGTTTAGAATACCATGCTGTCTATGAATTCTCCAGGCTTGTCAAGTCCCTTAAACTATACTGCAAACCACCTCATCCCAGCATTACTCCGGGATTTTGTGATCTTGTTGGCAACACACACTCAAAATTTCAAAACCTAACAAATATATTAAAATTCAAGAATCACCACTTAAAACTGTCATTTGCTGATGTCATTATGTGTTTTAATAGTTTTATTTTTTTATTTTGTTTAATGTTTATTCATTTTTGAGAGACAGAACACGAGTCGGGGAGGGGCAGAGAGAGAGGAAGACACAGAATCCGAAGCAGACTCCAAGTTCTGTACTATGTACACAGAGCCTGACACAGGGTTTGAACCCACAAACAGTGAGATCATGACGTGAACCAAAGTTGGATGTTCAACTGACAGCCACCAAGGTGCCCCTTGTTTTTCTAGTTTTAAAATCAAATCCCTAAAATCACATCTCTAAACATCAATTATACGTGTGTGTGTGTGTGTGTGTGTCCCTGTAATCTATAATATAAGTCAAATTCATTTGTTAAACTTAGTTGAGTGATGTAAATTACTCTGATTTCTATTTGCCTTATCACTGAGGGATATTTCGAAGTAGAAGCTTAAATATTGTTTGTCCTTTTTTTTTATTAAGTCATTCTTGGGGGATTTTATATAGTAAGCTGAAAATTAGTTAAGAGCCTTAACTAATTTGTCCAAATAGGGCCAGATATTCTCTAGGTGATTTTAGTGTACTACCAGGTTTAAGGACCATGGACAGGTACAATGAAAGGGTGGTTATCATGAAGGATACTAATTAATAGAGACGTATTCATGGAATCTATGATAGTATTATTTGGCCCTAGCAAAGATTGGAACCAAGATACAAGAAAAGATTGAGAGAAACTAGGAAGCCTTTATTCAGTCATCTTGGCATCCTTACTTTTGTTACTTTCTTCTATCTCTCTCAGGTTTTTCTGCTTCTTCCTTTACCATTACCTCTGAAATTCAGAGTTTAGCCAAGACTATGAAATTTTTCAGCTTCAGTTACAAATTGCTGGGACATTAAGCTTGGCCATTGTTGAGTCATATACTCACTCACCCTTAAATCAGTTAACTGTAGCCTGACCCTGGAGTTATATTTTGTGAGTTGGCTACTCTCTTATGAATATGGGTGTGAGACGATGGAGGTGGAGGAAGGCAGTATGCATAGATGATCCCAAAATGTTGACAAGAGAATTTGTTAATTTATCTGTAATGCTCTAGTCTCAATACTATGTACATAGTGGTAGATTAGAACCTGGGGATACAGGCTTCAATTCTGAGGATGCAAATGAGAAAAACTTGAAAACTAACCTACACTATTAATTTCATTAACATCTACCATTAATTACTTACATATCCAAATGATTTCCCTCAGTGGAACATTGCCTCCTCTTTTTTGATCATTAGTATGTTAATGTAAATCACTCTTCTATAACCATATGCCCTTACTGATTGACGACTTAAATAGCATTTATTATTTTGTCCCTTAGTTATCATTATTTATAATTATGGAATATTTTTCCAATTAGATTGTTTAAAATGATAGTGCTAGAGGAATAAGAAGACATTGTAAATAACCTTGAGTTAAGATATATCCAGATTTTATTCAGCCACTTTGGGAGGCTTCTTTAAGAAAATGAATAAAAAGTTATAAACACAGAATTAAGTATGAAAGGGATATTTGTTCATACAGGTTGTAAAATAAGTCATAACACATTTTTTAAATGACAATGATCATAAATATTAAAATGTTGGAAAAATCTCACTTTTAAGTGGATAGGCAGACATACCTCTATAATGCTTTATGTCTACATGTTTTGTCTCATACTCTTTGTTTGTCTCTTCATATGACAATTTTGTTATTATCTATATGCAGAATAGAAAGATTATTCTTTCTTCTAGCATAGTTGACTAATTTTTATATTGAATGTTAGAATATATATAAGACATAATCTAACCCAGAGAATTTGTCAGTGTTTGCTATTACTACTACTAGGTTGTGGGCTATTTTCATAGAAATTTTGAAAAAAAAACCTGTTTTGTGTGATTTTCATCAAAAAAGTGGAAAAATGTATGGAGTGATAACTTAACATTATCAATTATATAACTGACATGAATAATCATCTTTTGACCAGGTATAAATAAAAGTCAAATTCTTCTCTGCTCATAACTATAAATATAACTACAAATAAATTTATGTATGTAAGTAATCAATATATACATATATTCCTACTATTTGCTATATATGTATATGTGATGATTGGAAAATTTTTCCACAGAATAGTTTCTGCCTCTATATGTTCCAAATGTTTTACCTCTTCCATTATCCACAAAATTACACTGGCAAATAACACTGGACAAATTAATTTTGTAGAAGACCACTTGGTGTAAACCTTCATTTCACAACTTCAGGTAAATCAACACAGTGGTCAGAAAGGATAGTCTCAAGTTATTTGTATACAGGGGATGATAATAAGAGCTTTAAAAAAATACAAAAGTGACTACCAACCATGATATATGTTAGTATCCCCCGAATAATTTCATCTCTCTTTGGCTTCCCCAGTGCTAATCCTTGACAGTGTCCACAAGTATTCCAATATCAATGCACCACACAAAGAGAAAAGTGACTACAGAGATATTGAATAGCAAGAGGCCATGGACTTAATTGATTGAGGTTTGCCAAAAATGCAAGATCAAGAATTGCTAGGGTTCCTTCCTATGCCCTGGGAGGACCTATGTAAATGAGGAGCCATAAATTTCAGGCCTAATTAGCTTTTTGGTACATCCTCTCCAGAATACATCCTCCTAATCCTGAGAGAAATGTGTTTATGAGGAATGAATAAATAAAAATTATGTTCTTCTGGTCAGCTCATGATGTTGTGTAGCAGAAATTACAAAATGGGGAGCAGGGTTGGGGAAGTGGGGCTTAATGTTTTCTCCTCCACTTTCAAATTAAGTAGAAACTTAAAAATGAAATGAAACTAATATATGATTATAGTTATCTCTTCCACCATGAGGGAGATTTCAAATCTGACTGGTAGAGGTTAATTTTGTTGGTATGGCAATGTAGATGTGCCATTACAATGGAATTGCAAACTCAAAATCAAGTACTGTCAAATGAAATCTAGAACAACAGAGGCATAATTTCAGAATCATACTTTCTTAAAGCAGAAGCCAAGACGCTAGGTCATGGCCAAGATCAAATGTTTCCATAGCAAAAAGAAAGAATAGGAAAAAAACAAACAAACAGAAAAAGATACAGAACACAGACACTTTGTGTAAAAATTTATCAGGAATGACTAAGAAGATTTAGAAATATCACTGAAAGAGGGAAAGCAGTCAAGAAAAATGAATACTGATGGGGAGGAAGGACTGAGGTACAACATGTTTTTTTTCCCTAGACGTAAGACCCAGTCTCCTCTCAAGTCTAATTTTTTGTTATATTTATAAAAGAAACTTTATGAAAAAAATCTAATTTATTTGTTAATTCATTTAACTTACTTTATTGAGTTTGTACTATTTGTGAAGCACTAAACTTTTCACTGGAGGTTATAATTCATGATGAAACTATCATAGGTTGATACCAACATAGGTTGCCATATTTAGTCTTTCAGAATAACAGGGAGAAATATGAGGCCCAGAAATGCACAAGTACTGAAATTATTACTAAAACTCTAGATCTCTTAGCAAGAATTTTCAAGTGCCCTGATTTCATTAACATATTCCCTTAATACCTTTGCAAAAGATAGAGGTATGGACATTATCAAGTGGCTTCCAATCACCCTAGATGAAAGAGACTTTTATTTTTTTATTTTTTGGATGTAGAAAGAAAAGATCTGGATTTATTTTTAATTTGCTATAAATAATACTCAGAATATTTATATTCATTCTCATTAACTTGAAATGTTCAAATGATGGTGTTAAATTGATGATTTACTTAATATTTTTTCTTAATCTTACTGTGCCCTATTATTTGTAAATTCCATTAACTTTTTTCTTTCCTTCTTATTTATCTTTTTACAAACTAAAGCATTAAAGGCAGGCAAGGCAAAATTCTAATTATCTTTTGTTGCAAAGCACCATATGTTGCTGCTTTAACATCAGAAAAGACAATGAAGAACATTCAGATATTAAACAAAACTTTGATGAATCTAGCTGGGGTGAAAAAGTTAAGCTGGTCAACACATTGCTAAGTGAATTCATTTATGACATACTTAATCATGCCAAAATATTTACCACTCAGCATAAGCACCCATCATGAAAAGGAAAGACGTGGTTTATCATTTTAATATTCAGCATAATTTTGTATCCAGCTGTGGCCCTCAAGAAATTTGAAAACTTTTTGTGTGTGTTTGGGGTTACGAAGGGGGAGGGTGAAGGGGAGGGAGACATGTGGGTCCCTTACAAAGCAACCAGATGTTTGCTCTGGCGCTTTGCATAAAAGTTAAGTGAACATTAAAAATATTGACTGTGCATGTTCACTTTGGATAAAACTGTTTTTAAGCCTTGCTTTATGATTTATTTGATCTCTTGCAGAGAAGAAAGATGGAGTTGCTTCTTAAAGATTCTAAAAATACATATGTGTTTAATTTTGTTTTGGGAAATGGTATAATTCCATTACATGCATTTTTAGCTGGAAAGAAAAGCATGAAAGGGAATTTTTATTGACTACTAAACAGCAAGTATGTTTCAGTCATTATCCTTGTGTTCAGGTAACTGGATTTCTCTTCCTTAAAATGAAACGACTAAGAGTAACTAGGTATCAGGTACTTGCCTTGTCTAACAAATCAATAGAAAAGCATTGTCCAAATCCTAACAAATCAACAGAATAGCATTTATCCAAAGGCAGACGGGCCTCATTTCTGCAACTTCCTGTCATGGCAAACATTTTAAAATAATAGATTTTCTTGAAGTTGGAAATCATGTCTTTTTGATACCCATATAAGCATTATAATCAGAATAGCAAGAAAGTTAGTCTCAAGATTTAACCTAAATGAAGAATCATGAAAAGTGTATCCCAAGGTATTTTAACAAATCTTGCCTCTGAGGACTTTGGATCCAAAGCTATATTCAGAAGGAGAAAACAGTTATTTTTATTTTCTTTAGTCATAAAACTGAAAAAATATTGATTTGTTGACAGAATTTATCAAGTTTTATTGCGATATTTTTGTACTGTCTAGACTTGTAGCTATGAAGAGCACTTTGGTTTGCTAAATAATTCATTTGATTTTACTTTTGCCCCAAATTCTGGCTTTCAGTATTTCAAAAAATTTTTGAGTTCTCTTTAACTCACTTCCCTCCATTTCATGTATTTTTCAACTTGAGGAGATCACAATTTAAATGGTTTTCTTTTTATAGACATATGTAAACCATTGTGTGGGAAATACGTCATGGCATGGTCAGCCCCAGTGTAAGTATTCAATTAGTGGGTCGTATCCTAGTTATCTTTCATGTTCCATATTTTGTATTTTCTCTCCTGCCTGCAGTCCCACACCCCCAAAGCCAAATGTCCACATTCTGCTCTTTAGCCTTAAAAACCCCATGGGCCCCTTCAAGCAAAATGATGTTCTGGCCCATAGATGGTCATGCATCAGAATTACCCTACTTATTCTGTCCTCATTTCTACCGTACCTCCACCATGGATCCCATTCTCATGATGGAATTGGAGCTACCTATAAGAGAATAAATGAATCTCATTAGTTAACTCACTCACATTAAAGGATGAATGATTAATTACCAATCCTTCTTGAATTTTTATCCAAAATGAGCTTATTTCCAAATTAACTTCTAACTGAATTGAGTATAAAATGTGTTTTTGATGGAAAATATATTTTCAAAAGTTCTTAAAATTAAACTCAAAAAGCAAGTGAATGCAACAATGTTATTTAATAACATTAACATTAGCAGTTAATTGTTGCATTGAGGTAACAATATTATTTAATAAATGGATGGCATTCCTTGAATGACTGAATCCCTTCCCTCCATTTGAACAGAAAAAGGTTTTAGCCTATTGAGACTATTACCAGACCATGTTATTGGATGTTGAAACTTCTTCAATTTCTTCCATAAGTGGTGCCACAATTCTTCCTCTATCAGTCAGTCTGCCCAGAGTCTTTTGTCCTCCCCCTACATTCTCTAAGCTAATTCATACTTCTTGGCCTATACTAAAAGAGAGCCAGGCCATAGGGAACTTGAAAGAAAGGCCATATTTCTCATGATTTTCCTAGCAATGGCCCATAGTGGCTGCACTCAACAGATGCCTGCCTAAGTGACTATCATTGCTACTTATTAACAGGCATCCAATGTCAAAGAATATTCAGTGTTGGATATAAAGACATCTCTTGACTTACTAGAGCTTTGAGAGAAGCTATTCTTGAGCACTGAGAAAAGAAATGAAATCTGTACAGAAAGCAGAATAGAGAAAATAAAGTGAAAGAAAAATACCACTGAAGATTAGTATAAATTCAATTAAAATAATGTTTCATATGTTTAATAAATATTTCAATCAATATTCTACTTATTCTTCAAAAAACTGCTGTAGTATTTGAAGATTTTTGGTTCAAAACTGCTTAAGAAATTAGCCATATATTTCTTTGGTGCCTTGGGTGGCTCAGTCGGTTAAGCATCCCACTCTTAATTTGGGCTCAGGTCATGATTTCATGATTCCTAGGATTGAGCCCCACTTGGGGCACTGTGCTTATAGCAAAGAGCCTGCTTGGGATTCTCTCTCTCACTCTCTCTCTAACCCTTCTCCACCCATTCTCTCTCTCTCAAAATAAATAATTAAACTAAAAAAAAAGAAGTTTGCCATACATTTCAGAAAACTTCTGACACACATACCAGTTAAACATTGTATAAGGAAAGAAACCATTTGACCTTTGAGAGAGAAAGAGTTAACAGACACCATTCCCAAATTTGATTATTACCTCTTCATTGAAAAACAAGTTGATTTGTTTCCGGGCCAAACATTCATAATCTAATATTGATTATAGTGAAAGTCTTTTCAGTTTCTAAAGTTTATTGGAGAGGGAGAGGTGGTTATCAGTTGTTTTGTTGTTGGATGGTTTAGTTTCACTAAAAACTGTAAAAGATAACATATTTCTTCTTAAAATGGAATTGCTTATACTTCTAACTTATTATAAAGTACAGAAAAAAAGTTCTATAAATGTAAAAACAATGAGTCATTATTATGCTGCTGGTTACAGAGATGACGCTGTTTTATGAAGAATGAGACTGGAGGATGTAATCTAATATGGAAAAAAAAAATGTACCACTAGATTAAAAAAGACCGACCAATACACCAATCTCATCAAGCACTAGTACCTTGTTTATTTTCTTGTATAGAAACAATGAGGCCCAATTTAATCATATTGCATAAAGCAGCCTTGAGATTTGCTTCAGATTACTTTCCTTATGTTTTGCTTCCTTAACACAACTTTGCAGGATAGGTAGTCATATCTCTGCCTATGTACCTTATGTACCTGTATCTGTAGAAGGAGATGATCCTTAATAAATCAAGTAACAATGAGCTATCAACTCCACATGAGTAAAGAACCTACTAGCACTGTTTCTCACTGTCTTCATATGCCCAGAACTGAGTTTGGTTTATGGTGAATCCTAAATAAATGTTTGTTTTTGTGTTTGTTTAGTGATTGGTTGAATGAACAACTGAAGATGAATTCCAAAATTATTTTTTTCACCTCTCAGGTTATGCTACCGTTGAGTATACACACTTGGAGGATGATCCTGAATCTCCATATGCTCAAGCAGCCCCAAAGAGGTTCCATTCACACACCTATGTGAGAAGGGCCTATAAGGGCCTGATGAAAGGAATTCACAAATGTGAAGGCTTAAACTTCTATGGCAGGGAATTTTCATGTTGATCTTAATAGCATCTATCCCCCTTTCTTGCACATCTAACAGTTTTTTATTATAATTTTAAAGGAAAGTGCCACACATTTATTCTAATTTTAAAAGAAAGTGTCATACACAGGTGACAAGAATGCTGGGATTCTGATGAATTTAAAATGTTAATATGAGGAGAATTATGGATGTTATACAGAAGCTGGAAACTTGGGCCTTTATTGTTGTTCACTCTGCAAGTCTAATCAGATGACACTTCTCAAATTACCGATGTATAAAATGAGATTTTGCTACTATAGCTCCTTTTCATGTGTGAAAATGTTCATCATGATTTAGGTTGAAATGAGTGCCATATAATGTCTAATGTGCAATTAAAATAAGGTGATGTCATGAATTATCCAACAATTTTTAGATGCTCTATTCAGGATTTGTTCTTTCTACTTATTTCTCTTAAAGGGATACATGTTACAGATAAAACATTTTCTACTCCTTCATTAAAAATAGGCAATGATTAAGTATAAAACTGTGAGCGACATCATATTGAAAGTGTAACAATTTAATTACTAGATAAATAATAAATTATGGAGGAGGAAATTTTAAATTTGCTTTATAATACTTTCAGAAACTACATGCTTAAAATCCATTAAAGAAAAATAATTACGGCAAGACAGTAGTGATGGCAATATAATATGTCAATCTCTATAAATCCAGTGCTCCAAGATGAACAAATGTGGCAAATAAACTTATGAATTGATCAAATTAAAAACTTCTGTTTATCAAAAATCCAGTTAGAAGAGTTAATAGGGAAATAAATACCAAAAGAAGATATTTACTGTACATATACCTGAAAAAAACTTTGCAGAATATATAAACAGCTCCCATAAAGCAATAAGCAAAAGAGGATTAATATAATAAAATGAACAAGATTTGCACGATTTCAAATCTTCTCACTTTAAGAATCTTAAGGAATCTGTTTTTCATAAAACCTGCTTCATAAGAGTTTTCAAATAGCCAACACAAGTCAAAATGGTGGTTATATCTGTGGAAGAGGGACATAGGAAATGTGTCTTCTTGAGTTTTTGGAATATTCTATAGTTGTATTCAGTAGGATTATAGATTCATAGATTGTGCTCTTAAGATTGTGGACTTACCTATGTTTCTGTTATACTTAACAAAATAATTTGAAAAAAAAAACTGCATCAAACTACATTTCACCTACAAGTTGCAAAATTCTACAAATGTAATAGAGTGTTTCTTTGAAAAATCTCTGAACCCCAAACTTTCATATATTATTAATGGACATACAGAATATCATAACCCTGTGGAGAATAATATTACAATAATGAACAAAATTACATATTCATTTTATCTACACTTTTAGAAATCTGCCCCAAAGTTGCACTAATAAAAATATGAAAATATATGTGCAGAAAGCTATGCACTGCAACTCTCCACGCATTAACAAAAGACTGGGGACAACTTAAATGTCCACCAAAGGAGGACTGAATAAATGATGGAGATTCAATCACTGGAGGACCAACATTCCATATCAGAGAAAAAGAAATATGGCTGTAGGCAGTCATAAAGAGTGGCATTAGGACTTATTGTATATTCTCTTTTGTTTATTTTTTATAAAGCATAATTAATAATATAATGTCATAACTGTGTAAGAGAGAATATATATTCCCATTTCCATAAGGATACACCTAGATATATGTTTATAATATATATGTTTAAACACAAAACTACAAATTTCCATCATAAAAAGATAGCATGATTATCTTCAAGAGAATCTTAAAAGAATTTACAAAAAAACTTGTCTAGAAGTAATTAAGAAGTTGAGCAAGGTTGTAGAATACAAGAGAATATACAAAAATTAATGTGTTTCTGTATACTAGCAATGAAGAGTTGGAGAACTGGAAACAATCCAAATGCCCCTCAACTGGTGAGTGGGTTAAAAAAACAAACGGTGGTACATCTCTATAATAGAATGTTGCAGAACAATAAAAAAGAAATATACTACTTATATACACAATGACAACAACATCAAATTCATCCTGATAAATGAAATAACTCTGATCCAATAGTCCACATACTACATGATTCCATTTCTAAGACTAATTAGGTAGGGAAACAATAAAACTATAGAGACAAAAAAACAGATTAGTGGTTGCCAGAGGCTGGAGGTAGTTGTAGGGCTGACTATCAGGAATGTCAGGGGGAGGAGCACCTGGGTGGCTTAGTTGGTCAAGCATCCTGACTTCATCTCACAGTTCATGGGTTTGAGCCCCACATTACGCTCTGTGCTGACAGCTTAAAGCCTGGAGACTGCTTTGGATTCTGTGTGTCCCTCTCTCTGCCCCTCCCCCGCTTACACTCTGTCTCTCAAAAATAAATAAACTTAAAAAAAATTTTTAAAGGAGTCTGGGGGAATTTAGATGGAGCTCCTNAATAAACTATTAAAAAAAAAAAAAGAAACATTTAAAAAAAATTTAAAAAGATTATAAGTAAAACAAAATTTAAAAATATGAAGCAGTATGAAATCTTAATGACCTATGATAAAATAATAAAAGTAATTTACAATAAAAAAAAAAAAGAACAGTTTCTATAACTGGAAGAAGAAACCTGACTCTAGTTATCACAATGAGAATACAAGCCTCCCACATCTAAACCAGGTTTTAGAACTAAAATCTATTGATTGAGAGAGGGTAGGTCAACTTAAGGAATACAGTTACAATTTCTGCCATAAATCTTCCCCGGAAGGTTATGTATCCTTTCACCAGAGATACTATAATCTGAGAAAAAATAAATACCCAGTAAAAACTCAGACCTTTTTAGATATTTATTGTGAATTATAGTAAATATCTGAAAAATCAAAATAGCATATAGATCAGATAACATACTGTATGCTAGAGATAGACATACTTGACTATAAACAAGTTCCCATACTACTAAGACATATCTTGGTGGGAAAAGTCATAAAAGCTCTTGGAATTACCCCTTTGTAGCTTCATCTTATTTCCTTATACCACCCAAATAGAAAATCAATGCCTGCTTCATGCCATGGAGATTTGCAGAAATTAATGCACCATTGAATTCTTGAAGGATTCAGGTGTGTTGATTTTTTATCACACCTCAATTTATCTTTCCTTGCATCATGCACAAATGTGTGGATCCTTCATGGATTGTTAAGAAAAAACACATATTACTGAAAATTTAATAAAATAGGAAGTCCAGTTGGAATTGCCACTCCCGATATGTATCTTTACCAGATCAATTCACTCACCAGCAATCAATCTAGAAGACTTTTTGTTGCTGTTATTTCTTTGTGGTAGTTAGTGAAGCCTATCAGATGCAGTTTGCCTTATAAAAAAAAAATGGAGAGAACAATTCAATGCCCTACATCTGAAGTACTGTGTCAACTTTTCTGTTCCCTATAATACAAATTTCCAGAAGAATCTTAAAGCTTTGTAAACTATAAAATGTTAAATTTATTGATTAAATAAATGACACTGTATTAATCGGGCTGCATGACAAGTAGCCAGTATTCTTGGCACCTTACCTGCAGCTTGTACCTTATATCAGGAAACCAATTCAATTCTCTCTCTGCTCAACTATTCTTCATTTGGGAGCATCTTGGGGCCCGGGCCCTGGCCCTTGTGGAGGAGGTGGAGACTGACTGATAGTTCATGTTAAAGGAGATAACCTTATAACCTGAACTACAAATCAAGAACTGCGTATCATCAGACCCACCATATTTTCAGTTTGGATCTGAAAGTAGAAAAAGCTCTTAGCCATTACACAATTGCACTTTTCTAGAGATTTCTTCCTTAGATGACACCTACTTCATTGTACTATTAAAGAATGGTCTTATAGTCTTAGCTTTTTATTATTTGAGATACCTTATCCAACAAGATTTAACATGACATATCTGATCAGTCTACCCTAACCTCTGTTACTTCTTAAAAGGACATATGATCTGAGACTGGGATCTATGTCTGCTGCATCCCTAATGCTGACCAGGTCCTGAACAATCCCACCCTGATATAGAGAGTGTCTGCTGCCTACGAATGCCTATAGCCCCAATCTTCATATACTTGTACCTCCTGGACTGGAACCGTTGATACCCACTTGAATAATTTTAGTCTGATATATGCCTGTTGGTGAGAGTGGAGAGGCAAAAACAACCCTATTTTTTTTCTATTAAGTGCTAGCCTTTCATTTTTCCTACCTCCATCTATGTACTGTACATTTCCTACCTCCAACCTGTACCATGTGACTTATTGACAATGTGTATATAGACGCGCATGATACATGTGCACACACACACATTAGTAGCAGAATACTTGGCATAAATTAATTAAGAAGTCATATTCCAACCTCTATGTGTGCAGATGTGGAGAGTGCGGGGATAGGTCCTACCTGCAACACTGCCTCACAGGAAGCACCATGACAGCTGTATTTCTGGCTAGTGGGGAAGAATCTACACTCCTTTCAGCCCTCAACAAGAAATTTCTATTTTCCACAAAAGAGATTACAAGCTAACTCTCTCCATGAACAGAATGTTGATTAAAATAGAGAATACAAATAAAAAAGTAACAAGACCAAGTCTGTTGTAGGGAAGAAAGGAAGAGAAGAGATGAAAACCTTTTCCTAGTTTATGACTAAGGTCAATAGATTATATATACTTTGCCAAAATTTTCAGTTATCTACAATTCATATAAATTGTTGAATACTCATTATATAAAGACTATGAATTAAAGGAAGTATATTGATGTTTTCTCCCTCTCTCAAACACAGTAAATGGAAGAAAGAAAGAAAAGTAAATTAAGATATTTATTATGAGAATGGGAAGTGGGAAGCAATGGTGGATGAAAAATTTTGGCCAAGTTTTAGAAAAAAGACAGAAAAGTGATAACAGACAATAGTTAAAGAAGTTAAATCTATGTGCCTATCGAGACAAATGCCTTCAAGAAGTGAGCTGATAAGCTCTGCAGGTCAGCTGAGGGTCTCAGAGCTTGGATGCATCACAGAACACACAAGCAGGAGCTACACTGGGGCCTGGATGAGTGTCTATGAAGACTGGAGGTGGCTCTCCTGGACCTTTCCCTGATGCATGCTTAAGATCACTGCTACTACTCATCAGTGCTATAGGAGATGGGATGTTTTACTCTGTAAAGCAAATGAAGCAGAGACTTGAGGTCCCCAAGCATAGGGAAAAGGATAAAAGAGACAGAGGCTGAAAAATGGGAATTTTGTGAAAACAGGAATAAGGAACTGTGGACCCTCAGCAACTTCCCTCAGTACCTTCAAGGAAGAATGCTATCCAGGCAAATGATAGTCCTCAATCCAGCAGACTTTTGCCCAAACTGACTAATCCAGAGAACAGTTCTTCCAACTAACACTTATAGTTCATTCATTTCAGAATGAATATTCCATAAATAATATTTTAACATCTCTGATCAATGATGTCATACAGTTACATGATTTCCAGAAAGGTACACTGTGAAATATGAAGTTGTCGTGTATACTGCATTTGCTTGCCCCACAGCACCAACACATTCTTGCTCTAAATAGGTGCTAATAAATATTTTCTGAGTCTATTAACAAATTCAGCCACACACTTGTCAAGTTTCGTTATCAAACATCACACAGTACTGGAAGAAACTTCTGGAGGTCAACTAATATGTTCCCTTGACACAATAACTTCTAAACAGAGTTTTCTATCACATTTCTGTCCAATGTCAAGATAGAAGTGAACAAACCCACATGCAACTTTAGAGCTCTTATATTTTTGCTTCAGTGAAGCTAAACCAAATTATTTAATAGCTTAAAGTCAATCTCCTATCTTTTCAAAATTTCAACATCAGCATTCATGAAAGGTGTTGGTGGAGTTTCAGACTAGCAACTAAAAAAAGACACTGTATCTACTGTGTATCCATGGAAATCGGAAATGAGTAGACATTTTGATACGATTATGCTATCTTTGGAATAGGTCATAATGACACCAGGTTAAAGGAAATGCAGGACAGAAAAGAGCCTGAAGCAAGCCCGTCCTCATTAATTTCTTCTCCATTCCATTGCTCTCATTTGTCATTGGCACTGTATTTTTCAACCTTCCAGCTCTGTAAGAAAATGTCTAGTTGTTTCTAGAATTCATTGAGAAGTCTGGCTTTCATGAAATATTTTTGATAACTCACTTTCTATTTACTAGAAAGGGTTAAGAATGCCTTATTGAATTAATTTCTTGGTTATAGTTAATGTTCTAATTTTTAGAATGATTCGTGCTTCTTCTCACTGATATCCTTAGTAAAGCAGTCATCCTTTTAAAGTTTCTCAGTTTTATATACTGTCTCATTGATTCCTATGAGGATTAAATAATACAACGTGTGTAAAGTGCTTAGCACAGTACCTGGCAGAGTAAGTGCACATTAACTGGTAGTTGTTTGATGTGTTATATCATTATTACTATTACCCTGCAAGTTCATTCACTTTTCATTTAATATCTTAAAAAAACCCTAAACAAACAAATATTTTCTTCTATCTGGCTAATGGTTAAATCACATAGAACCATGTAATTTAAATGTTATTCCTTCTTTTTGACATAATCTCTTTTCTTATTTATTCTTTTATTTTTGAGAGTAAATACAAAAACCATGAAGACTCAAGTTTACATAATAAAAGAATCACAATAACATAATAAAGTTTTAAGAATCCTAATTTTTCTCAGTTTTATTAGTTTTTTTTTTTTAATTTTTAAAGTTTATTTGTCTTGAGAGAAGGAGCACAAGCTGAGGAGGGGCAGAGAGAAGGAGAGACAGAATCCCAAACAGGCTCCACACCATCAGCTCAGAGCTCAATGTGGGGCTTGAACTCAGAAATCTTAAGATCATCACCTGAGCTAAGATCAAGAGTTGGACACTTAACTGACTGCACCACCCACGTACCCCTCAGTCATATTAAGTTTTAAAGTAATGTCAAGTAAAAGGTTATTCCCACTTCTGCTTTGTTGTTTTTTGAATAATCTCTACCATGAAGAATTTCTGTTCCCTTTTATTCCTTACAACCTGAGAGAGAAAAATGAAATATATATATATAGACAGATATAGATATGTATTTCATATTATTCAATTGTATCCATTTTTGACTTGAATATCTACTCATTAAGCAGCCTTAACTGTACTGGAGGAATATTTGTTGTTCTCTCTTGGTGCATTTAATTTTTTTTTACAAAGCTAACATTCATAAAATTCCACCAGTCTTTTGTAATTAGTTACAAACATTCAGGCGTACCTTGGACATATCGCTTTATATCTGTTTTCCTGGCATCCTTCCTACTTTGCATTTATGTTTGACATCTTTTATTTTAACAAAATGTAATGAACAGTTGCATTAATTTATGCCACAATGGATATGGCAGATTCCATGTTGACTTTTAGTTCTGTCTTGTTCTCATCTCATATTCTTGACATGTGCAGTGAACAACATACTTCATTTAAAACTCAGTTGTACTTGAAAAACCACCCATGATAACCCGTTTCTCCTTTTCAAGTCCTTCTCAAACTCAGTGTAACAATATATATATAGACTACACACACAGACACACACACACATTCACACACACACACACATTTATTCACTTCACTTGAATAATATCTTCTCACAGAGCTCTTTCACACCAATCCAAACTTTCTCTACTAGCTCCCGCACTCTAAGGATCTCCTCCTGCTTTAGATTTCTCCTCAGTACTTGTGACTCTAATACTCTGTATTATATTCATTTATGCTTGTCTGTCTCCTATAAGAAGCTATGACACAGAGAGTAGGCTTTTGTCTATTTTGCTCACTGCTCTATTACCAGGGCCTAGAATAGTATTTGGCATCTGAGCACAACTCAGATGGCACAACTCCAACCCATTGCATTCTATGTAAATAGGACCTGCTGGAGCATAATTGTTGTCTCTGGAATTGTGCAAAACAGTGACCTTGTCTGGCATCCAGTAGGCATAAAATAAATGTTAAAGAAATAAATGACTGTATTAACCTGTAAATACAATACTAGAGTTAAGATATCTTGGGATTTTTTATGAGTTTTCTATAAATGTAGAACCTAAAACTGCTCTAAAATTATTTTTTTTAAAAAGAGACTCACTGCCAAGTTAATCCATGTTTATTTATATATAATCATTAAAACTGTGTCTTACTGTTTTATCATGAATCCAGTGTAGTGTCGAATGAAGAAAATATATATGGAAATACTTCCTAAAATCCAGTAATTCAGAATCCAGACAACATTTTCAGACTGAAATGGTCTCTTTGATTTAGGTAACTATCCAGTTTCTATATTTTTTATCTTAATTGTAAAAGGCCAGGAATCTGAAGCAATTAATTCTGTTTTATTCCTCCTCATTTAGCAAACATTTGTTGAGTACTTGTTAGGTTCCAGGTGCAGTATTAGATGTCTTAATGCTTGTTATTTAATTAAATACTGACTAAAGCTATATAATGCTGTGTTTAGGTCCTCAGTTCTTCTGAATTAATGGAGATTGTTCAGGCAAATCTTTGAAGACTAAAAGGTGCATATCCTGAGAATTAAGCTTATTTTGCCTTTTGTGAGGATCAGTAATGAATGCAATACCTAAACATATCCTTACTGGAAATGAACATGACATCTGTACTTTAAGAAAATTTAAAAAGCCAAACACACACAATAAATTTAAAATTTTTTATATTTTGATTAAAAATCCGTATTTGCTTTTGGAAATACAGATAGATATTTGGGGGATAAAAATATTTTATTTGGCTACTGATTTCAATCCTAGTGAAACTTACTTCCAAATTAATGATTACCAAGGGGGCACCTGACTTTCTTGTCGGTTAAGCTTCCAACTTCAGCTCAGATCATGATCTCATGGTTCCTGAGTTCGAGCCCCACATCTGGCTGGCTGCCTGACATCAGCCTGTCAGCACAGATCCCGCTTCAGATCCTCTGTCCCCCTCTCTCTGCCCCTCCCCACTTGCCCTCTCCCAAAAATAAAAATAAATATTAAAAAAATTAATTAATGGTTACTAAGGAAAATATCCATATTTTTTAATTACAGAAAATTCTTCTTTTGCTGAATATGTCATGCTGTATATTGTTTTCTTGACTAAATATATCTGAGATATAAAACAATTTCTGTCAGAAGGAATCACATATAGCAGGTAATTCTGAGGCTATAAATCTAAAGCAGGTAATTGAAGAGATGGAAGTACCTTGGTTCAAATGACAAGCAACCTGAAAGTTTGTTTTTGCATGCCCACAAACTTCAAAGGTTGGCTTTCAGTTTCTAATAAATGTTGTAGATGTGTAGTATGGTACATGGCACACTTAACTAATTTCTCTGGATTTCTTTGTCCTTGGGTTGTATCAGTTTATTTCCTGAAATTTCGCCCTTGTTAAAGTATCAATCCAGGACATTCACACTTCCAGCTGTGTTTCTTTTATTGTAGTAGTTTGTTTTCTTCCATAAAAATGTCTTAAACTGAAATATAGTTTTTTTTAAACTAAGAACAAAGAAAGAATTCTGAATATTTATGTTGAATTTATATTACTTTATATTACTACTCCAAAGTCATTAAAAACAGGGGAAAAAAAAAAGGTGAGGAAAGTTGAAAGTCAGTCCCTAAATCATATGATAATTGTTTCACGGACAACCTAAACTTCAAGTGGAAAATACAGTCATCTTATGTGGAATATGTCTGACCTTGCTCATGCTTTTTCAAAGAAAAAGTTCATAGATGTATTATTTTCCTTTTCCTTTTCTTTTAGGGTTCTCTATTGAAAGAGGTACCTTCAAAGGAGAGAACTTGGGGCCCCTGGGTGGCTCAGTGGGTTGAGTGTGTGACTCTTCATTTCAGCACAGGTCATGATTCCATGGTTTGTAGGATCAAGCCCCGCATCAGTCTCCAAGCTGAGCCTAAGAGCCTGCCTGGGACTCTCCTTTCTCTGCTCTTCCCCTGCTCTACTCTCTCTCTCAAAATTAAATAAATAAACATTAAAAAAAAAAAACCCAATAGCAACAAAGGAAAAGCCAAGTGCATGGGATACTGTGAGATTAGGAGTCTCATTTCCAGGACAATGGACCATACACTTTCCAACTGTGAGATGGATTTACTACATAACCCCACACTGAGGCCACCTGGATATGGGAGAACTGTGCATTTCTAGATTAATCATTTTTTGGCCAGGTAAAGCTCAAACCATCAACCACTGGCTGAGTGTATTTGGAGGACCATTGGGAAATTATTAAATCCTACAGGCCACTAAAAGGTGATACCCACTAGATGAGCTCTTTCTAAAGCGGCACTTTACTCGCTGGTCAACTTAGCTTACCATATCCTACAAAATTCTCCTGAGGACAACACTTTTAGTCAGATAAACCAATTTGCAGTTTGAAGGAGTCATTCCATAATCAAGGAGATAGCCTGGGGCCATAATATTAATCGGCCACATTGAATGTCACAACAATATAGCAGTATGGAGTATATGTGCTAAGTGTTTGTAAATCACAAGTACATAAAAATAATTATAAATATCACCCAAGTTTGAGGTATAGAGATAAAGCATAAAAATCTCCCCAAAGCTTTCATTTCCCTTTGCCAGAAAACAAGAAGTACTCTTTACCCAATGGCATTCATTATGTCTTGTGTTAAAATCATTGTTGAATACTCTAATAAGACATTTTAAAAACTATTGCCTGAAATTGAAATGGAATTGGTGTTCCTAAGAGTACTACATCAGGACAAGAAATTCAACCTTACCTGAAAGGGAACCAGATACTAAAGTCTCTTATCAAGCATTTTTAATGGATCTTAAAAAAAAAAAAAAAAAAAAAAACCAAGTGATTGGTTTTGGTAGAGATAAAAGTGAAAGTATATCTCTCTGATTACTAAGCAAACTGCTCTTTGCCTTCAAGCATTTGCTTTCCCCAAATATTAATCAGAACTAATGACATTACTGCCCAATATCTTTGAAGACAAGATTAGGTCTTGTGATTTCCTGCGTCTCTGATGTTCCTGTCTCTCCACCTCAAAAAGTAGTGGGCTGTTTTTTGTCTCAAAGACTGGCTTCCCCACTTGCTTACTATTAAATGCACCCAGAATTCTTTAACTATATTCTTCCTTTCCATTTAGGGAAATCCCCACTGGATATCTAAATTTTCACTATCTCAAGAATGAAAAAAGAATGCAACACAACTTAGGTGAAGACCAGCTTTTTCCTGGCCCCCTCTCCATTCTTAAGATACCTCTCAGCTGGTATGGATGAGGATCAAGGAGAAAGTCTCCATGTTACAGAGCTTCTTCTTCTCAGAACTCATCTTCTTATGTCTGCTCAATTTTACACTAATATATGCATTTCTATAAATTTTTTTTCTCGTCTGAGCTATTGGTAAATGTGACTCGTAGAGAAGTCAAACAAATAACTTAGCAGGGACAATATGCTAGTGTCAACCAATCCACCAGGATTGTGATTCAAGAGGGTTTGATAATCCTTTGTTCCTGTGCTTAAAATGTCCAGCTTTTAGGTATTAGACATCATTGTCCTCATGCTAAGTCACAAATAACTGTCTCACTTCAAAACCTTATTTATCTAGTCCAAAATATCAATCAAAATGAATTCAATATTAAATCTTATCTTCCCCAAGTTGAGGCCTTACTTTGGTCTAAATCTGAAGTGGCAAAGGGTTATTTCTGGCTGTTTTATTCTAATCTCCTTTTTTATTTTTCTTCCTCTCCCATCTGCCCAGTGGCTAGCTGTCTCTGACCCCTTCAAGGTCAGAGTTTGGAGAGGAAGCATGCTAAAAAGAGAGATGAGCTTCTCATTAATTAGGTACTATTTCCATTGGTTTTGTTCTCTCTTAACTTGTTGATATTTACAGATGACTTACTGCCTTGAGGTGTACTTCTTCTGGGCTCATGGTTGAATCCATCACTGGATACTTTGCTCATATAGACCTCTGGATTCAAGAAGATACAATTTTATTCCTCGTGGTAACTTGTAACCCCTACCTCAGCACTTAGTAAAAACTGGTCTTTTTATCCATCTTCTTGCTTCTGAGGTTCTATTGTCCTTCTAGGACCCACATCAGTTCTGAGGAAAATACTCACATATCCCTTGCCCTGACAAAGTTGTAGAGAAGAGAACTATGCCAGTATAGCCACTGTATCCTACACACTGCCTGCTTTAGCTTTCTCTGTAATAAATCTGGTCCTAGACCTCTGGATCTCCCAGTAATAGAGAATACCTTGCAACTTCTTTCAGTCTTCCCAAGGAAGAGGCCATCATTAGGCTTGAAGTGTTTGACATAGGACCCTCTCCTACTCTCTCTCAGTTCTACTTTTTTTTTAAGTTCTGAAATAAAAACTCGTCTTACTTTGATTCTGATATCCATTTTATTGGCACCCCAAAATGAGGGAAGAATAGTTCTGTTCTATCTTAATATCCTGTATTATAGCTTTCAAATTTATGAGGATTTTAGTGGGCACATGTAATTCATCGGCCATTGCATATGATCACAGACATTCATGGAACACCCTCTATGTGCCAAGAACTATGGGAGGTAATAAGGACACTGATATGATTAAAACCAGATTTCTACCTGATTGTTATTTTCATGATTAAAGTAAAATAAAACAACAAAATAATAATCCAACTGTCCAATTCTCTTTCAAAAATATTTAACAATAACTTTTCCAATTCTGACACTATTTAATAATAACTTCTATCAGGAAAAGATAACAAAGAATTATGAATATAGCTTCATTATTTTTCTTCATTTGATATCCTCTTCCACGCCCTGATCCTCATATTCTAGGATTAATGACCAAGAAAAATAAGCACCCTTTTTAGTCCTTTATTTATGAAACTATCTTTTTTACTTTCTTTTAATTGTAATTTTCTTTATTGAGGTACAGTTGATATATAAAGTTATATTAATTTCAGGAATACAGCATGGTTTGATATCTGTATACATAATGATCTGATCCATGTATACACTGCAAAATGATAACAATAAATTTAGTTAACATCTGTCACCTTATCTAGTTACAAAATTTTATTTTCTTGTGAGGAGAACTTTTAAGATCTACTCTCTTAGAAACTTTCAAATATGCAATACAGTATTATTAACTATTATTATTATTATTATTATTAACTATATTCTCATGACTTAT
Organism: Crocuta crocuta; assembly: GCF_008692635.1. Taxonomy (NCBI): domain Eukaryota; kingdom Metazoa; phylum Chordata; class Mammalia; order Carnivora; family Hyaenidae; genus Crocuta; species Crocuta crocuta. The sequence continues at coordinate 14,802,451 of NW_027530545.1, read as the reverse complement.
TTACTTTATAACAGAAAATTTGTACCTTTTGGGGCACTTGTGTGGCTCAGTGGGTTAAGTGTCCAACTTGATTTTGGCTCATATCATGATCTCATGGTCACGAGATCAAGTCCCATGTTGAGCTCCTCAATGCAGACCCTGCTTGTGATTCTTTCTCAACCTCTCTCTCTGCCCCTACCCTGCTCCCATGCACACACACTCTTTCTCAAAATAAATAAATAAACTTCGAAGAAAAGAAAAAAAAAAGAAAGTTTGTACATTTTGACCCCCTACACCTTACATCAACATATACTTTTTGTGCACATGATTCTTCTCTTCAGAATTCTTAGAAGATGGGTATTCAGACATATCTAATTCATATTCCTGATGCCTTGTTGCTTACCTTCTCTTTTGCTATGATAGTGACTGCTTGTCTACATGCTTCAAATCTATAGATTTGTTATAAGGGGTAGTATCTTTTTTTTAAACTTCTTTTTTTAAGTTTACTTTTTTGAGAGAGAAACAGAGACAGAGCAAGAGAGCACAGGAGGGTCAGAGAAAGACAGAGGGGGAGAGACAAAGAGAGAGAGAGAGAGAGAGAGAGAACCCCAAGCAGGCTCCACACCACCAGTGCAGAGCCTGACGTGGGCTTGAACACATGAACCATGAGATCATGACCTGAGCAGGAATCAAGAGTTGGATGCTTAATTCACTGAGCCACCCAGGCACCCATGGGTAGTATCTTAAACTCCATATTCCCTCCATAACTCTTCCCAGCCTCCTCCCACCAATACAGGCACACTGTTTCACAAACACACATTCTACATGTGGGAATAAAATGAAATGCAAACTTCCCTCTTTCCTGGAACAATCACAAATTTAGACATTCATATTCTACTGTACTCATTAGCAAGTGAAAAACAAGTGCTTCATGATAGTAACGTATGAGGCCTTCATGCATTTCTTACGCAGATTCCAATTGGTAGGTTGTTTTGGAAGTGGACACTGAGGAGAGTTTCAAGAAGGCAGTAATTTTGAAGAAATACTTTAATGTAATCCACATGTATTTGGATAAAATGACAGAATAATGTGTGTGGGGGGTGGCACATGTTTAGAGGGAGTAAGTTTTAATGAACTCAAATATTTCACTAAAATCTCTAGTCAATATTTTCTTGTGTTGTCCCTATGTTTTAACAAACATGGGCAAATTACTTTTTTGGTTTTCTGCATACTGCGTTCACTATTTTAAATAATGTAGCTTTTGCTTAGCAATGGCTATGGCTTAGCCATTTAGTGGCTATTTTTTTCACGCATTTAAACTTTGTTGTGAGACTCAGTTTTCTCGTTGTAGAGAATGAGTAGGAAAATAAATATTAAATTATCTTGTGAACTCATGAATGCTAGAAAAAAAAATAAACAACAAGGCAGAGGACAGTAAATAAAACCACATTGTCTGAACCCTCATTTTCCCACCAATGGACGTCATAGTTATTCTAGGGAATTCACACCATTGAGGGTCATGATAAAATCAGATTTCATCCCATTTTCCTATGAATTAATAAATAAATACGTCAAAGTTTTAACTTTTAAATTTTTTTTAATGTTTTATTTATTTCTAGGAGAGAGATAGAGACAGCATGAGCAGGTGAGGGTCAGAGAGAGAGGGAATCACAGACTCTGAAACAGCTCCAGGCTCTGAGCTGGCAGTCAGCACAGAGCCCGACGCGGGGCTCGAACCCACAAACCGCGAGATCATGACCCAAGCGAAAGTCGGACGCTTAACCGACTAAGCCACCCAGGCGCTCCAAAGTTTTAACTTTTAAATATGTCAGAACACTCAAGTGCTTATTCAGTGAGTATGCATAGCATGACCCGTAAGCATGTGAGCACGCTCATAATTCTAGCATGCTCATAATTTAATTCTTCAATCAGCTAATCAATCACTCAGTAGTTTTAGGTATTAAGAAGTTTTAATGTATTTTTCACTCAGTCATGTATTGTTTTTGATTCTAAAAGTGGACTGATGATTAATAATAATAAAGTGTATAAGTAACATTTGTATTGTATAGAACGTATGTATCATGTATCGTGAACCCCATGTACCATGAACCATGCAAAAATGCAAATATTATTTTAATGTTGAACTGAATAAATGGCATCATACGACATTTTGAAAAAGGTTGGTAAGTACTTTTTAATGTGGGGCTATTCTTCTCAATGTAAGGTAGAAGAGCTCACATCTTGTCCAGAATATGCCTCGCCTTACTTCAGGGGCTTTTGGTTGAGTTATTATGAAAATAGGATGAAAACTAACATAACAAATACTTTTTTAAATGATTCCAAACATGAAAGAAGTTTTATTGTTAGAGTTACAACTGGGTAGTTGACAATATTTCACTTGAATGTTTTGATGTTATCTACTAAGCCGATATTAGACATTCTTCCATAAAAATCACTCTTTAAATTATTTTCAGCCAATCATTTGATAAACTGAATCTCTTGTATTCATAGTCTCCATAATATCAGATGGTGGCATCAAAATGGTGCCTACCTAACAACCGAATTTAACGAGGAAACCACTTTATACGAGGAAATATATACGAATCTCCTTAAGAAGAAAACCAACTTATATTTGATATCTATTAAATATAGGATACTTTCTTCAAATATGGTTAAGATGTTTTCTGACTTAATTTAAAACAGATTTTTGGGACCATCTGTTTTCTAATATTTTCTTACTAAGGAAAGTAACAGCAGCTTTGATCTGAGTAGTAAACAATATGATAACATTTCAAAAGGCACCAAAGTCAAAAAGGAAGAATAAAATAGTAGTTAAGAATAAATAAAATCTCTAATCAAGCTGTATGTAGTCATTCCTCATTTTAGTAAGGTCTATCCATAGATACATCATGTATAACTGCTAAGTTCTGCTTCCTCATTTCTACACAGTGAATGTAATAGAACATACTTTATTGAGTCCTGAACATTAAAAAGAGAATCCATGCAAGTATTTGACACATTATCTGGAACACAGGAAACTCTCAATAAATTTTTGGCTCTTACTATTAAGATCACCGGGGTCAGGAGGTATGGTGTGACAATTAAGATACATGCTTAAAATGAGTAAATCAGTATGTTTTTCAAACATATGCTTCCAAAAAATTGCCTCAAGAACAAAGGATGAGTTCTTATTATATCAAAAACCGTTTACTAGGATTATAATGTATACACCTGCTATGCAAAAGCGAGATATCCATAAATTTATAGAGAAAGCAAAATAGCATAATTAAGGAAATTTTTCACATTTGTTTTAAAACAAATCTCATTTCCAGTACTATAATAAAAATCCTTTTATAAATAACATCAGAACAAATAATAAATTTATGAAAGTAATTGGCTTCATACAAGCTGAGCTAATGAGTGTCATCTGGGTCAAATCCTCAAATTACAAATAAATTTTATCGTTTATCAACTGAACACTTGCCTCAATAAATCTTTACACTGCTTTTCTTACTATTCAGACATATCATTTGAGATTCCCTTCTGATTTAGTAAAACATGTTTACCTGTGTCTGACCTCTCACGTAGTGAAAACTTGTACCTTCAAACAGCAGTTAATTCAAATACTGCATAATGAAAATGTAATTTGCACGCTTTAATTGCACTACCACAAACATTTTTCATCTCCCCAAACAGATATACCCCAGGAAAAGTGTTTGATTCTATGGAGATACACCCTGTGCACCTTTACACAGAAGCATTCATCTATGTTCCCCTGGGCAAAGACCACCCTCAGCGTGGACAGCAAGTTTTCTTTTCTATTTGATTCATGAATGTTTATGTGGATAATTCCCTTAAAATCCAGCTTGATTTATAAACAATCCTCTCCGCTCTATTGAGCCATTAAATCCAGAGTATTAGCACGCTTGGAATAAACATAGAGATAATAATGGCATCCAAAAGAATAGTCCAGCAAAAATTATTTCCATGGGAACATGGTTAAAGGGATAAAGTTATATTAGGTACAAAGGTCAGCAATATAAGTTCTCAAATGAAGATGAGAATGATGGTGTCACTGCGATCTCAGGATGAGCCTTGTTCTGGGATATACATTTCGCACTATATGAAAGAAGTTAGGATCTATGGCTCACTTAGTTTCATTTAATTTTACTCCCCAAAGTTCTTTTTGTCCGACTGTCTCACTCATTTGTTTTATTTTATTTAAATTTGTATTTCAGATGTTATTCTAAACATTCATGCTTTCTGAAACAAATCAAGGAATATATGAATAAATGAATAAATAATGATAATGAACTAAGAAATAGTGCTGAATGAATGTATGAATAGTGTAATGAATGAAAATATACTATATTAGTTCTCTAATGGATTTCCTGGGAGATGGGGTAGAAGTGAGAGGATTTGGGTTCTAATTTTTTTAAATGTCACAAAATAGGGCAGTATCAAACTCCTAAAATAAATCATCACCTTCACATTTTTTTCCCAAGGGCCTGTCATGCATTTTATGTTGTTTTTCCTCTTACAACCCTTGGCCTCTTTCCTATGTTTCACCTCTTTCTATTCTAAGACTTTCATGTTAATTGACACAAAATACTCTATTACTGTGGTTATAAAGCAAACAAAAAAACCATTGTAATAATATAATAAAATTACTTATTAAGATTCCTGATATAGAAGAAAGGAAACATTGGTAGCTTATGCAAGTGGAGAAAGAAAGAGAGAGAGTGAGAGAGAGAGAGATAAAGATAGAAAGAAAGAAAGAAAGAAAGAAAGAAAGAAAGAAAGAAAGAAAGAAAGAAAGAGAGAGAGAAAGGGATGGAGGGAGGAAAGAAGGAAAAAGAAGGAAGGAAGGAAGGAAGAGAAACAGAGAGAGAGAAATAAGCTGTAAAGCTGGGATGGATGGAGGGTTGGGAAGAAAACCAATTACGCATTGAAGTTGCCAGGAGAAGAACTGATGACATGAATTGATAGCTTCTCACCATAAAGGTGAATGATGGCACAGACACTTAGACTCGGGAGTGAGAAGGAAAACGTGCATGCAAGGTTCTTCTATTTATACCTGATTGAGATATGAAAGATTGAGATATGAAAGGAAAATGAGGGACAGGATTACTAAAGAAAAATTTCAGACAGTTAAGCAATTTTAGGAATGATTCATTTTGAGATATGACCATCAATTATTTATAAGAGTTAATAAATAGATTTATAAGCAAGAGGTACATAGAATCTAGAAATACATAAATGCCCTACAAATTATTTACAATCCCGACAAGTCATAACACATGAACTACCGCTGAAAACACCATTTACTTGACTTTAAAATTTGCACCATAAACTATAAATGGACTGGTTATGGAGCATGAGCCATTTGTAATGTGCTGTGCAATATTTAACATCAACTAAATGTGTTTTCACTAGCTGCTGACCAGTTGGACTAATTTAATAAGAATTCCTCGTGCCTAATAATTTATTTGTAGGTAAAATGATCATACGCATTTAATGGTCTTAATATCAGAGATGTAGTTCTGAAATAGAGCATCATAACTTAGATTTACTGCATGCAATTTATTATCAAGCATACAAAATTAAAAAATAAATAAAAACAATTGCCAGAAAAAAATTACACCACCTGTTACTTTTATCCCCATAGGTCTGTCTCCAGCTTTTCGTATTTACTTTTTCCTTTTTATTTCCACATTTAGGTCATCTCTTACTATTACTTTCATTTGTGCATCCTCTCTCATTCTTTGTACCTCTTTTGTTCTAATTCTCTAGTCATTCCACAGCACGCTCTTGGTTTTCAAAGGGGGATGTACTTCTATTATGCATGGCAGTAAACAAGTAGAAATATTCCTTAGTTATCCTGTTTTCTGCTTGAATAGCTGCAATCACCAGAGTCCCTGCCATCACCTCAGAGACTCTGGTTTTCACAATTCTCAGTCAGGTTGGTGTCTTATTGTGTCCTTATTTATCAAGAACCTACCTCTCCCAAATGTAATGTCTATAAACACATAGAAGTTTATGATAACAACTTTAGAGTGATTTTTAAATGTATTGTTTTACATCTTACCAAAAGAGGTAATAAAGATTTGGAGGTTCCTAAAAATCTATATTTAAAATGACATGACATCACAATCTCTTCATATTTTGTTTCATTCATCAACATAGGTTAGCTTATACTGGAAACAAAATGTGAAAGTTGCTAAATTAAGTACAAGTTTATTTCTCATTCATTCTACATGCCAAATGTAAGATTCCAGAGGGTTCTGTTCATCAAGTTTGCTCAGACACCCAGGCTAGAGGAGTCCCCTACCTAACACAAGACTCCAAGACACTAGTAAGAAGAGAAACTGGCACAAGAGAAGAGTACTTTAGGTCCATCAGATTCTGTTTGTATTCAATTTTATGACTTCTCCGATCCGTGTCAATTTCATAATTTTTTGTGAAATTTTCTTCCCCTTATCAATGTAAAATGTTAATACAATTGAAAAGTCAAATTTGTATAAAAGAAAATATACTCAGAAAAGCCCCACACATTGTAGTTATCCGTTTGTATTAGTTTCTATTTTATTCTTCCTGCATTTATCCTTTTTCAAAAAATAACCCGCTTCCCTCTTTCGGAAAATGTAACATAATTTATTCTATTGTTTTCCTCTTAACAATATATCAGGAAATTACACCATGTCAACATACAGAGCCCTTCCTCATTCTGTTTCTATAGCTGCATATTCTCTACTGTAAGAATGCACATCTCATTCAACTGATCCCCTCTGTATGTTCTCTTACAGAGGTTGTTTCTAATATTTCATTGGTATAATGATGCCTCCGTGAATATCTTGTTCATGTTTGTGTTCATGTTGTCAGAAGTAAATAGGCAGGATAAACTTTTGCCAAAGATAATATTGTCAAGCTTTTCACTGTTTCTCAATTTCATAGTGAGAAAGGTTTTTTTTTTTATTATCATTCCCTTCATTATGAACGTACTGTGTTTGACACTGTCTCATATGTTTGAAGAACATTTGATGATTTTCTGTGAACTCTCTGCTCACGTCTTTTGTCAATTTTTCAAAAGCGTTTCACTGTATCCCCTCAAGTATTAGATTTTTTAATATATTAGGGATACTAGTCCTTTAATTCTGAGTCATACTCCGATATTTTCTTCTAATGTGTTATTTGCCTTTGCACTTTGCTTATGGTATGGTTTTGTTAGACAAAACAAATTTTTCTTCGCTTTTATGTTCATTTTTGTCAAATCTCTCTCATTGATTCTTGACTTTCTGAGTCATAGAAATTTTCTTCCTCATATCAAAGTTATAAAACGAAATCACCCATGTTTTCTTCCAGTGTTTTTATGGTTCAATTATTTTTACATTGGCATCTCTGGTATATTTTGACTATTTCATTAGACTACTGATTTAAGGTGTTTCACCCTAAATAAAGCTGTCCACTGAAAAGCACTTCTGTTTTCCTTCTCTAATCTCTCTCTAATTCCTCTCTGTAATTCTCCTCTCTAACAATTCCTTTATCTAAAGCTACCATCAGAATCATTAAAGAAGCTGAATAATCTATTTTATTAATATCATATTCCTTTATATCAATTCCTACTTTCCTTTCCTATTAGTTTTTGCTTTGGGAGCAAAGAAAGAACTGCAATATCTCAGTGGCATGAACAATAAAGATTTACTTCTAGTCATATTAGTGGTGGCACACGGTTATTGTGGATCAGGTTGGCTGAGCTACAGGTAGACTTGGGGCGCCTGCGTGGCTCAGTCGGTTAAGCGTCTGACTTCAGCTCAGGTCATGATCTCACGGTTCGTGGGTTCGAGCCCCATGTCGGGCTCTGTGCTGACAGCTAGCTTGGTGCCTGCTTTGGATTCTGTATCTCCCTCTCTCTTTGACCCTCCTCTGCTCATGCTGTGTTTCGCTCTCTCTCTCTCTCTCTTTCAGAAATAAAACATTAAAAGAAAAAAAAGGTAGACTGGGCTTCTGTTCCTCATTCCTTCTCATTCCAGAGTTCAGACAAAAAAAGAAACATCTAAGTATCCCTTTATTTTATGCAGAAAACAGAAACAAGTGAGCATTAGCAAAAGCATGCAATCACAATAAACTTTTACCTAAATGCCAAAATACACCACTCAGCCAAACATTGTCACTCTTCCAAACCCAAAGGCAATGAAACAGGTAGATCACATAAAAGTAGGCAGAAAAGTGGTATCAAGTAAGAGAGAAGGTGAAAATAGGAAAAATAATTCTATGAATTGATTCTGTATAATTTAATAATAAAAGTGAGAGCCTATTAACTATATTAGTTTAATAATGTCTCAATTACAAATAAAAAATGACCTTAGAAAAGTTGGAGAACATAAAAATGGTACAAAAGAAAGGCAGCATTATGTATAAACTCAACATTAAATATAACGACAATGTTTTATGTATCTCCATGTGTTAATATCACAATATATTGTTTAAATTATTATCAATTTTCCAATGCTATTATTACTGGATAAAATTAAAATTTCTTTTAGCAAAAATGGCTATATTTATGTGTGATATATTAAAAATATACATACTTCAGGTGTGCTAAAATATGCTGCAATTTATTGATTTTTTTCTCTATTTTGTGCCTTTTGAAGTACTATTTCTATTCCTTTAAATCTGGCTATGGGAAGGGACTTTTAAATGACAGTTCCTTTATTTTCTACATGAGTCATCCAATTAAAGGACCTTTACCAAGGTTGTTAGACTTTCAAATTTACATAATTTGACAGTTGTCTCATTTGATAGCCTTTACTTTAAGAATGTCATCTTTGCTAGTTGTCTGTTTTATTGTTTTAAAATTATGCTTATGTTGCTGAAGACTGCAGAAAGAATGACTCAAAAATCTTAGTCTGTATATGAGCCAATAAGACAAACACATGCCTAATTCATAGACTGCAACTTTCTGGATAAGAGTCTCCCTGTATCCCCCGATTCCCTGACAAAGAGGAGGCACTAAATGAATTTTAACAGTATGCATTAATAGTGTCTCTCCCCTTACCATGCTCAAATAATCAAGGAAAAAAATCGAGTTTCATACATGTCACAGGCATGTTCTAGAGAATTTCTGACCTTTTCAATAAATATGATTTGAGAGAGTTCTATGTGATAGACACTGTGCTATATATCAAGGCTAGATTGATGAATAAGATACTACCTCTGCTCTTGGCAGCAGGAATTTTTAGCTAGCTCTGGGCAAGAACTATGTATGGACGGATATTAGCAATATATATTCAAATGCAACATTTAGACAGGTTAGGCTAATCCAGAAGTTCTCATTCTTTTTTTAAAAAAAATTTAAATGTTTTTATTTATTTCTGAGAGAGAGAGAGAGAGAGAGAGAGAGAGAGAGAGACCATGAGCAGGGGAGGGTCAGAGAGAGAGGGAGACACAGAATCTGAAACAGGCTCCAGGCTCTGAGCTAGCTGTCAGCACAGAGCAGGACGTGGGGCTCCAACCCACAAAACCGTGAGATCATTACCTGAGGCTGAAGTCAGATGCTGAACTGACTGAGCCACCCAGGCGCCCCAGGAGTTCTTATTCCTAAATGCATATTAGAATACCATATATAGTTTTTAACAATACTTTGGCCTTCCCCAATTCTAATTTAAATAGTCTGGGATAAGGATTGTACATAGATGGTTTCAAAAGCTCCCCAGGCATTTCTAATATATAACCCTGGTTCAGAATCATTAGCCTAATTTCTCTAGTACCTTGCTATTATGGATGTGGTTCTTAGACTTTTTATGGCATAAGTGGTTATTAGGAAGGCAGAATCTTAGGGCTCATCTCAAACTTAGTGTATCAGAAGCAATATTTTGACAAGATCTTTCAGATAATTTAGATGCATATTAAAATTTAATAAGAGCTGTGTTCAGTGTATAAAGTAGTATAACAAAATGATGTCTTGGGATGATTGAGAGAAAGGAGCAATATAATACCAAATATGCCAGGAATTTTATAGGTAAAAGCACCAAGTATCTACAGACTGAAGTTAACAATGATCATCAGCTAAATATTGTCTATAGACTTAACACACTTTATAAATGTATTAAAGTTGAAACTGGCCAAAGGACACTATTTGGAACATTTACTCAAAGAGATTTAAGATATGCCACATGAGGGTGTGAAGAATATAAATTTGCATAAGGACAAATTCAAAAGCTTCTTACTAAAGCATAAAGATATGGGCATTTAAGTGTATATTAAAAGGATAACCAAAGTCATGCCTGAAAAACTGGAAGAACCTTGAGGAACAGAGAGAGTAATAGGCTCTGATCAAAGATTTCAGGTTTGATTTCTTCCTGCAAAAGTTGTGTTTGGTGAGACCTATTAGAATATAGCGGATTTGGCTTAAAAGTGACTTTGGTAAGGGAATGTCTTGTTTATTTCTAGTGTTTGAGTCTATTTGTTGATTGCTTCTAACACAATAACAAGTAGGTTGAATCACTGATCAAAAACAAAATTACAGAAAATCCAGGATAAGATGGCTTCAGAGATGAATTCAAGTAAACATTTTAAGAAGGATGACTACAAATTCTTCTCAAACTACTCCAAAAACAGATGAGGAAGGAACACTTCCAAACTTATTTTATGAGGCAAGAATTATTCTATACCAAAACCAAACAAGGACACTATAAGAAAAGAAAAATATCGGCTAGTATTTCTGATGAATATAGATACAAAAATCCTCAATAGAATACTAGCAAACTGAATTTAACAGCACTTTTAAAAGAATCATATGTGATGATCAAGTGGAATTTATTCCAGGGATGTAATGATGGTTCAAAATCTGCAAATCAAGGGTGCCTGGGTGGCTCAGTGGGTTGAGCATTTGACTTCAGCCCAGGTCATGATCCTCTGGCTCATGGGTTTAAGCCCTAAGCTGGCCTCTGTGCTGAGAGCCCAAAGCCTGGAGCCTATTTCAGATTCTGTGTCTCCCTCTCTCTCTGCTCCTTCCCCACTCACCCTCTGTCTCTCACCCTCTGTCTCTTTCTCCTTCAAAAATAAATAAATATTATTTTTTAAAAATCTGCAAATCAATGTAATACATTCCATTTACAAAATAAAGGATAAAAATGATATGATCATCTCAACGATGCAGAAGTTTTGACAAAATTAATGATAAAACGCTCAACACGTCGTAAAGAAGGTTCATATAACTAAACATAATGAAGTACAAATATAACAAGCCCACAGCTAACTCTATATTGAACAGTGAAAAGTTGAAATCTTTTCCTCTACGTTCAAGACCAAGATAAGGATGCATTCTCCTGCTACTTTTATTCAACTTAGTGTTGTAAGTCCTAGATAGAGCAACTAGACAAGAAAAATAAATGAAAGGCATCCAAGTGAAAGGAGAAGTAAAATTATCTCCATTTGCAGTGACATAATACTATATAAAGAAAATCCTAAAGTCTCCACCAAAAAAAAATTTAAAACTAATAAGTAAATTAACTAAAGTTGCAGGATTCAAAATCAATATTTGAAAATCAGTTACATTTTTATACATTAACATTATTAAATGTTATTGTTAACTATTATTAAATGAAATTAAGAAAATAACCCATTTACAACAGCCTCAAAAAGAATAAAATACTTAAGAACAAATTTAACCAAAGAAGTGAAAGATATGTATAGTAAAAACTATAAGACATTAAGGAAAGAATTGAAAAAGATACAAATAAATAGGAAGATATTTTGTGCTCAGGGATTCAAAGAATTAATATTGTTAATTAACTATTTTGTTACTGGACTCTGCAGACAACTCCCCCCTCCTCACTGGATTATTTGGAAGTTGTAACAGCTTTAACCTTGCCAGAAAGAGTAAATGAAAAATTTTGGTCTGCTGACTGGCTTCTGTTTTCTTTGCTATGTCATACTATCAACTTTATATGACAATTTCATGCCCAACTGTCAGTTGCCTTGATTGTGTACCATTAATTAACTATAATTCCACTACTGCAGCTGCTGCTACAATTACTACTACTACTAATCCTATGATTTATTCAGTTCATATATTATGGATACCAGCAAAGAAATTCACATACATAGTTTAATTACATACTTAGAAAAATTCTGTGAGGTTAGGTGTCATTGCTTCCTTTCTTGTAGATGAATAAGTCTACTTTTGCATATAGTAACCCCTGAATATGCATAAAGTAACAACAGTAAGATGATAATTACAAGTACTTACCGTTAAATATTATCTATGTCATGTCATTTCATCCTTAGAACAACCTCAGGAAGTACATATCAGCATTATCCATATTTTACAGCACAGAAAGTAAGGCATATTATAAATAATTCGGCCAACATCACATGTAGAATCAAGGATTAAAGCAAATGCATTTCTTGGAGGCTTTGGAGGATGGGATTACTTTGCTATCTCAGAAAACCACATCCAATCCAAAAGAGTATGGATACTTATTCTGTCAAAGAGCCTCCCAAATCTCTGAGTTGCAAGGCCAAAGTAGAGTTAGGTGATAAGTTTTTCTGTCTAGCTCCTTTGCCTTGACTCTAGGAGTCAATTGCACTTTATTGGAATTACACCCTGAAATTTCATCCTGGGCCATTGATAGGTGTATTCCCATATCCCTTTGTTGATTTAACGGGTGCACAGTTTCCTGTGCTTTTATGAAAATTCAGCAGAAAATGTGAATTAAACAGCTATCTAACTGCCATGTTACTACAAAGAGTTTTATAATTTCATTAGTAATCAGTAATACTTCTAACCATGGAATTCTCCTGGTGAATACAATTTGGGAAATTTTTTTTCGACAATGAGAAGAATCACTCTCAGTCTATGGGTTTCAGTCTTCCCTTCCTCTGTTACATCATTCTAGAATACAAGTCTGACCCTGTTAATCCTTTGTCCGATATTTTTTTTAATTTTTTTTTTAATGTTTTATTTATTTCTAGGAGAGAGAAAGAGACAGCGTGAGCAGCGGAGGGTCAGAGAGAGAGGGAAACACAGACTCCGAAACAGGCTCCAGGCTCTGAGCTGGCAGTCAGCACAGAGCCCGACGCGGGGCTCGAACCCACGAACCGAGAGATCATGACCTAAGCAAAGTCGGACGCTTAACCGATTAAGCCACCCAGGCGCCCCCTTTGTCCGATATTTTTTAATGACTCCTTGTAGGCTATTGGACAAACTCTACCCTGAATACCTGGAAGGCACTGTCCTTTATGATCTGGCTACTGCCCACATACATAGCTTTATGCTTTTCTGCTCCTCCTTTTTTTACTTTGAATTTCAACAATACTGAACTATTTGCCAGGTCTGTCGTGTATGGGTACATGCTCTGTACATGACACATTTCTATTTATCCTTCTTCTGTTCTTAAATACTTCCCTAAACTTGGCATTGCTCTTTGTTTCCTCTGAGTTTTCCTCAGTACTTTGTACAAAATATGTCTGTAAGAGTATTTGTCTGTTAATCCACAATGTACATATGCAGTGAGTGTTCCTAACATGACAGGGGTCTTCATCTATTAAAATTCTTTCCTCACCACCCTGCCTGCTTTCTTTCCAGAAACGTTCCTTTGGGAAGAGTGCTCTCAACTTTGTTCTGAACCTGGATGCCGCATTCCTCGTTTCCATTCTTGTTTCCACCAGAGACCCTTACATTGCTGTCCTCTCCTCCCTTGAGACTTTTTAGATGTTCTTTTTCATGTATTCCTAGATTGGATTTTGAATTCCATCTTTCTAATTTCATTTTTTGTTCATTTGGTTGGTTGGTTTTGGCCAGAAATACATCCAATAGCACATATCCAGACCCCTGCATCTCAGCCTAGGAAAAGCACTGGAGGCTTCAATATAAATGGCAGAATCCTATAAGCACTTTTTTTTTTTTTTTACATTTATTGCTTTGCTTAATCCATCTTGAAGGGAGGAATTATGTTTATGCCTGGCATAGGAAAACACATATACATATATAATCCTAATTAAATAAATGAACAACTAAATTAAATTAATTTGTTATTGCTACCTTGGAAGCTACAGGGTGATTTTTGACACTGGTATTCTATTCAATTTTCTCTCAAGTAGTTATGGTCTAAGAGAGTGCTTTATAAATTGTACTCTGTGGAGTAGTGAGAGGGTGATATGGGTATGCTGGAGGCAGGGGATGAAAGACTAGGAGGGCCAAGCAGGCAGGGCTCCAAGCAGCTCACACGCATTTCATGCAGAGAAAATCCCCCAGTGTGCATTTTATGTGTTGGACTTCTTCCAAATACTTCAGCTGAATAAATGTTTCCAAGACTAAAAAAAATTTAAAAACTCCAAAACCACTGATGCAAAGCTAAACTAAAAAGTGGCAAAGGGTAACTTCCCATAGCACTTAAACCCGCTTACCTTGTCTCGATTGTACTTTAATAAATTTCCATGAACTCAAAACTTTCCTAACTATGATACTGAATGTGCCAAGAAGACAAACAAAGCATTACATGCCTGGCAAAGTTGCTTCTACATCTTTAATGATGACAGACTTCCCAAGAATATCTGATGGACCAAATCTGCATAAGCAAAAGGATTTATTTACCCCTGCATTTCAGCACATAGGAAATTCAATGATTTAATAATTCCATACCACTGTAACTCCTTGGCACCTAGAACTTTAAATGCCTCCTGCCTGGAAGACAATTGCCAACAATGAACGCCTTGGAAAGTGCTAATGCAAAAGGATTAGTAAGCTAGTGCAGATAAAATGAATTATGCTTAGCATTTACAGGTTTTCTATGGGCAGTAGTACAATAAATGAGGTATTATTAGTACTGTACATTTTGTGCCAGAGGCAATATCTAGCACTGTAGTGCTTTATGCTACTTGATATGCCAGCCTCCACAGTATGTTCTTCCCAGCTGATGCTGACAGAGCAAAGTAACACACAGAGACAAAATCCTTTAAGTTCCTGTGCTCCTTGAAACAAAGGAAGATAAAAAAAAAATCAATGCATTATGTTAATTTGGGAATCAAATAAAAATGTACTGTGGATTTTTTTAACCCATCTCCTATGGCTATTAATCCACACCAAAAAATCAAAGGGAATGGTTAATCTGTCAAAAAGGACTTAAAAATTTCAAAGATACTTTTGAATTTTATTTTATTCTTTTCTTTTTTCCATCACTGATAATCCCCATATTTTCAAAGGAAAAGGGCCTCTTGGGGCTTAAGTGATTTCTCTCATGGTGTCAATTTCTGTAGCAGAGACATCCAGAGACAGTTTACAGCTTTATGACCCTTTAAGGGGAAGTGGTGAAATGTCATCCCTACTTTTTCTAAATAAATGGCATATTGATGGCAATGAACATTATTTTCCAACATTAACACAGAAAGAATGCCCTGTTTCAAATCTCAGTACTGAGAATTAACGGACGAGGAGCTATACAATGAGGACACTGCATGTTTATGAAAGTTATGCTCTGATCCAATGAGACCTAAATTGATATGTCATACACTTTGCCTTCATTAACGTGTGTTACCATTCAACTTCCTGCCAGAAAGTTCCACATCATCTTCCACTTTTTAAATTAGGCACAGTAGACTAGACAAGAACATTACATTAGTTTGAGAAATATATTTGCCAGCAAATGGTTTTTATGCAAGAACATATGCACCCCAAATATTTGAAAATTAGCCTATTGTAAACACTACAAATCATTTAAAAATTACCTCTATACTCACACAGTGCGGAGTCGGCTAAAGCATCATTTTAAAAGTTGTGGCAGTTGATAATAAAATATTACAGAATCCAGCTTTCACTTTCCCCTATTAACTCCCAATGTGTGATGTAAGCCTGCATGCTGAATAAAGAAAATCATCCCTATTGGCCCACTGCAGCGATTAATGAATCATTCATATATGCATCTATTTATCTAGCCATTCACTTATTTGGCACACTGAGTGCCTACTATGGGGTATGCAACTATGCTGGGTGCTAAGGTCCCAACATGCAAACCACATTCTGCTCAGAAGGGAATGGCAATATTATGGGATAGACTATGGAAAATAACACAGATAATTAAAATGAAAGAAGAGCCTAGGCAGAGGTGAACTTTGGGTGCTATGGCAGCAGAAGCCAGAAGTTAATTTGGTGAGTTCCTTAGTTATTCCAGTGACCAAATGTTTCCAGGAGAATTAGAGAAGCCTCGAGTTCCCTTCATAACCCCTTGTCTGGAGCAGTCGCTGTATCTGATAACTCACCTGCCTAAACTTTCCCTACAAGGGCTTTGCGTCACTACCTATTCAAGTTGTATTCTTGGGAAAATCTGCTCAACTTCCTTCATATTTGAGAGAATTTTTAAACATCTTTCTTGAAAGTCAAATATTCCTTTTTCCTAGGCTCATGGAGCCTTTCCTTAGCTTCTTAATATGTAGCCAGAATACAAGTTTCCACCGTCGGAGTCCATTCCCGACATTGTCGTCCTTATTGAAACTGACACTTGCAGCTGTACAACTTGCCGACGCTCTTTACACTCCTGATTCACTTCTGTCTGCTCATTAAAATTAAAAAGTGCACCAGTCCTACAGAAAATTAGAGCCCTTTTCCCAATCAATGCCATGTCAGTATCCAAAGTTCAACCGAGTTTCAAGAACGTGATGAATTTCAACTCATATTTTAAGAGATTTTTAAGATAATAACCACCCCTAAAATTTGCTGTAGGATAGAAGATGCCATGACATTACAACATTGTTTTCAGACACAGAACTTGTGAGAAAAATTTTGTGAGTTTATGATCACTTCACTTTGAAAGCATTCGAATGTTAAAAAAAATAAATTTTGTTTCTTACAGTCTGCCTTTTCCCACTGTGAATTTGGCTGCCGCAATCCCAGAGATATGAGCTCTCCCTTTGATAGCATTACTCCTCACTTTCTCATTATCAAGCATCCTAAAACACTGTCCCATACTGACTTTCTTTCTCCATATCTCATTTCAGAATCTCTCCTCATCACTATGCATTAATGCATAGCAAATTCCATAATATGTTTTCTACCTACTCCTGTGGCTATCTCTTGCATATGGCAATTCAAAATTCCACATCAGGCCCAAACTACTATATCCCGCAGTACAATAAGTTATTCAAGGAGGCAGGAGAGCAAGTAGTATGAGTTATATTCATTCTACGCTGAAAAGAAAATGAGATAAAAAGAGAAAGAAAAAAAACATTTACATGTATGCAATCAAATACTACTTTTCTCCCTTTGCCCCTGATGAGTAGTTACTTTTTCCTAGTGAAAACTGGCATTCCATTCTCTATTAACATCTATAATATCTAAAGATTTTCTTGAGTTTACTACTATGTAGATTAACAGTTACCATCTAATCAATCATCAGTTGCCTCTTAAGTCTACTCATTTATTTTAAAAAACATTTATTGAGAAACTACTATGAGTTTGTCACTGTATAGGAACTTAAGCTATAGTAATGTCTGTGATAGATGTGATCTTTGGTTTCATGGACCTTGAGATTTGCCAGAAAATACATTTTAAGCAATGATAACTCACATAATTAACTGATATCAATAGTGAGAGATAACAGTAAGTAAAATTAGAAGATTGGGTACACATATAGATAGACCCTAAAAAAAACCTGGAGGGTCAATGATAGCTTCTTTGAGGAAGCCGAGATCTAAAAGATGAATTAGTCACTGAATGCAGTGGGAATAACACTGTAGGCTGCAAAACATAAAGAGGGCCAATCTGAAGACACTGGGGCATAAGAAAATCTAGCTCCTATAACTAGCTACTAAAAACCCAATACTCTTGGGGCTCCTGGGTGGCTCAGTTGGTTAAGCACCAAACTCTTGGTTTCAGCTCAGGTTATGATCTCACAGTTCGTGAGTTCAAACCCAGCAGCGGGCTTCATATTGACAGTGTGGAGCCTGCTAAGGATTCTCTCTCTCCTGTCTCTCTGCATTTCTCCTACCTGTTCTCTTTGTCTCTCAAAATAAATAAACTTCAAAATAATTTTTAAGCCAATATTCCCAGGAAGAAGAAAGCAAGAATAAGACAGACATAAGATCAAGTAATGTCTCTACATTTTGTTTGAGATTCTATTAGCACAAAGCATGAATAAAGATTGGGAGATCTTTCAGAGCTTTCAACAGATGCATGGCATGAATAAGGTCTCACTTTACAAAGACCATGTTAGTGGCTATATTAATGAATTAAAGGCGGGTCAAGAATCAATGTGGATGACCTCACAACCCAGCGATTACACTCCCAAGTAACTACTCAAAGGAAGTGAAAATGTATATCCCCACAAACATTTGCACATGAAGCTAATGTTATTTCTAATAGCCAAGAAGTGAAAATAACTCAAATGCCCCTCAACTGATAAATGGAGAAACAAAATGTGATGTGTTTACATAATGGAATACTACTCAGAAATAATAAGGAATGAAATACTGAGTCATCCTACCCATAAATGAACCTCAAAAGCATTATATTAGGGGAGCCTGGGTGGCTTAGTCGGTTAAGCATCCGACTTTCGCTTAGGTCATGATCTCACGGTTCGTGGGTTCGAGCCCCGCGTCGGGTTCTGTGCTGACTGCCAGCTCAGAGCCTGGAGCCTGTTTCAGTCTGTGACTCGCTCTCTCTCTCACCCTCCCCTGCTCACGCTGTCTCTCTCTCTCTCCTAGAAATAAATAAAA
Source organism: Crocuta crocuta (assembly GCF_008692635.1). NCBI lineage: Eukaryota > Metazoa > Chordata > Mammalia > Carnivora > Hyaenidae > Crocuta > Crocuta crocuta. The sequence goes on along the minus strand of NW_027530545.1, from coordinate 14,783,764 downwards.
CATTAAAAAAAAAAAAAGCATTATGTTAAGTGAAAGAAGAAAGAAAAAAAAAGACCACATATTATATAATTAAATTTAAATGAGATATCTAGTACAGGTAAATATATAGATAGAGAGAGATTAGTGGTTTTCTGGAGGGGGAAGGATTAGGTGCAAAGGGGGGTTACTGTAAATGGGCATAAAGGATCCTAATTGGGGGATGAAAATATCCTAAACTGGATTATAATGATGGCTATACAATTTAGGAATTTATTAAAAATCATTGAATTAAATAGGTAAAAAAGGGAAATTTTATGATATGTAAGTTATACCTCAAAATAGTTGTAAAAAACAAAGTTGATATGGATATACTTGAAAGTTACTTAAGAAATACAGTGGTCTCAAAGTTATGATTAAATTGCCTATAAAGATCATGGGAGAAACCATGTGTATCTTTCTGGCAAGAACAACAGTGTGAATTGTGAATCAGATTATGGAGTGAGGGAATAATTCTGCCGGCTTTAAGTACTTCCTGATTTTCACACTATTCAATCTTTACTACATCATAACATACAACTCTTCATTCCTTTTAGAATTAAACATAATGCAAACACAGAAGGAACATCAAATCCCTAAATATGAGAGACAGCAAATTATTCTCTCTCAATTGCAATAAGAGGCATTTGTTGTGAACATTGGAAGCTAGGTATTTTCTTATATGGGTAATCAGAAGTAAATTTTCTACAGGATCATTGTGTTCCCACTTAAACACACACACAAAAAAACATATTTTATTGCATATATTTTCCCCTTAATAATAATGATGATACTCATTGAATACTTACTATGTGCCAGGAAAATTTATAGATAATAATATACACACAAAAACACACATACACACATTAAATCCTCAGTCTGATTTTAAAGTAGGGACTACTAGTTTTTTTAGCTTATACTTAAGGAAACTGAGGCATAGAATAGTCAGATAACTGCACAGGTCACATGCCTAATTAACTAGCAAAGCAAAGATACAACACAAGGCTTTCTGTCTCCAAGGCTTACATGTTTAATGCCGTGCTTCTCCTACAACTTTATAATTTCTTCCCATACTTTCAAAAGTTACTTCTTTACCCAACCAACCACACTAACTGGTATAGGTTTTAGGGTTTTAGAAATCTGAGTTCTTAGCACTACAAACATTTTAAGACTTCAGTTCTCTGTGTCTTTATTTTCTTATCTGTTGCTTCACCTGAACTCCAGAATTACTAGCTAAAATGGAAAATACACTTGCTTTGGAAAAAGAGATGCATGGACTAAGAAAAGGAGATAATCAGAAATATTTTGTCCAGTTATTTTTCACAGGACTTATTTGACCCATAGTAAAACCTCATTCATTTGTACAATCAATTTTGAGTTTTAGAATTAGATCTACTGATTAATGAAGTTATGAATGGCATCATATATGCTGGAAAATACAATATATTTAATGTTAATGAAGAATAACACGTAAAGCAATGAATATTAAGAGATGAGGCAGGAAGAAAAAATGCTTTATGTAGTATTTTTTAAGTGCCTGTTTTATCCTGAAGATACCTTGTACACAACTAAATGTCTTAAGCATGGAAGTGATAAGGTAATACTTGCATTTTTTGAAAGATTGCTTTGATTATAGAATAGCATTTTAATTTGAAACAGTACATGGAGCTATGTCAGAGGCTGTTGCCATCGTCAAGGTGAATGATGATTAAAGCCTGTATTAGAAGAGAACAGTAATGATGATGGAGGGGTAATTCCTTAAGAAATATTTCAGAAGCAGGAACTGAAATATGTGGTATTTTATTGTATGTAGGGAAGAGTGAAGAATGAAGTATAATTCCAGTTAATAAGATTGAATGACTCATTGGATAGAAGGGCCTTCAAGAGAGAAACAGAATACACAAGGGGAAAAGGATTGGGGGATAATTTACTTTAGTGTCTATACATGATTCTCTGTAATAAAACAGAATTTCAAATAAAGAGAAGTTGAGTTAATTCTCGAGAGAAGTATGAAAGGAAGGCATTGACTTTCTATTGCCATACAGAGATAACAGTATGTTTTCAACTCCTCTCAAAGGCTATCCTGATTACTTTGAAATGATCAATTAATTTGAACAACATTCTTATAGTTTTAGAGTTCCAAGTGTTACCATCATGTCACACCACTTGCATCAAGTAACAAACCAAAAAGGAATATGATACCTCAATGGGGATTTATTTTACCTGAAAAAAGTTCTATATTTAAAATTTTTTTCATCTTTATTTTTGAGAGAGAGAGAGAGAGAGAGCAGGGGAAGGGCAGAGAGAGGGAGACAGAGAATCTGAAGCAGGGTCTAGGCTCTGAGCTCTCAGCACAGAGCCCAATATGTGGCTCGAATTCATGAGATCATGACCTGAGATCAGGACCCGAGATCATGACCTGTGCCAAACTCATACACTTAACAAACTAAGTCACCCAGGTGCCCCTATCTTTAAAAAGTTTTAAAAGAATTTATAAACACCAGTGTGTAAGCCACCTTTAAAATTTCAATAAGTTCCTTCCCTTTCAAGTTTATTTAGCAAACAATAATTGAGCTACTATTATGCATTTGGACAATTGCCTGGGTCTGCAGAAATAACCAGTGGAATTGCCTTTGTCTTATCTGAATGCAAGCACAGACTGCTGAATCAAGCTCCCTTCATTCCCCATCAAACTGTTCCTCCTTCTGGTTCCTACTGTTTAGGTGCTGCTACCCTTTTAGACTGATTAGAGATTTCAACTTTCTATATCTCTTCATTGTATGTTTAAAAGTTGATAATTTCAGCATAGATTCACATTCTGCCTCATATCATAAACCAGTAAAACATAAGAATCGTGTCTATTACACATACAGTATTTTGTGCATTTACTTATTTAAAAGTATTCTTTTTTATAAAATAATTCATTTTCCTTTAGATACTGAAATATTACACAGGTTTGTATGTGTAATTTATTAACATTTGTTTCAAATGCCACAAATGTGATGCTTTTTGAGCTGTTATACCCACTTCACAGAATAGGAACCTGAAGCTCAGAGTGGTCACAGAGCTGAGGTCTTTCCACAGTATTAATCTATCTGAAAGTGCCATAAAATATTCTTTCCCTGCTAAAATACACTTTTATAGCATAATTCATTCATTTATGATTTCTTTTTCCCCCTGCACATCAATTGTGATTATTGTTGTGTACTTCAAGGAGCAAAAAGGTGAGACTTTTAAAAATTCCATCAGGGACAAACTTTGGCATTGCCAAATTTCCCACAGAAACTGTGTTAAGATTATTAACACCTACTTAATGTTTCAAGTAACAATTATGACACTTTTACATTTTATTGATGCTGCTTTTTGTCTACTTTAGGCTTTTGCAGCCTTTTTATTTCTTCCAAAAGATTACCAAAATTATGTTCTTCAAGTTTATATTTTTCCACAGAGAATTGAGAACTATTATTGCTAGAATTAAGTTCATCAAGTAATGTATTGCTTTTCTTAGAAAAAAAACTGTGACTTTTGGAGATCTAAGTTGGTCATTTTCAAAATTTTACAAATTTTCATCCCTTTCTTCTGACAAAATAAAGTAAGAAAGAGAGAGAGAATATGAAGGGTGAAAGGACAGTAAAAATTGCATTCTTCATTCTGAAATAATCACAGGTATGCAATTCTCAAAGCTGGTGTTTATGTCTCCACAATTATAATGCTAACTTTCTGAAACATAATTGTGGCTGTGAGCTTCTCAACACAGCAGGGTTGAGTGACAAATAACAGATGATAAAACATATGTGTTCTTCAGGACTGAACCGTAAAGCATAATCCTGTCAATGGAGTATAATAGAAGTTCAGATGGATAAAGTAATTTTTGATTCATTTAACTCAAGTTTCTAATTTCATAGATGATGAAACTGAAGCCAAGAGAAATGGAATTAGTTAATCAAGTCTTTATTTGTCACAATCCATGTAATCTATAGCAATGAAACCTTACTGCTACCCCTTCTGTCTGACATCAATGTACTTTTCAGGCTGGAGTTTAGCAAAAGAATGGAAATGAATGAGATATTTTTAAATTGTTCTTCAGGGCCACCTGGGTGGCTCAGTCGGTTGGGCGGCCGACTTCAGCTCAGGTCATGATCTCATGGTTCGTGGGTCCGAGGCTCAAGTCAGGCTCTGTTACTGACAGCCAGCTCAGAGCCTGGAGCCTGTTTGAGAGTCTGTGTCTCCCTCTCTCTCTGATTTCCCTACTCATGCTGTCTCTCTCTCTCAGAAATAAATAAAACATTTAAAAATTCTTTAAATTGTTCTCCAGAATAAAAACAAATCTACAATCAACAAACATTTATTGAATGCCTACTATATCTGACTCTATCAGTTACATCAAGAAGTTACCAACTATAGTGGCTCATGAAATAGATACTTCAGTAACTTTCTTAAACTAAGATTATGGTTAGAGTTTGCTTGATTCCCTTCTTTCCCTCTCTCCAACTGTGATAAAGATAGCATTGAAACATCATATCTAAAGAACATATCCTGTCAAAACCATGAATTTTGTTTCAATTTCCAAAGAGATTTTGTGTGGGTGTTTCAACATTCATTAATTACATTGAGCCATGTTTTTAATATTTCACCTTACCTGAATGTCTTTCATATAAGGTTCCCCAAGGATACTACAAATGACCAACAGTCACTTTCAAGTTTCAAAACAGTTCTGCTAGACTGACTAATGGGGTTTAAAGGTCACCAAATCAAGATGATATAAAATTCACTGGACTTCTGTACAGGCAATCACAGTAAGGTTTTGAAACAAGACTGTAATCATCATTGGAGTTGGCTATAATAAAGGAAAAATGGAAGTAGGTCTTAAGGGAATGAGTTACAAAAACAGATCTGCACCTGTGTGTGGAGTTTTAGCATTTCCAAAGTGGGAGGAAAATTAGCTGTCACTTATTGTAAATTACTTCCCACTACATGTTAAGAAATTGAGGCCAAGAGGGCAAGGGACATATTCCACTCATACAGCTAGGTAGAAGTAAGTAGTAGAGTCTATTTATTCTGATTTTATTAATTATGGCTATATAAACATTGAATGTGCTTCTTTGTGAGGTAATTAACTATAAAATATAGCATTGGTTCACTTGTGATTACATTGAGTTTAATCGGCTCTCCTGAAATGTTGGTATAGTCATCACAAAGTTAACCTAAATACACTTCACATGAGAACTCTTTCATATGTGTAGATATCCTTAATAACTATTCATTTGTCCCCTAACTATTCCCTCCCCTTTGCTCTCAATGAACCTTACATATTTCACTTCACCATTGTGATCTGACTTAAACACAGTAAACTATAACCACTCTTGACTTTCCTCCCTTAAAATGTTTCTTTTTTTTCCAGATAGGTGAAAAACTTTCATTTTAATTCACACTAAGTTTACAGTCAAATGAAACCCCTAAGTAATAGAAGTACAAAAATCTGTGGGTTGGAATGGGGCATTAACCACCATCTCATTGAGCTACACTTTCATGCTTGAGTCTCCCCTATAACATCTCCCTTGAAGTGGCTATCCCCTGCCTCCATTTGAACAGTTCCAGTGATGGGTTACATATTACTTCTCAAGAGAGCTTGTTTGATATTCAAATAGCTCTAGCTGTTAGCTTTTCCTTATTTTGCGCTGAAATCTGTGTCCCTGTAGTATACAAAAATTGGTCCCAGTTTGCATTCTTGGGACCATATAGCCTCATGGCAATACTTCAAATATTTACAAGCAGCTGTCTCATTTTCCCTGAATCTTTCCTTCTCTAAGCAAAATATTCCGTATTTATCTCAACCCCTTTTACATAATAAGGTTTAGAGTCTCCCTTAACTCTCTTGATTATCTAATTTCTGTTCTCCGAAACAAACTCAATTTGTTTTTAACTCATTTCAAGTACTGTATAAAGAATGAAAAGTGTTTCTACAGATGTATCTGGCTACTGCCAAATATTCTACTTAATATAGGGATAGCAATGGAATCCAAGATTGTAATTTTCTTCTTGATGACTTCTGCCTTCTAATGATTCATATGAAACTTGCTAATGGCTAAATCTCTTACATCTTTTTTTAGATGTTCTGCTGCTAAGCTGCATTTCCCCAATCCTGAATCTCTGCCATTAGTATTTCAGAACCAAGTACTAACCTCTATCAATTAACCTTAAATTTCCCTTTCTTAAATCTATCCTTGAATTTGCTCAGTCATGTTTTGGGGAAGAGAGATCCTGATTTGGTCCTTGATATATTTATTATTCCGTCCACTCCATTTTGTCAGACAGTAGTATAAGCACGTCTTTGACTTATTTATTGAATAACTCATTGCTGTTAATTTTTTAAATGTTTATTTATTTTTGAGAGAGAGAGAGGGAGAGACAGAGGTAGAGACAGAGACAGAGCATAAGCCTGGGAGGGGCATAGAGATGATATGTTAGGATGAAATGTAAGTGACTGTTTATATAATATCTCTAATGCATCAGTCCAATGGCAGAAACCACAAATTATGTGACTAGTTTAGAAGTCATATTTGAGAAAATAGAACATAATTAAAAATCAAACTGCATAAAAGAACAAGATTAGAGATGACACAAATAGTTTTATCAAACAATAAAATAATTTCCCAAACCATACAAGAAAATTAATATTAAACACAGGCAATTCATAAAAGAAGAAATACAAATGAGCAATAAACCTGAGAGTCGTCATTTTCTCTACAATTAAACTGACAAGAGATTTTCTATAACTTAGACAGCCAAATTTTTAGAAGATTGCTAATACCAGTATTGATGTGTCAGAAAATTGGAACTTTTTTTTTCTCTCTACTCGAAAATAATAGATTAACTTTTGGGTGAGGTCAATTTGAAAACAAATTTGTGTCAAATTTGCAGTAGCCATACAATGATAATAAAAGTGATTTAAAAAGATAATATGGGTGCACATTTATAATTGTCATAATTTATGCAGAATGATAGAAACACAACAGAATAAAAGTAGATTTATTTCAGTTAACAGTACATATAAAAACAAATGTGTCTATTTTTTACCTGTTTAGAAAAATCAGCCCCAGACTTTGCCTTCTGTACCCCATTCTTCACTGATACTAAAAAATTTATAACATTTTCTTTAAAATTTTTAGTTCTAAGTGAGAAATTTTTGGTCATGTAGGGATGCAAATAATCAATTAAAACAAAATACTTGAGGAAGCTAAAAGCTAATACTATATTGAGTTCAATATAATGTTTTGTAAAACACTCCAATTATTAAAAATATGCATGAGGTGTTATGAATACTGTTGAAATCTGGTAGGTAATGGCAAACCATAAACACTGAAAATCTTTAACTTCCCTAATCCGACTATTGTTTTCTTTTCTTTTTTTTTTTAAATATTTTTATTTATTTCTGGGAGAGAGAGAGAGAGAGACAGCGTGAGCAGGGGAGGGTCAGAGAGAGAGGGAGATACAGACTCTGAAATAGGCTCCAGGCTCCAAGCTGGCTGTCAGCACAGAGCCTGACGCGGGGCTCGAACCCACAAACCACGAGATCATGACCTAAGCGAAAGTCGGACGCTTAACCAACTAAGCCACCCAGGCGCCCCTCGACTATTGTTTTCTTAAACCTGACTTCAATAACATGGGGAACCACACATCATTATTTTTCCTAATTTCATATATAAACAATTACTACTAATCACGTAGTGTTCACTATGTACCACATACTCTAGCATTGGAGAAATTCACTTGTTTCTCTACTTTTATTATAAACTTTACATACATTACTTCAATTTTTCCCAATAAGTGGTTAAGTAGATTTTATTATCTTTATTTTATAATGTAAAAAAAGGCTTTGAGGGATTAAGTAATTTTCTAAAGATTCATCACACAAATTATATAAAGGACAGAACCAAGACTAAAGTCCAGCGTGTCCTGCTCTAGCACTTGGGCCTCACTCTAACATGCCGTGCCATGTTGCAGGAATCACTCTACCTAAGTGAGTTACAAAGAAAGGATAAAATAGTAGAACCATTTATAATCCAAATATATTGAAATGAACTCTATAATAAAAAAATATTTTGAAGGGAAAACATTTAGACTAAGAAAATACATGAAATAAAGATCTGTTGCAAATGAGAACCCAGAGTTTCTGTCTTGGAAAAAACTAAAAAGAGGGAGAAAGAGAGAGAGACAGAGAGAGGGAGTGAGGGAGGGAGAGAGCTGGGGAGGGGCAGAGGGATAGAGGGAGATATCTGGATTTCATTATCTAATAAAAGAAAGCAAACTAATTTATTCAGTCCATGTGAGTAGCAACCTTGATGAGAAGCTCTTGACTGGGAAGGTGTTCTAGTCTTTTTTCCTATTTGTGATACCTCATGCAAATACCTAGACTTTAATGTTTAAGATGCAAAATGAACTTGGTGTATTAATCTCCAACATGTAGCATGTCAATCACATTCTGATCCAAGAGGAAAATGAGACACCTTAAATCCATAAATGGATAATTTTATCTATTACATGTTCATTAGGTCAAAAGATATTAGTAAGCTTTTGTAGAATTTCAATTACTATTTTGTCAAATCTGTAGGATAATGTAAAGACTATGAGATTTAGCATATGAAAGATCTGCTTAAATTCAAATTCACTGTTCTTTATGTGGGCAGTTGTATTCTCTAAACTGTAAGCCACATGAAAACAAACATCAAGCCTACATTCTTTACTACTGATTACCAGAAAGTAGTACAATGCTTATTACAGTTGGGTGCTCAACAAAAGGAAAACCTGATTAAGAAATGAATTTAACTCTTTAAATCAAAATGTAGCTAGTAATACCTACATCACAGGGTTGTTCATGAATGACTTAGATAATGTACATAAAGAAAGGGCTTAATAAAATGTCTGTTGGATAGTTATTTTTTAATGTTTATTTGTTTTTGAGAGAAAGAGAGACCAAGCAGGAGAGGAGCAGAAAGAGAGGACAGAGCAAGCTCTGTACTGTCAGCACAGAGTCTAATTTAGGGCTCGAACTCACAAACAATGAGATCATGACCTGAGCTGAAATCAAGAGTCAGGCTCTTAACTGACTGAGTCACCCGGGCATCACTGTCAGAGAGTTATAATCAAATAAATAGAAACTACCTTTGTCACAATTATGCAACTCATCATAATCATTGCATTATGCAGAAGTCTCAGCCACACCTAAAAAAAATCCACTAGGGATGGTATACACCTAACATATATTATGTAAACGTGTGTTCTCTAAATTATTGACATATTTTTCTTCTTTCAATTCTCAACATCAGGATTGTAGAACCATGAACATACATACCTTGTATTGCTAAGTATCACTGCTTACTTCTGAGAATTTGCCCTCATTTATGCAGCCCAACTAGAGTCCAACTTTTATGTTTCCACGTTTTATTTGGATGATACTGTGAGTACACACACCTACTGTGTCTTTACATTCTTGTCAATTGACACTTCTCTGATCGCAAATTGCTTCAAGTTCTTTCTCTTCTCTAAAGAAACAAAAACAACACAACACAAAACCTAAACAGCTACTGACAAAGGCTCGTGGTGATTTTCTTTCTTCCTGAGAACCAGCATGTGAAAACTACAAAGAAAATCCCTTTACCCTCAACGTCAGGTAACTTAGTGTCAACTTTGGATAATTACACACATGATTTCTCTCTTCTCTAATCTCAAAAGAATCCAAATAACAGTTTTATGTCAACAGACACTCTACGAAAATAGCATGCCCTTTTAATTTTTATGAATATCCTGGAAGGTACAAGTGTAATTGCAGTTTCTTTTCTATAACATAGAAATCAAACTGATCAAGAGATGATGCTGTTACTGCTTTCTGTTCACTAGAAATGAGTACAGCATACTGATATGGTCTGTCATTAAATGCATATATATTTTAAACTAAAATTTAAATCATAGAGTATTAAGGGGGGAGCAGACTTTATTCTAGCACCTGGTTTTGTAGGTGTCTTGGATTGTGTTTTGAAGAAACTCAGATGAGGATTTGCAGCAAGTGATGCATTAAGAAGTACCCTCAGGCGGGTAAAGAAACAACAAAAAGCAATAAGGGGAAGAAGTCAAAAAGGGTGTGATTTCAAGCAAAGTCCTAGCTTCAGACTAGTCATGAAGGTGAACCCTAGAGTGTAAACACCACCTCAGAGTTTATTCCAACCAGAAATGAAGAGTCTGTGCTGTGCCTCACATTTCTGCACAAGGCAGTTTTTGGCTAAAAGCTGCTGCAGGGCCACATATGCACTTAGAGCACACAGAAACAGTAAAAGGATACAAGGGGATCTAGGTGGAGCACCAACAGTTGTTTGATAACATGGGATAAGGAAACTGGGTTCCAAGATATCTTATATAAAACCGACCAAGTCACAGAGCTAATCAGTGATAGAATCTAAGTCTCCTGATTCATAATACAGGAGGATATGCTTGTGTTGGTTTCAATAAAGCAAATACCAGGATATTAACCATTGACAATTCCAATTAGTTTAAATAAAGACAGATTTGTTAGTTTATGACTTGTTTTGCAATTCTCCCATATGATAAGAATAATTTAAAAATTATTGTTTTGGATCATTCTGCTGCTAATGATATTTATAGTTCTAACTCACGTCTACTTTTAAGATCTCAGTTGAGAAGACATTCAAATTGTTTTAGGAGATCTTTTTATTTATTAAGAAGAAAAGCCATCTAGAGAAAACAATAAAAATTACAAGACAACTCAGTTTGCTAATTCCACAAACAGAACTTAAAATGATGGATCTATTCAAACTTTAACATGATAACATACTTTCCTAACATACACATTTGTGTTAGCTCTTTTTACTTTTCAGCTCCCAAATGGAAACTTTTTGCACATATTATGTCAGTCAAGACTGTTATGAATGAAACTTCCTAAGTCTTTAGCATCGAGGAAAGGACTGTCTTTCCCAGTTGCCATATTTGGACTAATAATAGATATTATTTAATGAACATGTACTCCATGTTTGTGTTTTGCAAAGAATAATAATGAAATTGCCAGTGATGCAATCTTTGTCTAAAGTTTCCTTAAAAATAATTTTATTAAACATTTTATTAAATTTTTTAAAATGCTAGGGCCACCTGTGTGGCTCAGTCTGTTAAGCGTCCAACTTCAGTTCAGGTCATGATCTCAGGTTCATGGGTTTGAGCTCTGCATTGGGTTCTGTGCAGGTACCTCAGAGCCTGGAGCCTGTTTCAGATTCTGTGTGTCTTTCTCTGCCCCTCCCCTGCTCATGCTCTGTCTCTCTCTGATTCAAAAATAAATAAAAGCCATTAAAATTTAAAAATAAAATAAAATAAATTTTTAAGTGATAAATTAAACCACCAGGAAGAAAATTGGGGAAAGAATTACAGAGGCACATTAAACAATGCTTTAAAAATTGCTATTTCTGGAGCATCTGGGTAACTTAGTTAAGCATCTGACTTTTTGGCTCAGGTCATGATCCTGGTTCAGCAGTTCAAGCCCAACATCCCGACATCATGCGCCCACTGACACCGCAAAGCTTGCCTGGGATTCTCTCTCTGCTCTTCCCCCACTTCCTTGCTCTCTCACTCTCTCTCTCTCAAAATAAACTTTTAAAAAGTTGCTATTTTTTTGTATCATGAGCAGCTTTTCATTACTTATATACTCAAACAAAAAGTTGATAGACATCCTGATAAGTAACAAACTATTTCCCTTCTCTTTGTTTATGAGGAAAAAAAAAAGTCAGAACCCCTCTGCTATGAGGACTGATATACAACAGGATGGTTCTCTCTTCACCAGAAGGATGGAAGTTGGCTTGACAATTGCTAATATAACTTACTTTAATAGCCTAAAAGAACACAAGAAGTCTTCTCAAGTTTACACTGTTATGTTTTGCATGAGACGTATGAAAGCAATTGAAATGAAATGTGAAAGATATAAAGATTATGGTTAACACCTGGCACAGTACTTTTGCACAGTAGGCATTTAAACAAGTATATTGAATCTGCAAATGTCTCCCTCTTAACAATACAAATGCAAGGTCAATTCTTGATAATATGTAATAAACACTATTTTTAGATTATTTTTTCCATGATGTTGGGACTCTTTGTTTTTTTTTTTTTTTTTTCTGACTCTTATTTACCTTTGTGTTTTCCACTGTCAAGTTTTCTCTCCAGCAGTGGACCTTAGAAGCCCAAATCCTTAGTTAGCTATCGCTCATCCTTTCCAGCACATGAAATGTATAAAGACAATGCTGCAATTTTAGAGGGATGGGGGCATCAAGCATTATGTTTCTTCCTTATTTTCATTTTTTTTGTTTCATTTTCAGTTTTTTTTCTTGGTAAATTTGCCTATATACTTAATGGAAATTAAGAATAAGAAATAGTCCTAAGCAAACCTTGTCCACTTACCCCCACCTATTCATCACAACAATCTAATTTAAAATGAGGTGACAGGCCAAGGCTTATTCACACACACATCAAATGCAAACTCAAAGCCTTTTTCCAAAACCATACGGAAATAATGATTTTACTCATAACCTTTTGAGATATTTCATACTACTGTTTCCTGATTAGCATTGATAATACATATTTGATCATCTTTATGTATACTATGTAGGTACTGCCTTTCCATGAAATAAAATGCATTAATTAGTTAAGAGGTAAGATATTATACAAGTAGAAAATTAAACAGTCCATTTAACCTATTGATGGGACAAATAGTGTCATGGGGTATGTACTTGAGAAGTGAATTTGAACATTATTTACACATAAATAAAATGAAACAATCCTTTCTAATAGATGGTTTATGGTATTATTTTTAGGATTGAGGGTTTCTTCCTTTCCTATAACCTAAAAATGTGTTAAAGACTTTCTGTATAGAGCGGCACTAGTGGGGTTCACAGTCTAGATACTGTACCATGCTATTCCATCTAATGCTAACACCAAAAACAGAATCCACCCCCACTTGAAGAAAAAGAGCCAGTAAAAGACTATTAAGGATTTCCATTCTTTTGAAATGTTCTTTTCGGGAAGAAAGTGGAATCAAAGAGACAAAATAAAATCATGCTAATAGAAGAAAACTGTGATAATGAAGAGGTTAGGAAAGTAGGATGAGCTGGAAAGAAGATACGTAATTGAGTTGCGCTACAGTAGTACAAAAAATAAATAGAATATTTTGTTTCACTCATGATACTATGTGCAGAAATTCTCCCAAACATACAGAAACTGCATTCCACCACTAAAAAAGGAATAGTTACAAGACCACGGTATTTCCATCTTTCGATTAAAATTATTGTGCCTTTGCAGCCACAGATGACTCTAGACAAAGCTGTCTCCATTTTCATAGAAGAGTTGTTTTGTTTCTGCTTTAATATTATATTGCCTTAATTTCATATTTTATGGCTTACAGCTCTTCAGCTAATAGATTATTTCACTTGCATATGCTCATTTTATGCTTAAATATATACATGGATTCACAAAGCTTATGGCTTTCAGGGACAATTTTCACATTACCTCAAAATCATTCCATGTTGTGATAATGATTGTAATTATCACTCAACCCCTAATAACATGGAGTTCTGCAGTTACGCTCATCTTGAAATTCCTCCTTCTAACAACTGCTGAAGCCTGTCACAGCACAGTCATTAACACCTGAAGAATTTTTTTGCAAGCGTTCTCCAGAATAACTTCAACCTAACTCTGTCAGTTGGTGATAGAGTTCACTTATTTCTCATGCTAATTAAGGAAGAATCCCAACAACTCCATGAGGGGAGAACATGGAGGGCAAAGTATCAGGATATAGGGACATTTGCTCTCGCATAATGAACTCAAAAACATGAACTGGGGAATAAGAATATAAATTCCAGGAAGAAGAATCTTTGAAAGTTTCTAGTTTGGTGGCATGCTGTGGAGTATACTGTTACTGCACAATGGAACTACAGGAGCAGTGTCTGAGAAAAGAAGCAAATGAGAGCTTGAGGGAAGAGGAAAAAAAAAAAGAGAGAGAGAGAGAGAGAGAGAAAGAGAAAGAACCCGGATTTGTTTTCTCATCTGCCTCCCAGCTGTGAATAACCTTCAATTCATTCTTCATGGAAAATCAAGAAAGAGAAGACACTAACATTTGCTTCAACATATACTATATGCCAAGTAATATATGTATATATTCTTTATAGAGTGTCATCTTTACACAAGACTTTGAGATGGGTAATATAAACATTCAGATGAGGAGGTCAGTAACGGTAAGCACCACAAGTAAAACTTATTGTAAGTCAGACCTTATGTCTAAGGTCAAACTGCCTTTCAGTAATGAAATAAGTTATTGTAATGACCTACTGATTTTCAAAAGTTACAGATGAGGACTTGTAGTTACCAATTGAACACATAAAAAAAACTTGAATGTCTTCACTCTTCATCTTCACAACAAGAGAAAACCTGAATAAACTAAAAATCAACAACACTTCTTAAATCCATTAAAGAACTGTGGTCAAAGGGCACACCGCTGCCACCCAAACAGGAGAGACAGGCAGAGAAAGAGCAGCATAGCTTACTAGGCATGGAGCCCCAATACACACTCCTGCAGCTACACCTAGTACCAGGAACCCTTAACTATAATTACATTGGCTGGAGGATCAATGTGGATGAGCTTGGGAGTTGAAAACAGGGGGGCAGTCTTGAGGGACTCCATGTTTTTATAAATGTTACCTCCAACAGCTCCACAAAGTCCTTACCATGAAGATGGGAGAGAAAAAAAATCTCATTGTGCTTTTGGCACGGATATGTTAAAATAATAATAATAATAATAATCTTTTTCAAAAATATCCCTAGAATTCTATGTTCTCTTTAACAAGGCAAGCCTGTCTTTAAGAAAAGAAAACACAGTATCAAGTCTAACTTGCCTGGAGGAAGGAAAGTACCCAACTCCAGCCTGTTTTAGCTTTTCTGGTTCACCTAAGCACCTTTCACTGTCACCTCAGGTAGGGTGGGGTGGTGGAGACGACTGAGACAGGGACTGAGAAACATTTGTGAAGGTCACAGCCCAGGAACATACCTGACTAAATAACGAAGATATAATCATCTAACCACGTAACTAACACCTAGCCACCTAACCACCTACATCAACAGGGCTCCTATGTGATAATAGAAAATAACAGCTGAAAATCTGCAATATCCAGAAACTGGTTAACAAAAGGTCTCTTAAGAAACCCAAAACAATGGGAGAGAAAAAAGCTAAAACACTAGAAGAAATTTTAGTCTCTGATATTACAGCTACAGAAGACAGTAAACACAGCCTAATTCCTAGCCAGATAAACATAAAAATGTCAGATTAAAGGACTATTTTCCCCAGTTTATTTTACCTAGTATATCATGTATGACTGACAATAAAAAATTTCAAGTCATACTAAAAGGCAAACAATTGTCTGAAGAGATAATGCAAGCATCAGGTCCAGGTTCAGATGTGGCTAAAAATTTGTAATTATCAAACTCGGAATTTTAAAATTAGGATTAAATTCTAAGGGCTCTCATGGAAAAAGTAGACAGCATACAAGAACAGATGTGTAATGGAAGCAGAGTGATGGAATCTCTAAGAAGACTCAAAAAAGAATCCTAGAAATAAAAACCAACATGATAGGAATGAGGAATGCTTTATCAGTATGAGGATGGGCTTTCTCAGTAGACTGGACATGACCAAAGAAAGAGCAAATGATTTTAAAGAGGTTAACAGAAACTTTCCAAGTGGAAAAACAAAGAGAAAAAGAAATGGGAAAATAAAACAAAACAAAACTGGAATATCCAAGCGTTTCGGGACACTTACTAAAGGTGCACCTTACATGCAATAGATATACCAGACGAAAGAGAAAGAAAGAAAGAAAGAAAGAAAGAAAGAAAGAAAGAAAGAAAGAAAGAAAGAAAGAAAGAAAGAAAGAAAGAAAGAAAGAAAGGAAGAAGTGAAATATGAAATACAAATGACGGAGAATTTCCAAAATTAATGACATACAGAAAGCCACATCTCCAGGATAATCTATAAATGATGCACTAGATAAATATATTTTAAAAAATTACAGCTAGGCATACTATACTTAAATCTCAAAAAAAAAATTAAAGATAAAGGAAAGCTTTGAAAAGAAGCTAGGTTTGGAAAGTGGAGGGTTGGGGGAGGGACCCCTCACCTACAGAGGAACAAAAATACGAGTCATATCAGACTTCTTAAGATACCATGCAAGCAAGAGGAGAGTAAGGTGAGATATTTAAAGTTCTAAAAGATTAAAAACAAACTAGAATTACATAACCAGCAAAATTATCCTTCAGAAGTAAAGAAGAAATACTTTGTCAGACAAATATTAAGGAAATTTGTCAGCAGTGGAATTGATTTGCAGGAAATGTTAAGTTCTTCCAAGAAAAGAACAAAATATATAGGTCAGAAAATATTATGGGTCAGATCTATGTTAAAGAAAAAAAAGCATTAGAGAAGTAATAAATGAAGATACAATATTTTTTTTTCTTATTCTTAATTGAGCTGATAGCAGTTTGTTTAAAATAATGACAGCACAATGTATCAGGTGATGATAGCTCATGGATAAGGGAAATAAATGACAGCGATGTAATAATGGATGGGAGGGAAGAATTGGGGATACCCTAATGAGTTGCCTACACTACCAGGGAAGCAGCGCAGTGCTACTGAAACTGTACAGGAAGTGTAAATGGATACTGCAACTTTAGACAACCATTAGAAAGAATTAGAAGTCGCAGAGTACGTGTGAGAGAAGCTTCCTCTTCCTCCCTCTCAATATTGTGCAATTTGCTTTTCTGCATCTAGGTTCCCAGTGGACAGGTCTCCCATACTGCAACTTCCAATAATTCAAACAGAATGGAACAAAAGCTGACTCTGACATTTCGAAATTGCAATATGCTTTCTACTTTAATCAAAGTGAGAAAACAATGGCTTTTGAGATTATCCGTCAAAAGAGTGCTCAAAAAAAGTTCCCTACTTGGAACAGACTGCTTTGATATGTGAACATGCAACCTAGGGATTTTTGATCTCAGATGAAGCATGCTGATTAATCAAAAGTTTGTGCGTATCTGCCATTTTCAGTATTAATAACAAGACAATCGGTGAGGTTAAATCAATGGCTGGTGCAGTAGATGAGGAAATCAGCATGTCATTACACAAAATGTTGCCTCGTCTTTTTTTTGTAGTGCTCATTCTTTCATTGGTTAAGTCCTATCTCCATGAGCTTCAGAGTACAATTATGAAACAAAAAGAAATGGGAAGTATAAACTGTACATTGTTTAAATATCCATTTCAGAAGAATGTGGCTACAAGGTGGAGAAAAATAAGTTATGTACTTAAAGGAAGTATGTGATTGCTATTTGTTTCTCTTTCTAGCCAAACCAAATATGAGTTGGACAGATTCACACATGTTACTCTATTGGTATTGAAATGAGTATTTCAATTATCATTCCCTCCAATCTCTAATCAGAAATCCAATCTGTTCTTTTAGAAAAAGCTCCTGGCTTAAAATTTTTTAATCTCTGCAAAACTGTTTTACACCCACATTGTTTTCTTTAATAGCTCCATCCTCTTAACTGCTAAAGTTTTATGTGTATTTATGTAAGGCTTGGAGTGCATCATGCATTATGCATCCTGCTGTTAGCTTCAGGGCAACAGGGGCAGTGCTCCATGAATGCAAGGGCATCTATTCAAAGTTTATGGATGATTTGGCATCTTTCCTCCAAATTAGTAATGATTTTCAAGCAGAAAAAAAAAATTAGATCTCTATGTGAGAAGAGAAAAGATTATGAAAAGGAGACAAAAGTAAAAATGTCTCCCCAGGCCTTTGATGTCACCATTTTTTTATCTTGACTTTTAGGTTTTATTGCCGTCAGGTTCCAAGTATCACATTCCTGGGCCCTCCTCGTAACCTCAAATGGTGCACCGTTCCCAATCTTCCTGCCTTTCTGGTGTGAGTTACTATAATTCTGCAAAAGCCTCCTACCAGGTCCCCCTGCTTCTCTCCTTCCCCAAAGTCTATCCTGCAAGAATAATTCTTGTTAACACCAAGGCAGACCTCTGCTAGAGCCTTCCACAGCTCCAGTGTGAGAATATAACCAAAACCTTCCAAAGGCCTGTGAGTCCTTGCACGATGCTCCCCACCTTTTCTTCTTCTTCTTGCTCCTCCTCACTTACCCTACTCCAAAACTCTAGCCATTACTGTTTCTAGAGCACAATGGGCACATTCCAATTTCAGGGCCTTTGCACTGATTATTCCCTCTGCCAGGAACGCAGCTCATTACCCATACAACCTAAGTGGCTAATTTCCCTGCCTCTTTTAGAATTTTACACAAAGGTCACCATCCTTTTGATGCCTACTTTGAATTCCTTATCTAAAATAGCCATTCTACCCCCACACTTGCACTTTAGATGCCCCATATTCTGATCCAATTTCTTTGAGTTATTTGTTTGTTTGCTCTTATCTGTGTCCCCCAGCTATAACGTAGGAGTCACAAAAGTAGAAATATTTGGATTTTGTTAGTTGATATCCCAGCACCTAAAATACCACCTAGCACACATTGGGCACAAAAAGAAATATTTATTGAATCAAATTCTTAAATTTCTTGACACCTCCCCCAAAAACCTATTCGCCAGCACCGGTATCACTGTACTTTCAATATTTTGTCAAACACACAATCTCACAGATTATGAAAAAAAGCCTTTTAAATTCTTATTGCATGCTATATTTCTGATAAATCGTAACTGTTGGGTTGATGACCATAATAATAGATAATATAAGCAATGTATTTTTTTCAAATGAGCAACAGAGCATAAACCAATGTAAATTGCTCACAATTTATATTTCCACCCACTGCATTTCTTCTGATAAGAACCAGAGATCAACAATCCTTTTATATAGTAGAATCCATCATCAATTGAGGCCAAGAAATTGGGCCTTTGAAAAACATGAATCAAGTAGAATGTTACTGGGGCATTTTGCTCTACCACATATTTAAGCTTTCTGTTAATACTAATAATAGCTGACATTTCTTTGATTCTGAAAGAATCATGGCATTGAGTCATCTCGTGCCCAAAGCAGCAGGTGTTTTTCACTGTCATCAATTGTCAGAGACCTGTCAGTTTTAGAACACCAGGTGATAGACTCGTATTCTTTTGCGTCCTCTGAGTATGTCAGTTTTATTTCCACATTTTGCTGATTACCTAATTTTCACTTGTATACGTATTGGAGATGTTGTGGTTGATGTTCTGTGCAGAATACTAAATTCTAACTAGGTACTCATTTGGGGACCTAAAGCTTTGAAATAAATAGCAGTGGGACTTCCCAGAATCTTTCTGAATGTCCTGGCGAAGTGTTGCTTCGTCCATCCACACTGTGTGTCATGTAGTTGAGACAGCAATTCACATTAAGAAATATAAATCTCAGTTTCTCTTAGCCTACAAATTCTAGATTTTGCTTCTTGACAAAAACACACTACCTATACTCTTAGAAAGCAGGAAGTCATTCTTAGTCTGCTCCTGACTGTCACTAGACTTGCAGCAGACATATCGCTGTCCAACCTCCTCGAGCAAATAATAAAGCGTTGTTGGAGAGCGAGCTAGAGTTTGTCATGTCTCCTTTTAGTTGTCATGTTTGGCATGATCATATCTGACATGCTTTCTACTGTTTGAAAGATTTCCCCACTTATCTTTATGTAGCTTTATAAAAACCCTGTAAAAAGATGTGATACATCTGGGGCACCTGGGTCGCACAGACGGTTAAGTGTCCAACTTCGGCTCAGATCATGATCTCATAGTTCGTCAATTAGACCCCCACATTGGGCTCTGTGCAGGCAACTCAGGGCCTAGAGCCTGCTTTGGATTCTGTGTCTCCCTCTCTCTCTGCCCTTCCCCTGCTCACATTCTGTCTCTCTCTTTCAAAAAAAAAAAAAAGTAATATGTCTTATTCCCCAAATGTTTTGTGAAAAAGAACTAAGATTTTAAAAGGTCAAATGATTTCAGGGGCACCTGGGTTGCTCAGTTGGTTAAGTGCTGCCTTCAGCTCAGGTCAGGCTCTCATGTTTGTGAGTTCAAGTCCCACCTCACTTTGTGTCAGGCTCGGTGCTAACAGCTCAGAGCCTGGATCCTGCCTCGGATTCTGTGTGTCCCTCTCTTTCTGTCCCTCCCCCGCTCACACTCTGTCTCTCTCTCTAAAAGATAAATAACATTAATTTTTTTCCCAAAAAAAAGGTCAAATGATTTCCAGAAGGTCAAAAGTTGAGGTCATTGCATTTTAGGGAAACAATTCTGATGCTCTGCCTTTTAGCTCTATTCTTTTAAATATTATTCTACATGTTGCACAGTGTACATGCAGAGTCATTCTTATGATAAAACAAGAATTCAGTGAGAAATCTGAAATGTCCTCTATGCTTCCATCTGCATTTGTTTATCTTGTCTTTTATGCATCTCCACTGTTACTGCTGGTTGTCTCCAGAGGGATTTCACAGGTGGTCTCTAACAAATCCAAGTTCATCTGGCATAGGGATCTTCCACCAGCCTGTACTGGGTGACTTGGTGCCACTGTGCAGGGCACCATCTCTATGTGGACTCAGCTGATGCTTCTCTAAGAGATGATTAGCCTACTGAGCCTGTAATGTCCAATGACAGATCAGCATCCTGCTGTTTCCATTGGTCCTCATTGGCCATATTCTCTGCAGAAATGGGAAGAATGATCCTTGTCCACAGGACTCTACCTAATCCATATCAGATTGGCTACAGAAGCCTCATTATCTTTTTCTCTTCTTAGTCTCCCTTTTCTCTTACTCTAAATATATGAAAAGATGCTCAACGTCACTAATCATTAGGAAAATGCAAATCAAAACTACAATGAGATATAACCTCACATCTATTGGAATGGCTTATTATGGGGGTGGGGAGGCTAATCAGGATATGAATAAATTGGAATCCTGCACATTGCATGCTGATTGAATCTAAAAAGGTGTGGTCATCTGGAAAACAATGTGAAGGTTCCTCAAAATACTTAACATAGAATCATCATTTGATCCAGCTATTCAACTTCTAGATAAATAAAAGAAAGAACTGAGGGGTGCCTGGGTGGCTCAGTGGTTAAGTGTCCTGCTGCTGGATCTGAGCTCAGGTCATGATCTCATGGTTCATGAGATGGAATCCTGTATCAGGCTCTGGCTGACAGCTTGGGGGAGCCTGTTTGGGATTCTCTCTCTCTCCCTCTCTGCCCCTCCTTCACTCATGCACATGTGTGCGTGCATGTGAACACACTCTCACTCACAAATAAATAAATGAATAAACTTTAAAAGACAGAGAATTGAAAGCAAGGACTTAAACATGTATTTGTCTATTTCTATTCAAACAAGAATTACCCACAATAGGCAAAGAATGGAACTCTAATGTCCAGTACTAAATGAATAGATAGACAAATGTAGTATACACATAAGATGGAGTGTGTCTAACCTCTAAATAATCATGAAATTCTTATCCCTGCTATACCATGAAAGAACCTTGAAGACAGCATCCTAAAATAAGCCAGATATATAAAGACAATTGTATAATTCTTGTATAAAATACTTAGAATTGCCAAATTCATAAAGACAGTAGAATAGTGGCTACCAAGGGTGGGGGTGGGGAATGGTGAGTTGGTGGTATTTATGGGTCAGAACTTGAGATTTGGAAAATAAAAACTGTTCTGTTCATAGATACTGGTATGATTGAACAACAATGTGAATGCATTTAATGTCCTTAAACAGTATATTTAAAAATGGTTAATAATGGTAGATTTGGTTATATCTATATCTAGATCTGCAGATATAACCAAAATTAAAAATTAAAAAAAAAATGCAGTTCTGATGGTCATCCAGTATATAATGTACTTTAGTTTCCATTTGTTCAAAATTCTTTTACATGGCCCCTAAAACCTTGCACTATCAAGCCTATCTCATACTGTACCCATTAAGCTTACTCATACTGTAACCATTAAGCTTACTTCTGTACCCCAATGGGATCTTGGTGTAGTTAGTAGAACATACCTTTGGTTTATCATGGTCTTTGGTCTTTCTATATTCCATTTCTTTTAGATGAACTATTCTACCACATTCAGACTTTCATACTTTTACCAAAACAGTGTTATATACACACCTATTTGTGCTTTGAAAATTTACAAAGTTTATGTAATAGTGTTAAATATATATTTGCAACTTGTTTTTCATACACTATCTTATGTATTTTAGTTTTATCTCCATCTGAGATGCTTCATTCATTTTAAGTACTATGTAGAATTTTACTGTAGTAATACACTAGAGTTAATTTATCTGTCTCCATACTGAAGGAAATTCATTTATTTTCCCTCCAGGTATGTATTTCTATTTTCAGATAAAGTTCTGAAAGAGTCTGTCTAGAGTACTATAAGTAGAAGCAAAATTGGTGGACATTAAAATATGACATATGAGCATCTTCAAGTTTGTTATTTTGCAGAACTGAATTTTGTGGTAGTTACATTTACAATCTCCTAAGCAACCTATAAAAATGATCATTTTACTGCATCATTGACAGCAACTAGCCTTCTAGATTTTTGAAACATTTTTTTCCAAATCTGAAAGGTGAGAAATTATATAATGTTGTTGTTGTAATTTACATTTCACTGATAAACAGTAATTCTGAGCATTTAAAAAAAGTTTTAATGTTTATTTATTTCTGAGACACAGAGAGACAGAGTGTGAGTGGGGCAGGGGCAGAGGGAGAGAGAGGGAACAGAGAATCCGAAGCAGGCTCCAGGCTCTGAGCTGGCTGTCAGCAAAGAACCTGACGTGGGGCTCGAACTCACCAACCGTGAGATCATGACCTGAGCTAAAGCCAGACACCCAACTGACTGAGCTACTCAGGTGCACCAATTCTGAGCATTTTTTAATACCTGTATTTGCCTTTTGGATTCTTATGTAAATTGATCAGTCAAAACTTTGCTGCCTTTTGCAATTGTATAGATTTGTTCTTACTAAGCTTTAGGAGTTCTTTGTATATTCTGATTAAAAATCTTTTATTGTTTGTGTGTGTGAATATTTTGGTTAGTATGTCACTTGTATTTCTACTGTGTATATAATAGTTTGGCTATAGTTTTCAAAGAATGATCTAGCCATATTTGTACATATTTATAGTTTGTGCTTATTGGATCTTATTTAAGAAATCTTTTCCTATGTTGGATTCACAGTGATACTTTCCTATATTTGTGTAAGAGTGTAAAAGTTTGATTATTGTGGATAGAGTGAGTTAGGGATCTATTATTTCCCTATGAATATCCAATTGTCACGATACTATTTTTAACTGTCCAATATTCTCCTCTAATGTGATAAGGTTCCTTTCTGATTACCTGGTTCCCAAATATATGTGGGAACTTGTATATAAGTTCTCTACCACTTTCCTTTGGTGTGTTTGTCTAGCTCTGCAACATATTTCAAATATCAACATGTTTCAAATATTTTTGCTTTAATTAAATCTTGATATACTGCAAGGAAATTCCTTGTTCATATTTTTTCTTCATTGCCTTGAATATTCTTAGCCCTTACTCTTCTATGAATATTAATATCTAATTCTCTGATATATTTTATTAGTTGCAATAGTTTCTAGATTCTCTTTGATTTTATATACAATTTTATTACTTGTAAATAATAACAATTACCGTGTCCTTTTCCTTCCTTCTTATTTCACTTGATCTGCTCAACCCTGCAGTAAAATTTTGACTAG
This sequence comes from Crocuta crocuta, assembly GCF_008692635.1. NCBI lineage: Eukaryota > Metazoa > Chordata > Mammalia > Carnivora > Hyaenidae > Crocuta > Crocuta crocuta. The sequence goes on along the minus strand of NW_027530545.1, from coordinate 14,759,952 downwards.
TAATGAGGAAATGGAGATTTTTTTTTTATTGTTCTTGGCTTTAAAGGAATTTATTTAATGCTTCACCAGTGAGTACAATATATTTCACCAGTTTGATTAAATATCTATTATCAAATAAAAAAATTCTGCTCTAGCACTATGTTTGTTAACACTTTATGTCACAGATGGATATTGAATTTTATAAAAAGTTTTTTTTCTCCCATGTATTTGTTTCTCCCCTGTAATTTGATAATATGATGAATTGCTTTAATAGATTTTCAAAATTAAATCATCCTTGCAGGCTGAAATAAATATTGCTGAATTGAATTTTCCTCTATTTTATTTAGGTTTATTACATCTATGTTTATGCATGAAAGTGATACATAATTTTGGTTACTTGTATTGTCCTTATCAGGTTTTGTTTTTTTTTTTCTTTTTAATTTTTTTAATGTTTTATTTATTCCTGAGAGAGAGAGACAGCATGAGCAGGGGAGGGTCAGAGAGAGAAGGAGACACAGAATCTGAAACAGGCTCCAGGCTCTGAGCTAGCTGTCAGCACAGAGCCTGACACGGGGCTCGAACCCACGAACCATAAGATCATGGCCTGAGCCGAAGTCAGACGCTTAACCGGCTGAGCCACACAGGCGCCCCTGTCCTTATCTGGTTTTGGATCAGAATTATATTAGCATTATAAAATTATCTGAGGAGCATTCTAATATAGAATAGGATTATCTTTTTTTTGAAGATTTCATAGAGTTTCCTGAGCCCGGTGGGTATTTTAATAGAAGAGTGAGGAAATTGTGAACTAATTCAATTTCTTTGATGATTTCAGGCCCTTCTAATTTTATATTAATTTTTAAAGCACTGCTTCTATAAAATTTTGAGTTGATATAAAATAGATTCATCACTTGATAGGTAGGAGGCATAACATCCTCCTCTTTCTTGTCTTTTAGCAGCCTTTAGTATAGTTGGTCAGTCCTTGCTCAGACTTCCAATCTCCTGTTTGCTGTTTTCCCTTTAGCGCTCTAGCTGCCCTTTGCTGTCTCCATTCTCCTCAGCTACCTGATATTTTCATTTGGAGTGGCCCAGTGATCAGCCCTCATATCTTTTTCATGACACTTTTTTCCAGGTGATTTCACCTGGCCTCATGCATTTATATTTCCACTTCAGACCTCTTCCTTGAGCCATAACCCATATTCCAACTGGCTACTTGGTATCTCCATCAGGATATTCAATAAGTATCTCAAAGTTAAAATGTCGGAGCAGTGGCCCTGAATTCACCTGCCTACCACTCTTCTTGCAGTCATCTCCTTCAGCTAAGAGCAACTCCACCTTAATTAAAGCCTTGAGACTGAGAGATCCCAGCTAAGCCTTACCTAGATGCCGGACTTACAGAAACTGTGAGATAATTAACATCCATTGTTCTAAGCTACTATATTTTAGGATATTTTATGTAGCAATGGAAACTAATACAAAGTATATTCCATTTTTTTTCCTATTCTTTGAAAGAAGTTGTGTAAGATTGATGTTTTTTCTTCCTTCACAGTTTGGTAGAATTTACATGTAAAGCCATCTGTCCTGGGGCTTTCTTTTGAGGGAGGTTTATAATTATAGTTTCAAATTTTCTTTAATAGTCAAATTAACTATTTCTTCTAGTGACAGATTTAGTAAGTTTTATTTTGCCTTATGAGTCAGATGCTTAGAAATTGTAGCTCTAGAATGAATGTACAAAAAATTACACTAATTGAAAAGATGATGATGGCAAATAGTTATGGCTGTCTTAAGGGCACTGTATCTTAAATGGAAGAAGGTCAAGATTGGTGCCCATCATAGCTCTTCAAACTTTCTTAAGCCTCCGGTCATTCTCTTTTTCTAACTACAACTCAATTATAAGTATATACAACTGTACTAGTCAGGGCTCTCCAGAACCAGAACTGATATGCATGCATATTCATATATTCTTCATATTTACATATAAGGTGATACTATTTGATTCAAAATTCAACCAGAAACCCGAGTTGGCATTTAACAAATGTCATTAACAAATAGCTTAATATATGTTATATTCTTATAAAATAGGTAAGCATTGGAACTATTAAACATTTATGATACAGGCCTTATTAATAGGATTGCTCTTTAAATTTTGTATCATTTATCAAAAGGGTCAAAGTATAAAGTGACTTATTTATTGAATAAGAAGGGTTCTATTAGAAAGGATATTAAAGAGTATATCTTTTGGGGGCATCAGGGTGGCTCAGTAGGTTAAGCATCTGACCTTTGATCTCAGCTCAGGTCATGACCTCGTAGTTCTTGATTTTGAGCCCCACATCAGACTCTGCTCTGATGGTGTGAAGCCTGCTTGGCATTCTGTCTTTCCTCCTCTGTGCCCATCCTGCACTTGTGCGCACTCTCTCTCTCTCTCAAAATGAACAAACTAACATAAAAATTTTTAAATAAATAGGAAAAAAGTACATCTTTGGGGACTTTGTAACTAACCATAATTTTGAGCATTTCTCTAATTGTACAAAAACATTTTCACTTAGTTTAAGTCAGAATCATTTTATCTGTAAGGATTTGGGCATGAAAGAAATAATAAACAGCCAGTGGACAAACCTACAAGATTAATTTTAAGAAATAGCTTTCAAACAAATGCTTTTCCTACAATTCAGAGGACTCTTGATTCTTTAAATAATAATAATAATTTGGTAAGCACTTCACCAGCTAAGAAGTTCTTGAAGTAGCCCAGCACATTTTTATCTTAGTTTCCTAATCTCTGTAAATTCTTTCTCAGTAAAGAAAAAGGAGGGCATCTGGGCAGTTCAGTCAGTTAAGCATCTGACTCTTGATTTAAGCTCAGGTCATGATCTCAAAGTTCATAAGTTCAATGCAGAGCATGCTTGGGATTTTCTCTCCCTTTCTTCCTGTCCATCCCCTGTTTGTTCCCTAACCCTCTCTCTCAAAATAAATAAAAACTTAAAAAAAAAAAAGAAAAAATCATATAAGACATTACCTAAGTAAATAGCCTTACATAAGTACTCATAAGACCTGAGGAAAATCAATCTGACCAACTGTCAGATTTGAACAAGTTTCCTAGCTAGAAGGTCTTTAGTTACTTCCACTTATAATAATATATGACCCTTTATCTCATAGTAATTCTGTGGGAAAGTCACCTAAGTATCTAGAAGGAAAGAAACTGATGAAAGTTAAAGATACAGCATGAATTAAAAACTACCAGAGACTCTGTTTCTTCTCCTTTAAAGAAAATGCCATGTTTGTCAATTAAATGGACTATGACCATTTTCAGAAGCAGACCCATTTCCCCTTATAAACCAGATAACTTGATAGAAATCTCAGAAACAGACATATAATGTGTTTTCAGAAGAAAACACTAGTACATTGATTTTCATGAACCTCTGAGGTCATCAGAGAGGACAGAAGGCCCTGATATTGATGTAAAGGTACCAGTGTTAATAGACAGGAAAGGGATGGTGCCACACTATTTTCCCAAGTCAGAATCTTAGGTGGTACTTTGACACAGTGGACTTCAACCTTTGATGTGTGTAAAAATAACTTCAGAACTCTGCTGATGTATTCATTAGATATAACAGTAGACTAAAAGATAAAGTAAAACTTCTTTTTCTACCACTCCTCCCTACTGCAACCATGACTATCATGAACACACAAGTTTAAACATTAACAAACACTCAACATATTCAAATATGCTTCTTGGTCCAAAGATTTGGTCCAAAGATTTCTTCCAGATAGGGTCTGAAGCTTTGGGATTCTTTTAAGAAAGGGGTAATGTGAACTCTTGTGTAGACCTGTGGCTATTTGTCTAGAGAATATATTACTATGTAAGACATCTTATACATGACCAACTTAGGTAATACATAACCGATCTCAATAGAAGTGCTCTTGTCATTGGCATCATCGTAAAAGATTATGCCATTCTCCTCTTCAAAATCACTCATTTTCTCCATTATTTTAGGTTAACCTAAGTTATTTCATGGTAAGAGCAAAGAACTTTGCCTGCATGCTAAGCTGGATGTTTGCATGTAGTCTTTTCTGTGGTAGTTTAATATCTCTTTATTCTTACATCATGGTCTGCCCCTATCTACAGCCCTTCAGACTTAGAGCAGGTTGGCATACTTTTCCAATTGTTTATTTAAGCACATCTTATACATCACAAAGATTTATTTTTATTTTTGTGACACTAATACAGCCACATGGTAAAAATTCAAATAGAATTGGAAACCTTATCCATAAATGTAAGATTTTCCCGTCTGAGCCTTCCTTAGAATTATTGCTTAAAGGCAACCTTTATTTTTATTATGCTTACTAATTTTAGTTCTCTGACAGGTATCCCCATATTTCATGATCACATGCTTTCACTTCTATTTCTTGATTTATCAATTTTAAGTCATATTTGTCATCCCCATGATGTAAAAAAAGATTTACCTTCACTTATGCTGACACTCAATCCTTCTATTCTCTTCCCAGTGTTTAACTATTTTAAATATAGATAATCAAAACCCATATTCCTGGGATACTCTAAAAAAATGTTCCTAGTTTCAATTTCAAATGCCCGTCCATGTTTAGGTAATCAACTGTCTAAAATCATGCTAGAGATTTGTTTGCAAGATATTCAAAAAGAGATTTTCTAAACATTTTAATCACTTTCTCAATTTAGGGAGGCATTTCACATTTATCCTCCATTAAATCAGATTAAGTTTTATTTCTTTTTTTGTCCAAGAAACATCCATCTCAGAGCACACGGTTCCCAGACCTTTCCTTCATTTCCCTTCTTCGCTAGACCAACTACTTTATGCATTGTTTGTCTTTGGTTTTCTTGGTTTGTCCTTTTGCTAGAAGTACCTCTAATAACTTGTCAGATAAATAATCTATAGAAGGTAGACTATCAAAATTCCTGAATGTCTGAATAGGTTGTTCTTTTGTCCTTTCACTTGATTAATAATTTGGCAGTGTAACCTATAGAACTTTACACATATGATTATTATCCCTCAAAACACTGAAAACTGCATTCCCCATTGTCTGTGGTATTCTCTGTTTGAATATGAAAGTTTGATGGCAGTATTTTTTCATTCCTTTGTTTCTTGATTATTTCTTGCCCCATGTTGGAGGTAGTGCAATCTCTTTATTGCTGCTTTGGTGAATTTCAAGATATGTATGTTTATTTGTGGTCATTTTTATTCATTGTGCTAAATGAGAATTCGGTGAGCCTTTTCAATCTGAAGACAATATCATGTACTTATTCAGTTGTAGGAAATAGTTTCTTAATATTTCTTTGATAATCTCTCCCTCTTCATTTCTTTTACTGTATCTCTCCCTTTTATATTCTCAATCTGCATGTCTTTTATTCTACATGATGAGAACATATATTTTCAAAATAAAATCGAGTTTAGTTGAATTAACTCCTCCAAAAGAAACCACATTTTTTTAATGATTTATTTATTTCTGAGAGAGAGAGAGAGAGAGAAAGAGAGGCAGCGTGAGCAGGGGACGGTCAGAGAGAGAGGGAGACACAGAATCTGAAACAGGCTCTGAGCTAGCTGTCAGCACAGAGCCCGATGCGGGGCTCGAACCCATGAACCGTGAGATCATGACCTGAGCCGAAGTCAGACGCTTAACTGACTGAGCCACCCAGGTGCCCCAAGAAACCACATTTTTGAAAGGCTAAAATTCATTAGAGAAAGACAGTCTAGTTGTTTTTACATGGTTTGTTTGCCACAGAGCAAATAATACCTCCTATATTTTTGATGCATGAGTGAGACAGGTTATTGGATCTATTACAGTTGTCTTTCCCACTAATGTTTTTTTTTTCCAGAATAAATTCTCACTCACCCTGTCTGCTATTTTTGTGGTCTCCTACTCCATGGCCTGGCAAAGAATGCCCACCTCCTGACATAAATCTCACTTAAATTGACATTTGTCTCATCTGCCATTCATGACCACTTGCTTTCCATTTCTATAGAAATTAATTGGTAATTCACATTAAATTTTATGTGGTGCTATGGAATGATTGCTTTCTTAGCTCCTAAACATTGGTTTCAGTGAGATATCAATAGGGGATAAAAACAAATGTGCATGCCCTACTTACCCCTATTAACTATTTTCTAACATCTCTAATAGCTATTTGTTAAGTTACTAGGAATAAATTTATTTTTATCTGAGGATATTTTTACTGTAAAAGTCAGGCTGCACTTATAAATTAATTAATTAATTAGAAAATAAAACATTTATCAAATTTTCCAAAGATGCCAGATGCTGTGGATAGTAGATTCAGATGCATTGTAGGTTGAAATGTATTAGGCAAACAATAGAGTTTTTAGACTCAAACACAAAGGAATATCTGTAACTTGATATACTTACACATTTCTTATTCCAAAAATTAAAAATGCCAATCATTAAAAAAATAAGTTAACCTATATTAAAATCTACAACTGTTAATCAGGACACTATTAAGAAAGTTGAAAGGCAACACACATCATAGAAGGAAAATAGAGTACATATAGGTTTTTTTAAAGAATGATAAGTTGGGGAGCCTGGGTGGCTCAGTCTGTTAAGCATCTAGCTCTTGATTTCCACTCAGGTCATGATCTCGGGGTCGTGGGATCAAGCTCTGTACTGAGCTTCACATGTTGAGTGTGAAGCCTGCCTGGCATTCTTTCCCCCTCTCTCTGCTCCACCTTCTCTCTCTCTCTCAAAATACAAATTAAAAAAAGAAAGCACTATATGCATTAAAAAAAGAAAAATGGTCAAAAGACTTGATAAAATAAGGTATCTAAATGACAACAACAAAGACAAAGAAGAAGGAAGGGATTGGGAAGGAGAGGAAAGAAAGGATAATTATTTTCAATAGTTGTTAGAGAATGCATACTAAAACCATAGGAGATACACTACTCACCTACTAGAATAACTGGATTGAGACACACAAGTCTTGATGAGGACATGGAGCAAGGGAAAGGACACTCTGCCTGTGGGGGAAAAAGTTATAAACCACTTTAGACAAATGTGGCAGAATCTGCTAAATCTGACCATACACATAATCTGTAGCTCAGCAATGTCATTCTTAGGTATATACCTGACATAACTTTTTTTCATTAAAAGGTCTATATTAATAGTGTTCATAGAAGCACTATTCTTCTTAGGCCTAACCTGAAACTATTCAAAAAATTCAAATATTCAGATATAGACTGGAAAGGAAAAATCATGGTATATTCATATGATATACATATGATATATACATTACATATGATATGCATATTCATGTGATCATTATATAACACTTAATAAAAAATAATCCAGACACAAAAGAGTATGTGGTATGTCATTCCATAAATGTGTACTTACTACAAACTGTAAAAAGTACAGTAACGGGAAAAATTCATCTATGCTATTAGATGAACAGCATCCCAGTGTCAGGGGAAATTAGGGCTCTTAGGAGGATTGGCAATGTTCTATTTCTTGATCTAGGCACTGACTCCATAAATGTATTCCTTTGTGAAAATGTGTTGATACTATGTGTGTACCTGTCTGTATGCTTATGATGTTTCAATAAAAAGTAAAAAAAAATAATTCAAGTAGAGATGGGGAGAGGAGAAGAGGACTAAGTATCAAATATATTGGGTTATACATTCAGGATTGTTGAAATGTGTGATGGGTACATAAGAGTTCTTCCTACCATTCTCACTACCTCTATGTGTTTGGAACTTTCCCTACTAAAAAGTTAAAAAAATAAATAAATAAGTACAAATTTAAAAGGAAAAAAAAAACCACTAGAGGTCTTTCTTACTTGCAGCTTTGTCTGCAATTTAACACCACTACTAAATAACCTCTGGAAAAGTAAACATTAGAACATGATGTTTACTGTATAATCCAAGTGCCTGTAACAGTGTATGAAACATAGTAGTCACTCAATAACTACTTGCTGAATGAAATAATGATTGAATCTAACTATCTTGCTATGAACGTTTTAAAAGAGATGAGCTTATCAGATGTTTATTTCATGGGAAACAGGAAATCTGAGGTTACATAGTTAACCAAAATTGTTTTGCACAACACAGTTGAGATAATTACACTGTGGTAATAAGGCATAATAAAAAATGCCTAACTCTAGGACATTTTGGTTGTGATGTATGAGTGCAGAAAAGATAAAGTAGGGCTTTTACTTATTCAGGTTCTATATTCTTTCTCACAAGATTAGAAATCTAAATAACTTCCTTAAGTAAAAATAAGCTCCCAGTGATGTAGGTAACAATGTTTGTCTTTTGTGCGAAGTAAATGCTTCCGCTTTACAATCCTCTCTAAGCCACTCATTTCTTTGTGCTTTCTTCCATCACAAACATGCGCCCTTTCACTCCAGGTAGCCAGTAGGTTATTTCATTTAAAAATACTGTGAGTTACTAGTTCCAAGGGCTGAGAGTATATTTGAATTTCCACACTATTTGATTTTCTTAAGATGACAAACAGCTTTTGGAATATTTACATTATTTTGTGCAAAACAATTTTGGTTAAATATGTAACCTCAGATTTCCTGTTTCTCATAAAATAAACATCCAATAAGCTCATCTCTTTTAAAATGTTAATAGAAAATCCCCCAAAATAATAAATCCCTCTAAGAAACATTTGTATGGTATTTTATTTATATTTCAGCTGATCCTGAGATTTAAAATTACAAGTTATGAGTTCTTGTTCAAGTATATTTTACATTAGTTATAAAGATCTATAAAATACGTGGGTACCAAGTTGTTTAGTTTCACTTTCTATATTATATACCTTAATCCATATTTCTCATCTATGTAAATAAAATACCTTGAGATTATGATTATCATATAAATATCAATAGATTTTAAAGATTAAATATATGAATACAACTATAAGCTTCTTAAAGTTTCAAGTTATGTATTTAAGATGTTTGGGTTATAACGTATATGGTATTTATACAAATGTTGACATCAATAATGACCTAACAAAACAGTGAATTTGGACCCAAATTGAAGAGTACTCTACTCCAAAGCAGGCTAATAAAAAAGATCTGACATTTCAAAGATCTAAAATGAAATCTTAACTGCAAAATACCTTTAATGGTTTTAAAATAAAATAAAATATACCCATATTACAAAATATTAAAAACTAAATAAAATAAAAATCTGAAGTTTGAAAATATCCTTTTTTAAAATGCCTGTTTTCCATTCACGCAAATGTGTTACTTGATAAAGGCTCCAGAAGGTATTTGGCTATGTTTTCAAGCAACATTCTATATTGATTGCAGGACATTTGGCCAACAGTAATTAGTAGTGGAGTTTCACCACCTACTTAAATGCAATCTGTTTTACAGTAGAAGTGCTTACTTTAGAGTGTAGATTTTGCATCCCCTATAAAACAGGAAATCTACAACAATGACTTAAAGAAAGGATGATGTGAAACTTGGATTCCATATTCATGGGTCTTATCCCCCTCCAATCCATATTCACACTGAGGCAGAGAGTGAGCATTCTAAAATATGAGTTTGATTAAATTACAATCCTCCCTATTTCTGTTAAGATAAAGTCCCTAATCAGTCCCTAAGCCTTTTTCTTCTGTCCGCTGAATACTCCTTCCGTATCATTTTTGAGGACTGCTTTTCTCACATTCTACTAAGTTATTCATAAGTGCCATGGTCTCTTTTGTCTTCCATGTATTCAGTCTCCTTTATCTGATTATTTTCCCACTCAATTCTACCAAAGTGTAGCCTCTCAAATTCCAATTCACTTTTCCTGTAGACTTCCCTGGCTTCTGAAGACTAAGTTAATAGGTCCCCCTTAGGCTTCCATAACACAAGTATTTATAATTAACAAGCTTATCTCCCTGATGTGCATTGCCTGTTTACTGGTCCATCTCCCTCATTTCTCTAGAAACTTTCTTTTGCGAGTATAGATTACCTTTTTTTTTTTAAATTATGTGCAGACTATTTAGCACAATGCCAACCTCATAATAAGTTCTCAATAAATATTTGATGAGATAAGAAATGAATAAATTTTGAGAAACACAGTTATTTTTATCTCTAGTTTAAATCCTGAAAACATAGGTCAAAATTGTACAAATGTAGTCCTATATTATTGTAAATGTTCACCATTCTGAAGATTCATACTTCAGGGAAACGTACTTCTTCAAGTTAAACTTGTAACATCCAGTTCTCCAGTCCTTAAAATGTACATACCGGCCTTTGACACGTAATTTATTCCCCCATATTGAACTCATTAATAAATAACTTATATGGACAGCTGAGCACTTTTCAAAAGTCTACCTTAAAGAGATAGAAACAAGAAGTATCTGATGAGCCACAGTTAAGAAAGATGAATGATTTGTCAAATTCTCTGGCTTGTTCTGTTTTTCTATTCCAAGTCACATGAACTGTTTGCCATCTGAGTATTTGTCATTTTTATTTTAATGATTGCAGATGACAAATACAACTTGGATCTCTGACCAACAAATAATTTATGGCTGGGGATTCTTTTTCCACAGAAAGCTCCCTCCTGTGTGTAGCTAGTAGTGCCAGTTATAATAAGTAGCCAATTCTGAACAAAACTACCTGAAAGTTCCTCTCATAGCTGGTTCACTAAACAGAAAATAGTATATGTGCGATGGGGGGGCATTAGAATATCAATAAATTTATTTCAGAGAAAGAACTGTCTGTATACATGCTACTCACAGTTCCTCTTCCTGAGAAAATCCAATTGTGACAAGAAACTCAGCAAGTATGGAACACCTGGGTGGCTTAGTTGGTTAAGCATCTGACTTTGGTTCAAGTCATGATCTCATGATCTCAAGCTCCACATCAGGCTCTGTGCTGATAGCTCAGAGCCTGGAGGCTGCTTCAGATTCTGTGTCTCCTTCTCTCTCTCTCTGCCCCTCCTCTGCTCATGCTCTGTCTCTCTCTCCCTCAAAAATAAATAAACATTAAAATTTTTTTTTAAAAAAAGAAACTAAGCAAGCATGCTTCAATTCAAAGACCCAAAGAAAACTGGAAAAGACCAGAAATTATCCAGCTAGACTTCTGTATAGAATAAAGACTGTTTGGGTTTACAAGAAAGTACTTCAGGCCATCCAAACAACCCTGTCCATAATCTGTTGGTGACTCCTGCCGTATCATTAATGGTCAAGACTATATTCCCTGACTGGAGATTAGGCAAATTTGTATTCAGGAAATAAAACTCTATCTTCCCTGAGATGACCTTACTTAAAACAAAACAAAACAAAAACAACCTTTCAAGGCCTATCCATCTACTTGACTTAAGACACTTTAAATGAATTTGACTTCCATGATACCTGATTTTTGTTTCTTTTTTCCTTACTGTAATAAAAAATAGATATGACTTCATTTTTTAAGAAAACACCTTAAAACACTTTTCTAATGTTTATTTATTTATCTTTGAGAGAGAGAGAGCAAGCAAGCTGGGGAGTGGCAGAAAGAGGAGGAAGATAAAGAATCCAAAGCAGAGTCCACGTTATCAGCACAAAGCTCAACAAAGGGCTTGAACCCACAAACTGTGAGATCATGACCTGAGCTAAAGTCAGGTGCTCAACTGACCAAGCCATCCAGGAGCCCCAATATGACTCAATTTTTTAATGCTAACAGCCAACAGATTTCAAGCCCCACCCATCTCTCTTCCCCTTCAGCTCCACATCCTGACAAGATGGTAACAAAGTCTGGGTGTGCTTTCCTTTGGTGCCAATAGGATATTCAAACCATATAAGCCCCTGCTTGTGGTAGAATCCTCCTGGAACCACCATAGCCATTCTCCCTTTCAGAGAATACCTTTCCTTCAAGCTATTTTAGAACTGCTTGAGATCTGTCCTGCTCTTTCAGAAAAAGATTCATTACATGAGTTACAGACTTTTTCATACCCTCTTGGTGCCTGTGTGAACATATGAGTGTCAACATCCACACCAAATTTTGAGTGAACACACAATCTCACACACTGTCTGCAAATGGAAATCTCTACCATAAGGCTGTGGATGTACTGAACATATTTCAAATATGGGTGAGAAAAAAAGGAAATGAAGTAAAAAAATAAATAAAGCCAACCTCACTTAAAAAATAGAATGTGTCACAGATCCAAAACAAACATATCTATGTACTTCACTACCAAATAATGTAACAGCAATAACTGGATGATATGCTGGGACCATCAATCAGTTTACAAGGCAGAAGTGGAAGGTATGTAAAAAGAAATGAAGCAAATAGAACTGCACAACTGCATTTATTTTTAATGCCAAGAAGATATTACAACAAAGCTCTACCTCATTACAGGAAGAACACATTCCTAGAAGTAGTTTATAAAGTATTACAGCATTATATTCTAACATGTTCTTATTGATTGTCAATATAAAATAAAAGATATGTTCTGTAGAAGGAAAAAAATTACCAGCACTTATTTAAAATTATTTTGTTTTTTTAAAATGTTTATTTATTGATTGATTGAGAGAGAGAGAGAGCGAGAGAGAGAGCACACACATGTGCACATGAGTGGGGGAGAAGCAGAGAGAGAAGGAGAGAGAGAATCTGAAGCAGGTTCATACTGTCAGTGCAGAGCCTGATGTGGGGCTCAATCACACCAACCATGAGATCATGACCTGAGCCAAAATCAAGAGTTCAACACTTAACCAACTGAGCCACCCAAGGGCCCCTAAAAAGTATTTTAAAAGAATTAATTCAGTACAGAGAAGTTAATACCTTTCTCAAGCATAATAATATTTTTAAAAATTAGCTATATTAAGTATAACTTACATATAATAAAATGCACACATTTCAAGTGAACAGTTTAATGTTTTAACAGATGTTTATACCCATGTAACCACTGTAACAATCAAGCCATAAAATATTTAATAATCTGAAAGTATTTTTATGTCTCTTTGGAGTCAATTTGTTTCCCAACATCTTTCCAGAAAATACAGATGCCATTTCTATCACCCTAGAAATTCTTGAAATTCACATAAATGGAATGATGCTATATGTATCTGTGTATGAAATATTTCTTCATCATGTTTTTGAGACTCACCTACTATGTTTCATTATTTGTACCCCTGTAGAGCATTCCACTCTTATAATATACAATAATCTGTTTTTCATTCACCTCTGGTGGACATTTGAGTTGTACCAGGAATTTTGGCTTTTATAAGTAAACATACTATAAATATTCAGATGCAAGTTTTTAATTACAAGGCCATAAACTTTTTCCTACTTGTCCTTATAGTTTTTGCTTTTACATTTGCTTTTATTGATTATTACAAATTAATTTTCTCAATGGTGAAAGGTAGAATTTAATATTAATTATTTTTCCTTTCAAAAATTCCTTTTTCCAACATTATCTGCAGAAAAAAACACAATTTTATCCATTGAATTATCTTGGTGTCCTGGTAGAAAAAAATGGACATATATGTGTGCGTCTATTTATGAACTCCCTATTTTGTTCTACTAATTTTTGTGTTTATCCTTTTGTGTTTATCTTAAATACCATACAATTTAATAAGTGAAACTTTTCAAAAATTCTTGAGATGAAGTAGTGTAAGCCTTTCAAATATGTTTTTTTCCTGTAAAGTTGATTTGGCTATTTTAGCTGTTTGCATTTTCAGATACACTTGAAAAGAAATTCCAATTTGTTTAAAATACTTTCTAGGATTGTAACTCACATTGCATTATATTTACAGATCAATGAGAAGATAATGGACGTTTTAACAATACCAATCTTCCAACTAATAAACATGGTAATCTTTCATTTTTTTTCTCAGCAATGTTTTGTAGTTTTCAGTGAAGATATCTTGGCCAATTTTCATTAATTCATTCTTTAACATTTATTTTGTATGCTCTTGTAAATGAAAACTGTTAAATTGATTTAACAATTATGATAGCTTTTTTCTAGATTGCATAGGATTACCTATATCAGTAATCAAACCATCTATAAATTTCAAGTTTCTTTTCTTCTTCAATGTTTATGTCTTTTATTTCTTATTGCCACCTTATCTGCTACCTGTGACCAAGAACACAACTTTGAATAAAAGAGGTAGAGAATGGGCATCCTTGACTTCTTCCAAATCACAGGGAGAAAGCATTCCATAGTAACCATTTTGTGTAATGTCAGCAGTAAAATTTTCATATATATCCTTTATTGGATTGAGAAAATTATATACTATTCCTAGTTTGCTAAGATAGTTTTTGTTATGGATGGGATTGGGTTTTGTCAAATCTTTTCTATATTCATTGAGCTGATCATATACTTTGTCTCCTTTATTTTGTTAATGTGGGGAATTGCACTGATTGATTTTTGAATACGAAAACTACATTTGCTTCCGTTGAATTCCAACCTTTTTTGGTAATAATATCTTTTTTATACATTGCTGTGTTAAAATTTTAATGAGGATTTTTACACTTACGTTGATGAGAAATATCAAATTTATCAATGAGAAGTGAATTATTGTCATGGATAAATTTCTCTGTGTTCTAGTTTATAATTTATAATATTTATAGTCTATAATTCATAATATTTATAGTCTATAATTCATAACATATTTTTAGCTTGTTACAGTGGAAAATTCTATCATTTCCATCCAAGAACTCCTCTAGATGTATCCCATACAAAAGTTTAATATATTGTATTTTCAATATCCTTTATTTCAAAAATGGATTTTTGCTTGAAATTTCTTCTTTGATACATGAGCTACTTAGAAGAGTATAGAAGAGTATAATTTAAGTCTCAACTACTTAGGGCTTTTATGCTATTGTTTTGTAACTGAATTCTAATTTAACCCACCATGGTCAGATAATGCAAAATGTATGATTTCTAGCTTATTTTTTGTTTTTCCAGCATCTGTGGAAAACCCAAGGTGTTTCCTAATGTTCTCTGTCTTGGCAAGACTCACTCTAAATTCTGACACCCTTATGGATTTTGGTAAGTTTATCTTAGGGCACTTCTATCTAAAGTAAACCTTCCTCTAAGCCATGGTTATTGTTCCTAAGACATGTTTTTTTTTTTCTGTTGTAGCTGCATGCAGGGTTTTAAAATGATTTATTTACTCTGACTAAACCAAAATTCTACCGTCTTCCAGCACTGCCCATCTCTGGTGTCATTCCCTGCTCTATCATATCACAGGCCAATTTTACGCAAGCCTTGCATAATCTCACCTTTTGCATGCTTGACTTTACCTTTAATGAAGAATTCATGGAGATCCTTCTCATACACTTCCCCATGTAGTCCACTGCTTTCCAACAACCCTGAACCCTGATGTCTTCAATTCAGTGGATCTACCATGATCTTTATGCTCTAGGTATCAACATTACACTCAAGAAATTGTCTCCATGCAGAGAGGCAGAGAGACTATGGATGTCTTCTCATGAGTTTCTTCTTTTCAATAGATCACAGTCTTGCTCTGCCTATTGCCTGGCACCTGAAAACTATCATTCCACATATTTCCCCAAAATTCATACTTTTGTTTCTTGTTAAGTAAAAAGTTTAGTCCAGTACCAGTTACTTCATGGGGACTAAAGTGAAAACCTGATTAACTGATTTGTTTGTTTTAAATTCTTTGATCAACATCTTCCATCAGTTCCAATTTTACTGAAAATCTATGAAAATTATCTTAACTATATTCTTATCTCTTTAAATCATTCTTGTATAGGAAGATTTTTAAGTTGACATTTTCTGTACTTTCCTAAAATGAAGTGAAGCATATTTCATCAATTCTGAAGTTTAATATGTATGATAAATTCTTTAAAGTAGTACTTCTGCATTTTTTCTGGTCTAGCTCTCCATGAGATAACTACAAATCAAGAATCTTAAGGGGCCACACAAAGAAGTGAGAAAGAATTCTACTCTGAATTGGTCTTGTTTTCATTACAAGGAAATGAGTTTCCTTCCCCGATTCTACAGAGATTATCCATATAAGAAAACATTATACAAAGCTGGAAATTTGTGTACATTACTTATTATTGAGATTCCAAAATGTCTCACTGCATAATCAGGACAAAATTAATTCCCAAATTTCCTTTCTATCCAAGGATTTAACCTCAGTTGAATTTGATATGTTACAGAAGTCACAGTAGTGACAGAACAAAAATGTACCCAAAGCACTCCAGAATCACAGCAAGGTTGTTTATTAATAAAAGAAGTATTGAAAGTGTGAGTTTTTGTTTTAAAAACATGTTCCCCAACTAAGGAAACGTAATAGACTTAGAAAAGCAGTATTACATAGTGACACACCCAAATGCTTACAGGAAATACAGCTTTGGTGAAAAGATAGTTCTTATTGCTATGAGAAGAACAAAAGAAAACCAGAGAGGTTCTGCCTGAGATGTGTTAGCAAGAGTGGAGACCTGACCTTCTAACAGTCTCCAAGCAGGAGAGGTTATTATGCAAATTGATGTGTCCAGCTGTTGTTCCTTTCTATGATGGATAAAATAAAAGAAAATAGGCTCAAATTGCAGCATGGGGTACTAAGGTTTGGCAGCTTTGCAAATGGCCTTTTGCTTACTAGCCCAACGAAAGTGACAGCTGATTGCAGGAGGGTATTAAGGAATACTGATTTCACCATTGATTTATGGTTTCTCCACCCCCAATTAGAATGCAGAACAGTTAATGCTAAACTGTTAGAATACTGTATTTAATTCAAATATAGACATTTTATATACAATAAAAAATACAGAGAAAATGTTATAGATTATTAAAAATTTTATATTATTTTAATAAAGAAAATGTCCTTCCTATCTCCTTGATTTGATTTATTTTAAAGTGCTTTAGTTCAATGGTTTCTTATCTTTATATAGTACAACAGTAATAGTTTTAATAGCTTATGTGTACATTGGAATTTAGACTTTTCAATACTTTTCTGCCTGAATTATCTAATTTGTTCTTCAGATATGCTTATCTGCATTTTATAGAAAAAGGAACTGGGCTCCATTAAAGATGGGTGCCATGGCTAAGTGAGTATTGATTGATAAAGTCTTGGGCCACTATTTCAATGTCAGCTTCCTCTTGCTCGTTAATTTTTCCTCTGAAGCCTTTGGTGGTCTCTCAAGAAAGTGAAGATGTACAGTTCCTAAAGTTCCTCTGGAGGGCGCCAAGGAGCCTGACCAGAAAAGCCAATCACAGTGCCTGGTATATCCCCAGAAGGTTCAAGAAATTCTTCTCAGGAATTTGAGACTAGGAATAAACTGAGAAAAGAAAACAGAAGCAAGTTCCTCTGGGAAACCTAGGAACTATCATGACAAAATAAAGAGGAAGCAGAAATTATAAAAATTCAAAATAAGATATGCAATAGAAAAGGGATCACCAATTAGAGGGTGAAAAAGATGGTAGTTGAAAATCAGGTAAAAAAGGAGAGAGAGAAGAACAAGTATATGTCCATGTAGCAGTGCAAGCTCAACACAGAACACTGAAAAAGTCAGAGATCACGTGCCTATTAGATCCCTCTCAGAGTCTCTGATTCCGAGTCCTCCCAGGGGAACTCTCTGTGAGTCACGTTTCCTATGATCCCCCTTCTTCCTGAAGGCAGGCTCCACTGTATGCCCTTGCTATGTGCTCCTTCTAAAGTTACATTGTTAAGGGGCACCAGGGTGGCTCAGTTGATTAAGCATCTGACTTTGGTTCAGGTCATTATCTCCCAATTTACAAGTTTGAACCCCGTGGTGGGCTATGTACTGACAGCTTGGACCCTGGAGCCTGCTTCAGATTCTATGTCTCCTTCTCTCTCTTCCTTTCCCCTGTCGGTGCTTTCTCTCTCTAAAAAATTAACATTTTCAAAAATTTCCTATACACACTATTTGAGAAAAATAATTTAAAATAATAGTGACTCTAAGTTACACCAGGACACTTAGTTAGTAGAATACTTAAAAGTGTGTGTTGTTGTGAAAGAAAAGTGTGTTTCTGAGAAGGGGAAATGAGCAGATGGCTTTTCCTACATATGTCTTATCGTTTGAAATCCTAGAGCAGTTATTGAGGGTCCTTACTGCAAGATATAATTTTTATTTTAATTATGTAAGGTACCTTATCTTTTGTATGCCTTGCCATCTTCAGTGAAAGTCCTTTGAAGTGAAGAACTCTGTATCATTTTCTTTATATATTCTTGCATCTTTGAAAGATGCACTGACTAAATAAAAGAGTTGATTTTTACTGAACACGGTAACATTTTAGGCATGGCACTGGGTGTTTTATGGTCCTCAGCATTTAATATCATAAAAACCTTAATGATTATGTTATTACATATGAGAATATGGCATCTCAGAATGACAAGTGACATTGCTATCATCCCACAATTGTGGATTGTAGAGTTGGAGTTTGAAGCCAGCATCTTCAGTTTAGTAGCCTCTAAGATTTCTACCACCTAAATCTAGTTCCCATCAGTTCCTTTGTTATTCATCCAACAGAAATCTTTAGAGAGACGATTCTGCCAGGCTCTGGTCTAGGAGCTAGAGACACATACTAAACAACACAACTAACACTCCCTGCATTATGAAGCTGCAACTTTATTAAGTCATTAGAATTTTAAGGTTCATGGATTGTTTGCAAATCAGTGACCTCTATTCGTATCTTCTCTCCTATCTTGCACATACGAAGTCAAAAGTGCAGGACTATCCTTTTGTATACGCAAAATTAGGTATCACACCACTTCAGCTTTCTTCTACAGCTGTGTCTCACCCAGCCAACACAGACTTCCATTCTCAAGCTTATGAAATAGGCTTTTCTCTGAAGACAGTGAAGGCACATACATATACAAAAGGCCAGAAATGGTAGACCATTCTTTTCAGAAGATTTTATGGCTTTTGATAATAAACCTTATTCTTTAGAGACCATCTTTTGAAATTAATTTTATTTATTTTTTTAAATTAATTTTAATTGGCAAAGCCTTCTGTTGTGGTATTATGTTCCCCGAAAAGATATGATGACATTCTAATTCCTAGTGTCTCAGAATGGAAACTTATTTGGAAATAGTGTTGGTGCAATTAGTTAATATGAGATCATACTACAGTACGGTAGGTCTCTAACCCACTATGACCAGCATCCGTAGGGGAAATTTGGAAAGATTCTCCCCTACAGGTTTTGTAGAGAGCACAACCCTGCTGACATCTTGATTTTGGACTTCTAGCCTCTAAAACTGTGAGTTAATGAACTTCTGTTGTCTTAAGCCATTTAGTTTTAATAACTTGTCACGGCAGACCTAGAACCAATCCGTCTTCCTACCTTTTTCACTTTTCCTCATATACCCTCTACTGTCTTATGCTTTTCATCTTCCTCTCTTTTTATCTCCCTCTACTTTTTCTTATTTTATTCAGTCACCTCTCTCTCACCTTCTATTATACAATCTGGTGACAAAAACTTAAAAATCACTCTGCCACCATTTCTTCCTACTTGATTGATTTCCCAGATTTGACATCTTCTTGGCAGTTCCCTTGCAGAATCCACTGTCAGAATTATTTAATAAAGATCCCCTTTTATTTATGAGTGTTAAGAAATGCCTAGGAGGTTCAGAAACTCTCCTCTCAGTCCACATTACAAAATGCATGAGCTGATGGGAATGTCTTGGAGCAACGTTGCTGCTCCCATTTAAAGATGCTGAAGCGTATGTTTCATTGGTCCTCTGGCATCTTTCTATCTTCAAAGGTATGCAATCTCCTTCCTTTAGAGAGTTGTTCAGTGCATTGCAAACTATTAGCAAGTCCCAAAACATGTGAACATGTGGATGCTTACCAGTCCCAGGTAGCCAGGGCATTTTTCCTCAGTCCTTGGTGTCAAAACTAATCATGTTTTGCCTCTCATGGAAGCACTGGGCCACTTCATGAAGCGATTTTCTACTCCAGATAATCACACTACCCTGCTGGCTATGCAAATAATTCAGGGTAGGGCATCCTTCCCGAAAACCTTTACTCAAGGAAATGTTATTTCAAAATGTAATTTTGTGCAACTAAAAAGGAACGCTTGTCACTGGCTATTTCCATCTCTGAACATCTCCGCTTACAAAGTTTCCTTGGTTACTTTGCCCTTTGATGTCAGGAACAATAAAGAACAATAAAAAGGAACAAAAACATTAGCAAGATCTCACCTCCTTTTTTAGGTCAATGTAGTTTATATGTACAATATGCATTAAATTTTTTTAACATTTATTCAGTTTTGAGAGACAAAGAAAGACAGAGCTCTAGTGGGGGCGGGGGTAGGGAAGGGCAGAGAGAGAGGGAGACAACAGAATACAAAGCAGCCTCCAGGATCTGAGCTGTCAGTACAGAATCCAATGCGGGGCCTCAAATTCACAAACCGTGAGATCATGACCTGAGCCAAAGTCAGCCACTTACCCAACTGAACCACCCAGGCACCCCTACAATATGCATTTTAAAACAGAAACAAATTAAAGGCACCTAGGTACTCCGTCGGTTAAGGCTCTGACTTCAGCTCAGGTCATGATTTCATGGTTAGTGAGCTTGAGCCCCGAGTTAGGCTCTGTGATGACAGCTTGGAGCCTGGAGTCTCTTTGGATTCTGTGTCTCCCTCTCTCTCTGCCCCTTCCCCGCTCATACTCTCTCTCTCTCTCTCTCAAAAATAAATAAAAGATTTTTTAAAAGTTTAAAAAAGAAACAAAATACTTTTATGTGCTGTGTGTATTTTATTTAACAAATAATTATAAAGTGTTTTTATTATTTCTAGGGATTGATGTAAAAGAGACAGCTGAAAACAGTATAGTCCACTTCCTTACAGAGCTTTCAGTCTAGTACAGGAAGCAGACATGCACACAGATGATGACCTTCTGTACACAGGCTATGTGGTACAGGCTGGATGGTGTATCGGAAAAATGTGTAGGCTCTGAAGTCAGATCACCTGGGTTCAAATATTGGCTAAGCCACTTGTAAGTCTCTGATCTTGAGCAAATTACTTAAGCTTCCTAAGCCCCAGTTTTCTCATCTATAACTAAATCCCCCAGTCATAGGGCCATTTTGAGGGATTTACAAGTTAGTGTCCATAAAGCCTTAGTATAGTTCTGGACACATAGGGAGCTCCAAGGAATATTAAGCTTCTATCTACAAGGGGAAGAGCAGTTGGGCAGAGGGCCTGAAAGAAAAGAGCTCATCACAATAGGATGGAGTACTGTGGAGTATTAACAATCTGGAAGCTATTCAACTTTGGCTGTGCTGAGTGACCTCACAAATCCATTTAACTCTCTCCACAGAGACCAACTAGTGACAACAACCAAAAGAGGCGAAAAAAACTAAAGAGAAAATGAAACAATGACTTAGAAAGAGGCAGTGACATTATCGCCACCTGCCCTCTCCCCTTCTCTGGAGGCATCAGCAGCTGTTCCAAGGAGAACACTATCTGTGTCATACACAGCAATTACTTGGTTGATTTTCTGCAGGGAGTTGCTATTTTTCTGTTGACAAGGCACGTTGAATTGATCATTTGGCATTACATCATATTCAATTTACTGTCTCATAACACTTTATTTGTTTTATATAAGGAGTTGTGTGCCAGAGGGCTCTGATGATGTTGAAAATGCATCATTTCAGTCACCCACCTCCACTACTAATGGTTTTGCTGCCAGCTTTTTAAACTTGAATTAATTTGGCGACTTAGCACTCAAGTAGAAAAAAGGAGAAAATCTACTTTTGAACATAGGTAAAGCCAGCTGGAGGCTGAGGTATAAGGAAGATAATTTGTGTTGTTGGAGGTTGTGATGCCAAAGTTTTACCATTTGTAATGCCAACTTTCTAAAAAATAAACTCTTGGGTCGCCTGGGTGGCTTAGTCGGTTGAGCGTCCGACTTTCGCTTAGGTCATGATCTCGTGGTTGTGGGTTCGAGCCCCGCGTCGGGCTCTGTGCTGACTGCCAGTTCAGAGCCTGGAGCCTGTTTCGGAGTCTGTGACTCCCTCTCTCTCTGACCCTCCCCTGCTCACGCTGTCTCTCTCTCTCTCTCCTAGAAATAAATAAAATATTAAAAAAATAATAATAATAAAAAATAAACTCTTAATTTTAAAACAGATTTATAGAAAAGTTGTAAAGCTAGTTCCGAGGGTTCCCATGAATCTAATACTCAGTTTCTCCTATTGTTAATGTCTTGTATTACTTGTGGTACATATGAGGCAACCAATGAGGCAAGTTTAATGCATTAACTAAATTCCAGACTTTATTCAAATGTACTTAGTTTTTTTAAATGATGTATTTTTTTCTGTTCCAGACTGTCATTGAGAATACCACATTACATTTAGCCATCATGTGTCCTTAGGCTCCTATTGGCTCTGAGAGTTTCTCAGGTTTGCCTTGTTTCTAATGATGTTGGTGGTTTTAAGGAATCCTTCTCAGGCACTTTGTAAAGTGTCCCTAAATTTTTTTATAATATTTTTCCTCATGATTAGACTGAGCTTTGGGGGGTTAGGACAAGAACACCACAGAGGTAAAACTTTATTTTCATCATCATTTTGAAGTTACATGCTATCAACAAGACTCATTGTTGTTGTGAAGCCCCATTGCCTGGCTGAAGTGGTGTCTATCAGATTTCTCCACTACAGCACTGCTCTTCTTTTCCCTTCCATACTGTGCTTTTTGGAAGGAAGTCACTTAAGAGATTGGGTGTACGTGTCACCTCCTTGTGAGTAGAGTAAATTATTTGGAGTTCTTCTGCACTTGCGATTTGTCTATTCTCCCATTTTTAAATGTTTCGTCATTTATCAGTATGTACTCACAGCTATTTATTTTATACTTTGGGTTACAATCTAATACTACATCATTAATTTTGTTGCTCAAATTGCTCCAGCTTTAGCCAAGAGAGCTCTTTCAGTTGGCTCTTTTTTTTTCCTTTTACATACTCATGGTGTAATGGTGGGTTGTTTTTGTTGTTGTTGTTTTGCTTTTAATACTTTCTCACTTTCCAGCAACACAGGACACTCCAGGCTAATCTTGCCTCAGTCCCAAAGTCAGCCATTTCTCCAAGAAGCACTGTTCCTTTTATGGAGAATGTGTGAGACACTGAGATCTGGACACTCAATGTGCTCCATGCTATTGGAGTCATTGCTTCTGATGCCAACTTATTTTACCACTGGTTCTTCATCACAACTCCCTAGGATCCCTGGGGACTCAGATCCTAGGCTCTGCCCTCTAGCGGCTCATCAGCACAACTCTGCTTCATTAGCTTGTCAGAGGCAGTTGGGCTCCAGCATCCACTTTCTCCTTCCCCCCATCCAGAGTTATCCACTTCTCTCCTATTCTTCTCTGCTCTTGCAGTCAGCTTCTAAAGATAGTTATTTGGACTTTGCACAGTGTCTTCCTGATGATTTTCAAAAAATATTTGTTACACTGAATTGAATCTGATAATCTAATTCCCATTAAGTTGTCAAAAACTGATAATGGATTAAAGTGTCACCACTCACACAAGATAATTGAATTTTTAATAGAGAATTTCTGGAGACACAGCTGTTCCCCAAGGAAATGACACCGGAATGTAGCAGATGCTTGGTATGCAAGCAGGTAAACCTCAATTTAGTGGGTTCTGGCCAGCATTTTGAAAACTTAAAAGAAAACAGAAACTATAATGTATCACACATAATTAGAATAAATGTTGTTTTGTGAAGCTTTTGGTGTGTGTGTGTGTGTGTACTGAGTCATGATATACGTTACATCACAGTGTATAAATGGCAATGTTTTTCTACCATTTCATAAAAAGCTACAGAGGAGATTAGAAATCTTAATGATTTCTATGACAAATCCTAATTTGGCAAGGTAAATAATGTTGGTTCCATTTTTTTTCTTTCATACCCTTAGTAATATTCCACAATCCTTGATTTGGTCACTGGCATGCCATACTGTTAAATTTGGCCATGTTGTGGTCTGTTTTATGGACATAAAATATATGGTCCATATGTGATAGGAGTTCATATTCAAAAGATCTTGTACTTTCTAGTTTCTTATTTTTATTAAGATTTATTCTCATCCATTAAGGTAGCCAGATAAGAAACATGACAATATAGTATAGAGATTAAGCATGCAGACTCTGATTTCTTCATAACACAAGCTCTGCCATTTCTTAACTGTGCTGCTTGAGACTAGTAACCTCAGTTGCCTCATATATGAAATGGACTAATGGTGGTGTTTACTTCATTGGTTTGTTATTACAGAAACATTATTATGGCATGCATTCAATAAACATTGTAAATAAGTCGATGTTTTACAAACTGATCCTAAGGGGATCATGAAACCAATTTAACGGGCTGTCTGCAACATCAAATGATAATATAGATAAACAGCATGACAGAGTACATACAGACAGTCAATTTGATTCCCAAAGCTTTTGTTCCTTCCTTCTGTGTGTGTGTTTGTGTACCCTGTACAAACACCTGTGTGTGTGTGTCTACTTACAGATGCTGGGTCATTAGGTAAAATGCATTTCGTACTGATGGTCATAATCCAAAATATTTGAAATGTCACCCAGACCTATCCTCTCCCCAAACTAAATCAGCTTCCCCTCCCCTTCCTTCAGCTTTAAACTTAGTTGTCCATCTTACAGACAATGTTTCTTTACTTCCCTGTCTGGTTTAAATCTTCCACCACATAATGGAATCCTGAGTTCTACTATTTACCAGAGCTTTAATTTTATATTGGTTTTTGTGATTGTTTGATTAACAGCTGTATCTCTCTTTTACCCTGTAAGTGCACTGACAGTCATAACTGTCACTTTTTGTTCACTCCTATATTCCAGACACAGTGTCTGGCACATGGAAGATGCTCAATAATTATTAAATGACTGAATCAATGTATCCTCTATTCCTCCAACACCCATCATGTATGAAGCCATTAAGACCCATGAATCTTTTCTACTTAGTATGTTCAAATTCATCCACTTCACTGCAACATTTAAGGCACTTAATTCTTTTTGCCTAAATTTCAGCAATATCCTTCTGACGGGTTCCCTTATCTATGCCCTGCTGCTTTCCCGCTCACGCCAATCCAATTAATTTTCTAAGTGCTTTTTGACTAAAATAAAAATATAATCATACCACCTCTCAGCTTAGTATCTTTCAATGGCATCTAATTGCCCTTAGGAAGAAGTTGAAGCCTCTTATCATGCAAAGGGTACACATATTCACAATCACAGATGTCATTGTGCAGTTTCACCCTTATCCTCTTATTACTCAATTTGATTTTCTGATTCCAAACTGTATCTGCCTCATTTTAGTCACTTTCATGTAAACTCAGTTCAACTTAGTGAGTTCTCAGTCAGTTAAGACTTATATTTCAGTCATATAAAGGATTATAACCCTCTTATTTTTATTTTTGTACTCCTCCTAGGTGTTGGGTCTCATTTTTAGAAGATTAAGTGAGGATGGTGGAGGCAACTCACATAATTGTCACCTCCATATTTTAAGGAGAGGGCTTCTTCTCCTTCTTGGTTTCAATCTGCTTCAGATCTAGTTCTGGATGTGTTCTCTGATTCTCAGTTGGACACAGACAACTCCATCAAAGGCATTTGACTACAACATTCACACACAGTTTTGATAAAGCACTGTTTTTCCTTCTTTCCAATTTCCCTATTTTTAAGGCCTCAAGGCAGGGATCTTATTCTGTGAGAGTCCCCTATATTTCTCTGTACTTGCTAAACTCTCTAGAATATGATCCAACTGCATTTTCTCTCAAAAGCTTATAGATGTTTTAGTGTCAGGAGTGAAATGTAGAATTGAACTATGCCTACTTGCATCCTTTATTTCACCTTTAGAATTTAGAAATCATATATTTGTCTTTGTTCATTTTACTCTCCTCATTTGAAAATGTCCCTCTGGAGTTAATGGTAATCCAAAGGCTTCCATATGAACCTGAATGGTTGGAGTTGGAAATGACATTTACTTAATTTTATCATGCAAGATTATAAGCACTTTCTTGGATTATTTCATTTAATTTTTACAACAGACTTCTGAGGAAAGTAGACTTTTTTTCTCATTTTATTAATGAGAAAACAGAAGTATGGAAATGAATCAACCTGTTTAAGGCTGCACAGTATAAGGTAAACCAAAATCTGACTCAGGAATCTTAATCTGGAATATTTGCTGTCTATCATTTTGCAAGTATTTTGTTATGCTGCAAACATCTCATGCATCTCAAATCTTGCTACCAGATGCTCTAACTTCTGGGAATGAGAAGTTCCCAGCTAATAAAGCTAATGAGCTTTACTGTCTTCCAATACCCATCTTGTCCCCTCTGCTTTGAAGAAAATATCTAAACTAGTATGTTAGAGGTTTTCTCAAAGATTTCTATCATCCATAGATTTTGAAGTTACTGAAATATAATAGAATAACACTCTTTCTATTGTTTTCAAGGATTATCCATGGTTTGTTTTCTTAGAAATTAATCCTCAGATTTCTGAGGGGTCTGGTTTTAAGCATAACTATGGAAAGAGTTGTGTGGGTAGCAGCCAAAGGGATGTGAAAAACTAAAGTGGCCACATCAGTGGGCCACAATTAGTAACATCACATGCAGACGAAGCAAAAAGAGTTTGATCATCCAAGACATCTGGAATCTTGGTGAATTTCCCAACCACTCTCCTTAGCAGAAATATCAGTATTGGGTGAGAAAAGCAGAAATGTGAGTCATGCCTACTACACAGAGCACTCATGTTCTCTGGCCAAATGGCTAATTTTCAAAGCCACCCACAGCAAACACTCAAGCCTAAAAACTGCCAGAACTTGCTACTAGCCCATTTAACAAAAGACACATTTGTTCTGCTCCCCATATTCCCTAGGACAAGGACCTATTAAAAGTCAGCAGTTGATTTATTAAGGAAAGAAAAATCAAGAATCCAAACAAAATGTTTTCAGAATGTCAAAGATGCAAAAGGCTGAACTAATTACTTGAAAATAACTGCTTGGGATATGACCAATAATCAATTGATTAGCATTCAACATCACTTTTGTATAAAGAAGGAAAATAAAACATGCCAAAAAGAATGGAAATTTTCTGGGAGTGAATAAAGAAATAGCATATTTGAGGAAAACTGCATAATATGCTGTATATTTAAATGTAATTATCAAATGTTGATATAATATTCAGCTGGCTAATTATGTTTCTGAAGTTAGTGTATGAAATATTAAAAACCACAATCATGGGGAATGGTTTCCAAGTGCAAATAGGTAATGGTTGAGCAATTCAGGTATGATAAATGCTATCAAATTTTTAAGACAGACATATATGTCTCTCAGCAAATATAAATAAAGAATCATAAGTTTGAACTACCTTCCTCCTCCATTTTTATTGTAGCAATATTTACTTGTGGAATCTTTGATTAACTTTGAAATAAAATTATATCTCAAACATCACAATAATCAGTTTCTGAATAATCAACTGTCTATCTAGGCAAGGGGTTAGCAAAATCTGCACATTTTTCAATAAAATTTTTACTTATTGTTATTCATTGACTTTCGATTTTTCATGTATCTGGAGGTACGGAAAGAATAAAAGCTTCTGGAGGCATTCTATCTACACGATCCAGCCTCCTCGACACATCATTTAACTCTTGACTGTACACATCATCAACATGTTCTCAAATTTTTAAGGACTAGAACTATGGCCCTTCTTTCCTGTGTCCCCAAAGCACTAAGCCAGTTAAGGGTAGGTACCCTGGAAGCAGTCAATTAATAATCAGCTGACTCTACTAATATTCCTCCCAGAACGTGTCAAAATTGTGCCTGTTGCCTCATATAATGACACTTCTTTTTCTGTCTTTTCTTTTTTTCTTTTTTTGGTCCCGGGGATTCTTCAATTCTAACTAATCAATTTTTAAGCCAGTTAAGAGTCAACACTGTATATAATTATTTTTCCAATGATACTAGCCAGCTTCCAAATATTTAATAAGCTTGTTTTCAAGATGCAGTACATATCAAGAAGTAATGAGGATTGTTACATATTATAATCTGGGTATTAATGACCATCTGGGAAAGCTGATAGCCCAAGGAAATATCCTATGGTGACTTTATGATTTCTATTATAGCTCATTTGTTTTATTTTAATTAGGTAAGAAAACAAAAGAAATCTCTTCCCCACTGTGGCTGTCTGAAAGAATAATAGTNACAGGTATGGCTATTTTAATGAACTGGCAACAGAAACAGAATTCAGTTTCTTAGAACTGATTAACCCTTGGGGAAGGGTGATCTTGAAAGGACCATTCAAATTTTCAGTGTCCAATCTTCTAATTTATGTATATATAATTTATATTACATATAAAAATATAATGAACTAACCTATACTGATTATAAAACACTTGCAAAAGTATTTTAATGTGTTTTAATATTTTCTAAAGAATCATCTGCAGAATATAATGGATACTTCCTGAACAAAATAGTGTGCCTTCTAATTGTGAGTGCTCTTTGATTATCATATCCAAAATACTGCCTTTCCAACAATAAACAAAGTTGGCTTTTACAGTGATAAGTAGTTGGGTGCATCTGATAGTGAATGGTTATAAAGATTTGCGAATTTTCAGTGTTGTTATTTGGTTGGTTAACTTAAAATAAATGAATATTGAAATTTCATGTGTCTTCAGAAATTCTTATTATATATTACACATTATAAACAGAAATGGGACATTTCAAAGCATGAAATACTAAGATTTTCATCTTAGGTCCTTTGCTTCATAACACATTTAATATAATTTAGAAATAAATAAATTGTTTACTAAAGGGAAGAGAGATTTATTTTGCTTGTTGCTGGAGCAGAGAGAGGTCATGAGAAAAATAAAACAGGACAAAGAAAAGAAGGAATGAAGAAAGACACTATACAGTATCTAGTGCAAATGATGGAACAACTAAGGAGATAGTAAAAAGAAGGCACTAAATGTGGAAAAAGGTAAGAGTAGGCTATTATTCCACAAATACATAAATAATAAAACAGATTCAACTTTTTGATATGAAAGCTACCTAATTTTTTGTTTTAAGGAAATCATGAAAATGTGTGTTTAATTTTTTTCCAGAGCTATTTAAATGAATACTTTATGGTTACTACCTCATTAATCTTTTATTACTGTGACGAATATAATTACTTCTATTTTACATTTGAGGAAACATGTTTATGGTCTATTTTGATGTAGAGCATTGCTGTTCAGTAAACAAGAATTGGGAATAAAGATGAAACAACCTGGTTCCATTAGCCAAAACGTGGACACGGCATAAATTTCGTTGGCAAAATGTAAAAGGAGACCCAAAATGCTTTGCGTAATTTTTGTATATATGAAATAGGGTGATAGATGATATAAATTGAGAAATATATCTCTTACCCTGCTCCCGTTTCCGAATATAAATACCTCTGTGAAAATATATCAACTTTTATATGTTTGGAAGGGATACAACAATTTTTTTAAAAAAATCAGTTTTAGAAAACAATTGGGATACCCCAAGGAAAATCATCAGATATTACTTAGAACTATGTTTAGGTGAGAAGTTTAATACTTGCTAAGTAATGGTTTAAGTTTGGGAACCTCCAGGCACATTTTATTTTTCCTTCCATTGATCAAAACATTTTTGAATATATTTAGAATACATTTTGAGCAAGTGTCACATTCTTACAGTTGTCCTTTGGAGCATTAAACGCATTCATATTAGATAATTTTTATTTGAGGAACTACCAAAAGTTACCTAATGTCAATTCCAGAAACTTGCCACAGAAAAAGCATGTATTAAGAAAGATACAGAAAACTTGTTACATGACACACTGAAAAAGGGCAACTATGAAGATATGCTTCTAATAACTCAAACTACATATAAAACATTAAAAAAATTTAAACCAAAAAAAGTGGGCAAAAAAAGGTGGGTAAAAAAGTTGGGGGGCGGGGGGTGCCTGGGTGGCTCAGTTGGTTAAGCATCTGACTTTGGCTAAGGTCACAATCTCTCAGTCCGTGAGTTCAAGCCCTGGTGTCAGGATCTGTGCTGACAGCTCAGAGCCTGGAGCCTGCTTGGGAATCCGAGTCTCCCCCTCTCTCTGCTCCAGCCCCACTCATATGTGCTTGTTCTCTCGCTCTCTCTCTCCCTCTCCCAAAAATAAATAAACATTAAAAATTTTAAACAAAATACATACAAGCAAGGCTATTCACTGACACAATTGCTTGTAATTACAAAATACTGGAAACAATCTAAATGTCCATACACTGGAAAGTGGTTGATTGAACAATAAACACAATGTAAAGGTAGCTCTAGGGGCGCCTGGGTGGCTTAGTCGGTTAAGCGTCCGACTTTCGCTTGGGTCATGATCTCGCGGTTCGTGGGTTCGAGCCCCGCATCAGGCTCTGTGCTGACAGCCAGCTCAGAGCCTGGAGCCTGTTTCAGTCTGTGACTCCCTCTCTCTCT
The DNA here is from genome assembly GCF_008692635.1 of Crocuta crocuta. Taxonomy (NCBI): domain Eukaryota; kingdom Metazoa; phylum Chordata; class Mammalia; order Carnivora; family Hyaenidae; genus Crocuta; species Crocuta crocuta. The sequence continues at coordinate 14,729,621 of NW_027530545.1, read as the reverse complement.
GACCCTCCCCTGCTCACACTGTCTCTCTCTCTCTCTTAGAAATAAATAAAACATCTAAAAAATAATAATAATAAAGGTAGCTCTAAAATGAATGAGGAGGATCTCTATGAGATTACATGGAGTAATTTCCAGGGTACACTGCTAAATGAAAAAAAATAACAGTATAAAAGAAAATCTATCACATATTCTCTATCACGAAAGAGAAAAATAAAAATATATACATTTATCTGCTTATTTATGAAAAATGATGAAAGAAGAACAGAAAAAATAGTCAGGAATGAATGAGCTTGTTTACTTCCAGGTAATGAGTGAAAATGGTATGGAAAGAATGAGGAAGGAAGACGCATTAGAAGGAAAACTTCTCTGAATACACCTTTGAGTTAGGACTATTAAAACCAAGTTAGATTCTGGCACACCTGGGTGGTTCAGTCAGTTAAGCATCCAACTCCTGGTTTTGGTTCAGGTCATGATCTCACAGCTCCTGGGTTCAACTTATGTGTTGAGCCCCATGTCAGTCTCCACACTGACAGTGCAGAGCCTGCTTGGGATTCTCTCTCTCTGTCCCTCCCCCAATCATTCTCTCTCTCTCTCAAAATAAGTAAATAAACTTTAGGGAAAAAAGATAAATGTGAACTTTTTTAAAAAAATAAATTCAAGATAATATTTCACATTCCCAAAAAATAATAAAAATTTAAATCAGGGGCATCTAGGTGGCTCAGTCAGTTAAGCGTCTGACTTTGGCTTGGGTCATGATCTCACAGTTTGTGGGTTCAATCCCCGCATGAGGCTCTGTGCTGACAGCTCAGAGCCTAGAGCCTGCTTTGGATTATGTGTCTCCCTCTCTCTCTGCCCCTTCCCTACTTGTGTTCTCTCCCTAAAAAATAAATAAGCACCTAAAAGAAATTTAAATCAATAGGTCATGTGGGAGAGTTGGAAATAAACTAGAAACAGTAATAAACAAAAAGAAAAACAAAAACCCTTTTACTACAGATGAATTATATAACCACACTGAAGGTAACAAAGAAAAAACTAACAAATAAATAAATATAAAGGAGAAAACATTCACTATCTAGTGGACAAAGCTGGCAGACACTACCTTAACTAGGTGATCATAGCTCACATTGCCAACGGTAAGAAATATATACCTTCTGATATGATGCACTGAGAATGGTACAACATCTTTTCTGTGCTATTCCTGCCAAAAATTCCTAAACTGAATTTAATCATAAGAAAACATGTCAAACCCAATTTGAGAGACATTCTACAAAACAACTGGCCATTACTCTTGAAAGATAAAGAAAGACCTGAAAAACTGTTCCAGATTAAAAGAGACTAAAGTGATATAACAGCTGTGTGATCCTGGATCAGGCCTCATCCGGAAAACAACGGCATTACTGGGACAATGAATAAAATTTAAATAAATTCTATAGACTAGCTACTGGTGTTACCAGTAATTTCTGGGTTTGGTAACTAGCCACGTTTACTTAAGATGCTAACATTTGTGAAAAGTTGGATGAAATTTGCGAGGGCGCTGTTAGTGCTATCTTTACAATATTCTAATCCTGAAATTGTTTCAAAATTATTTTTTAAGTATTAACATGAAAATGCACACACACATACACACAGTGGGGCTACTAATTGTAAGATATGAAGAAAGACCAACAGTTTTGAACCTCTATATCTCATGCAATGCATAAGCAAGTGATACCAAGGCAGCACGATATCATACTAAATGACTTAAGGTTGCAGAAGGAAAATGCTGTGCACGCCAAGTACAGAAGGAATCATCACAGAAGGAAAACTTCTGAGCATGCCATGTTTGAATGTGAGAAAAAGTTTAAGAGACACTTTAGTTTCACATTTTAAAAGACCATTTTTTCCAAGTCAGGATTGGAGATATGTGTGTGCCATATTTGTTTCTGTCACAAGACACTTATAAAACTTGACATCACTTAAAAGCAAAGGATAATGATATGTCACTGCCAAAACTACCCACACTACATAATGTAATAGCCTGCACTGAGACAGAAGACCTTAGAATTTTTTCTTAGGTATTTACAACATAACAAGTTGTAAATATTTAGCACACATACTCATGCCCATTGTTGGCAACTATTGGACAAGCCAGAATAAGAAAAGTTGGCTCCTGGAGCTGAAACAAGTCATAGTTTGAAGCAAACATTCTAGATCTACACAAATGAAGCTAGAGGGGAAATAAGGGAACATATGGAGAATACGTAAATTCTAGAGGTCTACAACTTCAGAAGTATAAGACAAAATGAAGCAAGTTAATACAGGGAAGCCAGAAGCCAATCTGTGTCCCCATCTTTGAGATCAGCAAGTCAGGAATAAGCAAGTAAATATTCATGATGATCTAGACGGACAAGCTGCAAAGGGAATGTGTATATTCCCCAGGCCATATCCCTATGGAGTATAGGTACATCATACATAATAATACATAATAATGTTTACATTAAGATATACGTAGATCATGCCTTGACTGCAAAAAGTGAAAGTGCTTACAATCATTTGGGTTAGAAGTTCTAATTAAATATGGGTCAAATCAGATATATGGTTATCTTGCACATCACAGACTGCCAAGAAGAATTTGTCAGACCCAGCTGGCTTGTCAGGTCTATATTTCTCTCTCTACCTGTCATACAAAGCTATGTATACTGTTTAAAAGTTAGAACAATAAAGAACAATAGCAGTGAACTGATGTATGACCTCTGGCCTTTGGCCTAGCATCATGTTTCCCACTAGTTTGGACAGGATGGAGTCCCCAGGTGACAATCTTGGCAAGAAAACACATCACAGAATAAGTGCTAAATCTTGTTCCTTGATGAGGTAGGGTCAGAGAAACTCAGCTGACCACAGGAATATTAATCAGAAAATATTTATCTGTCTGGTTGCAGAAGTTACAGGAAATAAGTCCACACATAGCCTCCGTGTAGATAAAAATGCATTCCAAAGTGGCATCCTAGATAGCTATGTGTAAAGAATAGCTTCTTCTTAAGATCATTTAGGTTCAGCAACCTCTGTGTCTGCAACATTAATCTCTTGCTATGGGGCCATCTCTGCTGAACAGAAATCCATGCAATACAAGAGATACCCTTAAACCTCAACAAGATTTAGCATTCAAAGACTGCATCTTTCACCTTTGCTTTTGACCCACCTAGTCATTGTAAATGGCTTATAAGATCATACTTGAAAATTTTCTTGTAATTACCTGTTGAGAAGAGAAATCATGTGCAACAGGGTGAGAGGTCAGTTGTCTGCAGACTAAGAGGCAACCTTGAGGCAGGGCAGGGGGAAAGCCCTGCCCTATCAGTGGGAACAGCTAAAATGGCCCCAGGGTGTGGCCTTCTATGTTAGCAAAGGAGCCATAGAGCTTACAAAGGGAGGAAAGAAAACTCCAGAAGCTGCTCCATGGGCAGGCTGACAGTACCAGAAGTATGCAGTCTCCATTAATCACTGAGTCTTGTGAATGTCTTCCCTTGAAAAACCCACTTTTCAAAAAAGTGATTGGTTTCACAAAAGTAATTGGTCGAAAATATTTACTCTTTCTTCCATATTTATGTAGTTTCAAGCCAGTAAGAATCCTTAAATACAATTTAATAAAGTTTATAATGTATTACATTTACATTCTAATACCTATCAAAAAGGAAAAATGTAGACAGAAAACTCAGCAAGTCGATACTACAAAACTGGGATCTAAAGCAGATACCATTGACATAGCTGTGGAGGTCACGTGAGTGCAAAGCCCCAGAGGATCCCACTGTGTCCTGTCAGCCTTCCTTGACCATATTTTGAAAACCTTATAACAAGATTCTCACCCTTAAAGAGTCCTAGCTACTCTACCCTGGCTCTTACATTCTATATATTACTACTTAGGAAAGAATAGTATTTTATAGCTCATGGATGCTCAAATGACCTTTCTTCAGTTTCTGGTTGAAACCACACTGACAAAATATCTTTCTAACCTCATTGCCACACTAGCCTTACATTTTTCTTCCTGTAGCTACTTCTGTCTTCTCCATTGTGATGGTTAGTTTTATGTGGCAACTTGACTGGGCCACAGAGTGCCCAGATATTTGACAAAATAATATTCTGGATGTTTCTAGGAGGGGGTTTCTTAATGAGTTTAACATTTACATGGATAAACTGAGTAAAGCAGTTCGATCTCCTCAATGTGGGTGGACTTCATCCAATCAACTGAAAGCCTGAATAGAACAAAAAGACTTCCCCAAATAAGAAGGTATTCCAGCTGCCTGACTGCCTTGAGCTGGAATGTTTCACCCCACTATATGTAGGATTGATCTATCTATCATCTATTTATCTATCTATCTATCTATCTATCTATCTATCTATCTATCTATCTAACCATCTATCTATCTATAATCCTATTTGTTCTATTTCTCTGGAAAACTCTAACATACCCACCATATCTATTCAAACAAATATCTATATCCTCTCATGGATGCAAAACACACATGCTATAATACATTATTTCTTTCCTTCCTTCCTTCCTTCCTATCTTCCTTCCTTCCTTCCTTCCTTCCTATCTTCCTTCCTCCCTCCCTCCCTTCCTCTTCCTACCTTCCTTTCTCTTCTTTTTTTTCTATTTGAGAGAATCTTCCTGGTACAAAAAGTGACTAAACATTAACATCTGCTACCATTCTCAGTCCTAGATAATTTAAGTATTTAAGTTATGCTTCATTTTGAAGGAAGGAAGAAAGGAAAGGGAGGAATTAGACTACATTATAGTCTAATTAGAAATCCCATTTGCCACCATCAACAAGTGGTGATTGTAGATTCACTAGCAAATCTCAGTATTTCTCTAATCACTATCTGGCAGGAGAAACTTTTAGTGTTGTGATCTCCCTAACAGTGTAGCCCAAAATAGGAAATATTAAAACAGTGACACTATAGCTAAAACTGAAGAAAAGACATCGCTTTCTTTAAGAAATGGTCTTAGTATTAGGATGGGGCTGTCAATTTTTGTATAGACACCCTTCTGATCTTTCCCATTTTTGTACATGGTCTTTTCTCATCATACTTTCATTATTTTTATCCATATTGTGGACGTGTCTCTCTCCCCTACTTATCACTAGACTTTTTAAAGCATGTATGAAACTTTACTCTTCTTTATCACCAACCCATCACAAAACACACATATACAGGCAAATGTTAATCATGTAAAAAATGACCATTTAAATTCAACTGTTGAAGTTTTATTTGGTTGCTTTCCTGATATTCAGACTTATAAACTTTCATTCTTTCAGGTTCCATCATGTTCTTGCTGTTAGAAAGGTACCAGACAACTTTTGGGCAGAAAAGCATCAGACTCTTTCTTTATTATTCTTCCTTTCACTTTTTCAGACTAGAAATGTAATCTTGCCAGTTCCTGCTGCCTAGGAGTAGGCTCCTATTGATAAGGTTTTTATTCCTGTTGTTTCTAAAAGAAGGCAATATTTCATTCCAAACCAGGCACTCCCATTATTATGACAGCATTCCTTTAGCCTTAAACACAAACCTCATCCAGAATTTTACATGCCATCATCTTGAAATCAACAACATCTGTTCATCATCACTGGACATATTTCCAGTTAGAGATCCCAAATATACATAACTTTAGAGGGTAAGGAGAGTTAGGTAAGGGAAGTTAGGGAAGAAGCTTCAAACTCAATACATTATCTTACTCAGAATTCCCGATGAGTTAGATATATTTTGAATGTGCTTCACTGCATACCACTCTATCATCTCCAAATATAATTGATCAAATGGTGGTGATTTATCTGCTGCTGCTAATCTTTTAATCCACCTTATTTATTTCTTATGATATTTTTTGTAAATTTTGAGTAACAAATATGCTTGCATAAAGCTCATAGTGACATCAGAAAAAAAGGGTTATAAAATATCTAAGTAAGATATTTGCATTGATAAGTACGTATTCTGAGTCTAGAATAGCCACTAGCCTCACCAGTCATTCTGGTTACAATTTCAGACACACATCTCTGTCAGCCTCCACAGTCAAAATAGAAGTACCCATATTTAAAATTCAATAACTTTCTGGCAACCAATATGAACAGATTGCTAATTTTTTCACCCCCAAAGAATCTGCATCATTCATATGGTATGTTAAAAAGTATGGTTTTCAAAGTCATCTATTTTCTGTTCTCATTTGCTAATGTTAATAGATACAATGTTATTTATTTATTTTGTGAGTTGCCTTCCAACAGGGAACAGATTTCTCACATTTGTACATTAAATGCAAAAGCCAAACACATTTCATACTGTCATACTAGACTTCAATGATTATCTGCTCTGTCGCATCCACACAGTCACATGCCTGTCCCATATCAACCCAGAACTCACTTCACGTGGTTATGAATGGTTTCTTCTTCTCCAACACTATGTTTTAACCTGAGAACTGGTGGCCTCAATTAAATTTTTCCAAAGCCACCATTTTGTTTTCTTACTTCCCAGAAGTTTAAGTAAGCCAATCAGTCTCTCTGATCCTGAGAAGCCACACATAGATAGATAGTGTATAATGACGACATCTACCGTATGAATTCATTGTGAAGGATAAAAAGCATATATATGTGAAAGTAAACAATAAAATGTTAAGTGACATATATGTGCAATTCCAGGAGATTAAAAAGTATTATATGAGTAAGCCACCTAACTAGAGATATCTTCCTGGAGACTTTATCTTGGAATACAATTAGAACCTGAGAGGATATCTTCTGCCTATAGCCAGAAGCCAAAGAATATCAGAGGAGTGACACCAGCAACATAACTAAATAAGTCTTCCCTTGCTTTTACCCCTCCATCAAGAATAACAATTTGGCATCTGGCCATGAACAAAGTGCCTTTATGGAAGCTGTGGGATAGTACAGAGACCTGAGAGGAATCTTGCTCACCCTTATGTTGAGTAACAGGCACACAGACCTCAGTCGTGGCTGTGGACCCTGGAGTGGCCAGAGTACTAGCTCTACCTTCTGTTGTCTGGGGTCTAGAAACCCCCTGGAGAACACAGCCTTAAACAATTACAATGAACAAGCAAGCCTTTGTGGAAGGCCAGGATAGATTATATATCACAATAAGTCTGAACTTATTTAAGAAGACAGAAATCATACCAATTATCTTTTTTGACTATCATAGTATGAAACTGGAAATCAGGAACAGGATGAAAACTGGAAAGTTCAGAAATATGTGGAGATTAAACAACATGCTACATGAACAAACAATGGGACTCAGAAAAAAATTAAAAGAGAAATAAAAAAAAAATATCTTGAGAAGGGCACCTGGGTGGCTCAGTTGGTTAAGCATCTGTTTCTTGATTTCAGCTCAAGTCATGATCTCACAGTTTGTGAGACTGGAACTCCACATCAGGCTCTGTGCTGACAGCTCGAGGCCTGCTTGGGATTCTCTCTCTTCCTCTCTTTCTTTGCCTCTCTACAGCTCACCTGTACTCATGGGTTATTTTCTTTTTCTCTCTCTCTCTCAAAATAATAAATAAATAAACATTAAAAAAATGTATCTTGAGACAAATGAAAATGGAAACACAGCATACCACAACTTAGGGAATGCAGCAAGAACAGACCTAACAAAAGCTTATAGCAAATAAACACATTAAGAGAAAAGAAAGCACTTAACTTTATAGCTTAAGGAACTAAAAAGAGATGAATAATCTAAGCCCAAAGTTAGCGGAAGGAATAAAATAGCAAAGATACAGGCAGAAATAAATGAAACAAAGACCAGAAAAACAAAAGGAAGGATCAAAAAACCCCCACAAAAAACGAAGAGCTGTTTTTTTGCAAAGAAAAACAAAATTGACAAACCTTTAGCTAGATTAAGAAAGACTCAAAACAAAATGAGAAATGAAAGAGAAATTACAATTAAAATCACAGAACTATTGGGACACCTGAGTGGTTCAGCTGGTTGAGCATCTGACTTCAACTCAGGTCATGATCTCATGGTTTATGAGTTCAAGCCCCGCATTGGGATCTGTGAGAACAGCTCAGAGCCTGGATCATGCTTTGGATTCTGTATCTCCTTCTCTCTTTGTCCCCCAGCTTGCACTCTGTCTATCTGTCTCTCAAAAATCAATGAATGTTAAAAAAATAAAATAAATAAAATCCCAGAAATATAAAGGATCATAAAAGACTTCTATACAAAATGTATATGGTAGCAGAATGGGATACATTTCTAGAAACATACAACCTACCAAAACTGAATCATGATGAAATAGAAAGTATGAACAAAATGATAATGAGTAAGGAGATAAGTCAGTAATCAAATACCTCCCAGTAAAGAGCCTAGGACTAGATAGTTTCTCAGGTGAATTCTACCATTTATTTAAAAAAGAAGTAACACCATCCTTCTCAAACACTTCCAAAAAGTTGATGTGGAGGAAGCATTCCCAAATTTATTGTATGACACCAATATTACCCTGATGCCAAAGCCAGAAAAAGACACAAAAAGAAAAATAAAACCTAATGACCAATATCCCTTATGGATATAGATGCAACAATTCTCAACAAAATATTAATAAACCCAATTCAACTACACATTAAAAGATTGTACATCATGACCCAGTGGGATCCATCCCTGGGATGCAAAGATGACTCAACCTAAATTAATTAATTAATTAATTAATTAATTAATAATACATGGGATATACCATATTAGAATAAAAATAATATGATCCTCTCAACAGATGTAGGAATAGCACCTGGCAAAATTGGAAAGGAAGAAGTACAACTGTTTTTGCTTGCAAACAATTTGATTTGACATGTAAAAATTCTTAAAGACTCCACCAAGAAACTGTTAGAACCAATGAACAAGTTCAGCAAAGTTGTAGGATGTAAAATGAACATACAGATATCTGCTGTGTTTCTATACATACAAAGATATATTTGAAAAAGAAATGAAAATAATCCCATTCACAATAGCATCAAAACCAATAAGATACTTAGGAATAAATTTAATCAAGGAGGTGAAAGATCAGAAAACTATATGACATTAATGGAAGAAATTGAAAAAGACACAAAGAAATGGAAAAATATTCTGTTGCATGGTGCTTAACCAGAATCTACATTTTTTTTTTTTTCAGTTTCCAGTGTAAGCATGAGTGATTCTCTGAGAAGCTGCTTTTAGATTTTTATTTAGATCTGCCTCACGCAGAAAGGGTTTGGGGGCAAATCTAGAAAAGGTAGTTCTCAAAGTGTTAATTCTATGATTTCACCCACTTCTGTAACTTAAAAGTAATGTCTCAAATACCTAAGTTACTTGAAAGTCTATTAACAGAATAAAGGAGAGAAATGAAGTCACTGGCTCTAAAAATGGGGCAAAGGCTCAACATGGCAAATCCTAGATTCTACTGTTTCATGGCTGCTGAAGCTGTTATCACAGTAGAAGTTTATAGGTTTTTTTAAATGTTTATTTACTTTTGAAAGACAGAGACAGAGCGTGAGCAGGGGAGAGGCAGAGGGAGAGACACACACAGAATCAGAAGCACAGAGCCCAACAAGGAGGGGCTTGAACTCACAAACTGTGAGATCATGACCTGAGTCGAAGTCAGATGCCTAACCTACTGAGCCACAGTTGCCCCAATATCTGTACGTTTTAAAGGGACAATTATCACAATGATTTAAGTGAAGAGGGATAACCACTAAGTTCTTCATAAAAGACCCAAAATCTGATTAGCATAAAACTGTGGTGTGATAAGATATTTAATTACCACAAGTTTCTTTTTTCCAGTTTTTCTTTTTATTATCAAGGAAATTTCACAGACTTGGAACTTAACAGTGCTTTAGCTTTAAACCTGTTGAAGCTATCTACACCTAAATCAGTAAATTCAAACCCACCCACACACAAAGAGGAGAGACAGAGTGTAAATTGTTATGTATCTTATTTTCTAAGATGCTTGCAAATGTTGAATATTTCTGTCACTCTACTACATAAGTGAGACCAGATGTCTCTGAAAAGTTCTGTCCAACAATTTTCAGCGGGATAAAAAGCTTTATACACATCCTTATTGTTTTTTGCTTGTCAAGGGAGAAAAACTGAAAATCCATGCTGGATGAAAAGGTAAGTAGAAGGAAGAAATCCTTTACCATAACTCCACAAAAGTTCTCACTCCCTCCTCCTGCTCAAGATGGTGACTTTTTGGCCACCCACCTGCCTGTGACCACTTTCTTAACTCTGGTAAAAACAGCTGTGGACAGGAAATGTGGCTTTGCCTTCCTGCTCCTTTCAGAATTATACTGTCTCCATTTGTTAATTTTATCATATTTCTAGGACTTTGGCACAGACTTTTTCACAGTTCTTCTTATCTGACTATAGTTCTAATAACATATGGTAATATTTTTCTAATTATACTCCCTGCAAAACATTAAAAGATTTCATCTTCAAATGGCCATTTTAAGCAATACAATCTATCCACATTATTTTCTCACATAAAAAGCCTCTTGAGATAGGTATAGATTTAATATACTGCGTCCTTACTGGAGTAAACCTTTTACCATAGTACTGTGACTATTGTCCATACTACTCTTCTCCATCAGCTTTACAGTGTTTATTATACCTAAACCTTGATTTAACTGTGTTGGAATACTTTCCGTTAATTAAAATAAGATTTGATTGCATACGGGTAAAGTCTAATTTCTACAATTTCATCGTACATCTTGAACTGGCAGACTTAAGAAGTTTTGTTACTCCTGCCAAAATAGTAAAATCTGTAAAAATAATTCATTCCCCCAACTTACTCTAGTGACTCTTAAATACTTTGGGTGTTTTACTTCATTAGCCTGTGGCTGGTTCTTCTTTTTACTCACAACCAAATCTAGCTTTATTTGCATTTATTCAAGCACTTCATGCATTTCCTTGTATTATTTTAAATAATAATGTAAAACAGGAAGCCTGGAAGCCTCCCTCAAGTATTATCATCCCCTACAAACAACAGTCTCAATATATTTGTTGGGTTCTTCCATACCTCAGATAGGTGCCAGATGCCATTTACATGGAGCAACAAGACTACCTAGACACCACAGGTGTGTATGAAGAGATTATCGTCTTTTGTTTTTAATATCTTCTTGTAACCAGATATATTGGCTCAAATATTTTAAATATATATATGTACGTAAGTAAAATTTTTCTTTCTTAGTTTTGTTACCTGCTACCTTGGTTTTGTTCATTTCAGTGAAGCTCAGACATAATATAGTACACAAGAAAGTTTTCTGTAACTTTGTACAAAACACTTTAATGATATTGTAATAAAGTGTCAAAGACATCAATAAAGCAAGAAATTAAAATTTTTTAGTAAATAAATCGGATCCAGTGTTAGAAATATCAGTTATGCAGAGGCAAAAAAAAAAAAAAAAAAGCATGAAAGTGGGTTACTGATAGAGACCAAGACAAGAAAGGGCAGCCAGAAAGGGTCTAGGGGCCACAGACAATGCCATTAACTTAGCCATCAATTTAAACCATGGAGAGAAACTACTAGTTAAAGATACTACTGGACCTAGTTAGTATATGCCATTGAAATCAAGGAATAAAAAATACATACTCGAGGTGTTTTTCCTATAAGCATTAATATGTATTTCAATGGTGCAATTAATTCATTGTAAGTTATCCCAAAGAATATATCACTTTTGGTTCCAGGATTTTTTACTGATAAGCTCTATCTCACCCTAGGCAAGTTTTACAACTTCCATGGCCTTTAGTTTCTTCCTCTGTAAAATGACAAGGAGTTTAGAGCTAAGACTCCTTCCAGCTTTTCATTTTTTTAGAACAGTTTTTGATTTACAGAAAAATTGCCAAGATCAAACAGAGAATTCCTATATACCCCATACTTAGTTTCCTCTATTATTAACATCTTGCATTTGTATGGTACATTTGTGACAAATAGTGAGACAATATCAATATATTATTAACTAAAGCCCATACTTTATTCAGATTTCCTTACTTTATGCCTAATGTCTTTGTCTGTTACAGATCTTATCCAGGAGACTACACTGCATCTGGTCATTCTATCTCTTTAGGCTCCTCTTAACTGTGACAGCTTTTCAAATTTCTCTTATTTTTAATGATCTAGACAGTTTTTAAGTACTGATCAGGTATTTTGTTAGGAGTGTATGGCTGGCTCAGTTGGTAGAGCATGTACCTGTCAATCTCAAGGTATTTTGTAACATGTTCCTCAGATGGTCCCCCTAGCTTTTAAAAAAACATTTTATCAATGGTCTTTGTAAAACAATGGCTGGTACATAGCAAAGAATATGTAGCACACATATGAATAAATAAGTAAATGGAAAACTAGATGTTTGATTCATATATAGAAAGTGATGTATCAATATTAATTAAAAAGTAATTCATTGATCTAGATTTTGATACCACACCAGTACAATATCATTCCACTGAAACAAAAACCAAACTGGAGAATTTGATTTTTCTCCTCCTGAATCAAACTTAGCAACACTTCAGAAAAGATCAATTTAGAAGTTTAATGAGAAAAATAAAATATCACTTAAAAGTATTTAATGGTAAGAGAAATGCAAGTGTGGGAATGGAAAGGGCATTTTTAAAATAGTAAGTGAATGGTCAAATCATTGAATTCATATTATCTTATTTATCCACAAAATCAGGGGAAGGAATGCGATACCAATGAGGAAATAGACCAAAAAATACACTGAAAGACTGAGGATTCGGTACTCTGTTGGAATCAGGAAAGAAGTGAAATCAGATTATTCTGCCTATAGGGCAACAATGTGCTGGAAATGGAGCTATGCTAAACATAACCTTTCCCCAACCTTTATTCAAGGTAGTAGCTGAAAATTCTCTTTTCACACATAATTTCATCATGCAATTACCTCAGAGGAAAAAAAAGATAGCAAATATAACCTTGACTGGCAAGGCAATCTTTTGAAGTAGCTTTTCCTCCTTCTAAAAATATGGGTCCACCAGATATAATATCGGACTAAATACGTTGAATTCTCTGACAAGAAAATCGACAATCACTATTCTGGTTAGTAAGATATTGATCAATATATTTCATCCTAATTCCGTAATGTAATAGCTATTTACAGAGTATTTGGTTGCATCATGACTATTTCAATTATGGACTCTGCTGGGCAATAAAACAACAGGCTTTTCCTCAATGAACTATTCCTCAGTTTATGCAATTTACTTTACATATTAAGTTTAAAGAAAAAATGAACTTGCCATCTTACCAGTTCTTTTACCTTGCTGTATTTTACCATAATATAGCAAACTAATAATGATCGATCCTTAAATGCCCTTTTTTTTTTTTGCAAATTAGTTTCAGAAAAGCAATTTAAAATTCCTTCATTTTTCTCAGTAGACCACAAGATAATATTGTTTTAATTGCAAGGACTGGAATGTCTGTCTGATAGTTTCCATTTTTAGTACAGTGTATTGACTTTTGCAGTCACTATTCCATTTTGTACTTTTCTAGTGATATTTACTTCACTGCTACTCTATTTCAGATAAATTAAGGAATGCTTAATCTGATTCATCCAACAAGCATTGTTCAGTGTTCTCTTTCTACAGGAGGAAAAGTGCCAGTAAGATACAAAGAGGTAAAGACATCTTTTCTAACCTGGCAACTGGGCACTCACAGTCTCATGCAATAGAAGAGAGAATCTGTTTCACAGAGAAGAAGACCCCTTCAATCTATATATGTAAGTCTTAAAATGCATAAACATATGACTACTTAATATACATAAAAAACAGACACAATGAAAACATTTTGATTAATTATTAATATAGGTAAACTTAGTTGGCTCAACTGCAATTCACTGTTTTGTAACATAAATATGAAGTAACATGAAATCCAATAAAATATAAAACATAAAGGGATAATTCAGATCTCAAAAGTCTGATTTCCTGACAAACTAAATTTTTACCTACTAAAGGATATGAAAGAGAATCTAGTCATTCAATCAGAATCTGGGAAAATGTGTATATTCTTTTAATGCCAGGTTTGCAAATAGAGTTTCCTAGAAGCAGTAATATGAACTACATAGCTTTACAATTGGAAATAATTAGCATGTGGGTTTAGGAGTATTTTCTTACCTCCTATAAATGTGCCTCTCTGAAGTCAGGTTGAGTAACACAGGAAAGTGATGGGAAGATACTTGAGGTTAGAACCATCTCAGAATGAAGATCCTGATAAGAGAGATACGGAACTTGAAAGAAAGAAATTGGATCAAAAAAGAGTAAATGGAAATGTTATGCAATTTAAATATGGACAAGGGGAAGGTCTTGAAAGCCATAATATGAGGTTGATGTGGGATAAATGATAGGGTTCTAATGGAGTTCATAATGTGTTAAAGAGTAAATGATGTAAAAACGAATTTACAAAAAGAATTTCTAAACGAGTGCTCATCACCACTGGTTTATCTACATGATGGAATACTACATGACAATGAGAAAGAATGAAATCTGGCCATGTGTAGCAACATGGATGGAACTCGAGGGTGTTATGCTGAGCGAAATAAGTCAGGCAGAGAAGGACAAATACCATATGTTTGCACGTACAGGAGGATTAGGAGGAACTTAACGGAGGACCATGGGGGAGAAGAAGGGGGGAAATAGTGGGGGAAAGGGAGAAAGGCAAACCATGAGAGACTCTTGAATGCTGAGAAACAAACTGAGGACTGATGGGTGTCGGGGGGAGGAGAGAGATGGGCATGGAGGAGGGCACTTGTGGGGATGAGCACTGGGTGTTATATGGAAACCAACTTGACAATAAACTATTTGTAAAAAAAAAAAATCTTAACATGCAAGTGACAAAATGATTTTAGTACTCTCAGCCCTACCAAGCATCTCCTTAAACCAAAGTGATTCAATATGGTAGCAAACTTATGTAGGTCTGCAATTCTGATTTCTAGAAGTTTGGGGGTGCTCATTGTAAGGCCATAATTCTTTGGCTGTCTTTCTCCTTGAAAGGAACTTTTCACTTGGTGAAAAGTGAATGGAATACAATACAGCACTAACCAAAATCAAGTATTTGGGGGTGGGAAGGAAAGCAAATATAAGATAACAAGGGACACACACAGTCAGAGATTTGGTTATTCAGTAAAAGCTCAGCTGAATATTCAGAATACTCCAGGAAGCAAAGTGCTTTTTGGTCAGACAACACTTGATTCAAAGCCCGTATGTACTACTGATTGTGATATGATCTTGAGTAAGTTATTTACTTCCAGGAGTCTCAGTTTCTTTATATGAAAACAAGATTAACATTCACTGATCTTTTCATTATGAGGACAAATAAAATAATGTATCACAAAGTGTTCTGCGTTAATGCCAGGTATATGATAAACATTTAATAAATGGATCTCTTTTGTATATTTGTATTTTCTGCATATTTGAGATATTACAGTGTATTTGCCAAAACACTTTTATCATATTCTTGCCAAATTTTGTCCTATTTTATGTCTTCTTTCCTTCTTATACAACTTCCTGTGATTATCTTTTAAGCTTTCCAATGTTAGTATCTTAAATATCAACATATTTTTCTACAGCACACTTGTGTGTGAGTGCTTTCACTAAATAGTCCCAAGCTCCTATGAGTTGGTTTCATTGAATTAACTTTAAAAACATTTTTGTTAACGAATTCTGGATTATAAATAAAGACTTTGTTTCAAGTGATGTACACCTACAATTGTGTATACTTCCAATTGCACCATTTTATTCCAAATTATGTCTTTCAAAGGCACAGCCCTCAAGTGAAGAATGAATGCCTAGAGCACTCTGAGACTATGGATTTGCAAAACAAAATTATTAATATAAAACCTACTGACTTTTTGATGACTCAAATTACATCTATAATTTTGTGATCTGAGTTTACCTACAAAGCTTAAGTAAAAACCACTAATTTTCACTCCTATACATAACCATTTATAATCAACACCATGATAAAATTGAGATTCAAATCATATCCATAGTAATTTCTACTTAAGCCCTAAGACTCACGTTGTAAAGCACAGTGTTGGTAGCTTGCCTGGTTAAGAATAGTTACTGTGAACCAAAAGTATTTCTTTTACAGGTACACATGTTAGGTGTTGAGTGAGGAACATAATTAAAGAGTCCTGCTATAATTGTTTGGAGTCATTGCTAGAAAGAACATATTCAACATTCTCACTAAAAGTAATAACGAGATGCTGAAACTTCTGGTAAAGCTTATTTAACTTTTAATAGTCAGGAATAAAGAGAGACTCTTTTTAATTTAGAGTTCAAAATAAGAAGACATCATTACTGCTTAGGCAGCTGCTTAAAATGACATTTATCTGACATTTTCACCTATAGAGAAAGTCATCTTATGAGAGAATTTTTTTCAAGCAGTAAAGTTAAAATGGTAATCATATCAGCAAAATTCTTCAAGATTACTCTTTCCTTTAAAAATGTCACTGAAGGGTTATTACATATTAGATGTGAACTGTATTCTGACTTCTGGTAATGCATCTACTCAAAGGCCATACCTTACAACTCCAGTATCATTGAAAACACAGTATAACCTAGACATTTTTTTCTAAGCCTTTAGTTTTGATAAAAGGTTTGATAAAAGAATTCTGTGAATAAATAGTATATATTCAGGTATCACTGGTCCATTAGTTGAGCCATTATAGTGGTTGGACTAATTGCTAACAGTATACATTGCATGACAAAAAACACAATATAAAGCCCAATGAAATATTTCCAATTACTTTCATAAAAGTAATATAACCATAAGACTGAAATGTGACTTAGATGTTACAGAAGAAAAGTATAGCTAATTCTCATATGTCAACGAGGAAGTTCTTTTAAAAAGGCAAATTAAGTTAAGCAACATACTAAAATAATATGAAATAAACATTAGCAAAAATTTCTGAGTATATTTATATATATTGTTAAATGTTTATTTATTTATTTGAGAGAGAGCAGAGAAAGAGCAGGTGGGGAGCAGAGAGAGATGGAGAGAGAGAATCCCAAGCAGGCTCCGACACGAGGCTTGACCCCACGAACCACGAGGTCATGACCTGAGCTGAAACCAAGAGTTGGATGCTTAACCAACTAAGCCACCCAGGTGCCCCTTGAGTGAGTATATATTAATATGAGGCTACAAATTAGTATAATTTTGGAAATAAAATGATCAAAGGACAAAAATAATGGGATACTTTCAGAGATGTGGACTATAAGGTCACAAACTTGGTATTGCTAAGAGCCAAAATTGCAAGCAGTTTTCTAAGGCAATGTGTCTGGAATTTTTAACACAATTAAGAAAAGCATGGATACTGGAGCCCCTGGGTGGCTCAGTCCGTTAAGCGACAGACTTCGGTTTAGGTCATGATCTCTCAGTTCCTGAGTTCGAGCCCCACCTTGGGCTCTCTACTGTTAGTGCAGAGCCTGCATCAGATCCTCTGTCTACCTCTATCTCTACCCCTCCACCCCCCACTCACACACACTCTTTCTCAAAAATAAACATTAAAAAAGAGAAGAGAAAAGCATGGACACTTGTGAATATTTACAGATTCACATAAATTAACTGAATGGAACTGCTTACAACCCAAGGTTTTTAAGATCTCTGATTAGTCTTGGTTAGAGGCTAGTTAGTTCGTTCCGTGCTATAAAGCGTAAAGAAAGCACACAAAGAAAGGTAACTCCTGCGGGACTCAGCAGTGGGCTGGAAGGCCAGCATAACCTTTCACTGCACTGGAGCTTTCTTTTGTGATGTTTAAAAATAAAGATTGCCAAACAGATGGAATTCTAACCCATTTTGAAAACAACATAAGAAAATAGAACCTTCAGAAGAAATACTATAGGTCAGTCATTTACTAGCTGAAAAGAAAAAGAAAGGAAAAAACATATTACAGGCCCACCTATCATTTAGTTGTGTGGGTTTGTGTTTGTTTGTTATTTTGCTTTTCTACTTTAAAAAGTAGGACATTAAAAGTGGATAGTTGTCCAAATCAATTAGAATCGTTTATTCATTAATTACCTGTCAGAAATAGCAGACAGGAATTTGGACAAACTTGTCTGAAGATGAGAGTTAACATTCATTTTATAGTAGCTCACCATGCTATCATGAAAGTGTACACTCTTTACAATAAATAAATAAATGAAGCCAATTAAACCCAATGAGAGTCTCAGGATATTTGTGCCAGCAGTCAATTACTGCTTGAGAAAATAGCATTAATAATCAGATTTTTTTGCTTAAAGTAGAACTTCATCATGACTTTCTTCCTAAAACAGCATACTCAAGCATATTTTTATAGAAAAAAATCATCTCCCCACTTAAGAAAACTGAACTAGAATACTATGTCCAATTTATTATTTCCTGTAATATATTAAAAGGTGTCACTGTTAAGAACTAGCTTCGGCCAATGTAAGTTACAATGCCAAAAAGGCTTCAGATCAATGACTAGCCATCTACTTTCTTCTTACCAGGGAAATAAAATAAAAGATAAAAATCAATGTTTAGAAAGGAATAGACATGAAATATCTCTTGTTTATTTCATAAGAGAAGACCACATGACTATTCACCTGCATATAATTTGGTAGATGTTTAAATTTTACTTATTTTGATAGAATATGCAAAATAATTTAAATAATTTTACTTAGGCCCCATAAGAAAGGATCACTATTAGTAAATTTGGGGAAATCAAGTTCACATCTGTTTTCATAAGACTAATGTGGATCATTTATATTTAAAAGATGTTATTTGAAATACATATGTCTTAAAATTCAGCTATTGAATAATAGGCTACAACTTTAAACATTTAATGAAAGATTAGCCCAGTGTGAGTAGAGGATACTCCCAGGAGAAGGGTAGCAGGAGACTCAGTTTAATTTCCTTGTCACATGTTAGTGACAGACCTCCTGGAGTTAAAATACACACACACACACACACGTAAATTATACTTATATGTATACATATATATATGCATACTTTGCTAACGGGGGGAATCCTTATCTATGGAACATTTAACATACCTGGCCCATCTAAAATTGCTTGTGTTAAACCAGACTGGCTTGATGGTGGATGGCTCCCTAGAAAATACCCCGATATACCATGCATCTATGAGAGAATAAAATGGAGGTGTTTCATGGAGGCTCATCGGAACCTCCAAGTCTGTGTGAAGGGACTGTGCTTCCCATTTAGAAACCATGTCTCTTAACTGGGCCACAACAAGTCACGAGAAAAACATAAAAGCTGAAGGGAGGGTTAGATTGGAGGTCCAAAACACCTGCCTGCTTCTCTTGTCCCGCACGACCCACAACCTTGAAATTATTAGTAAAGGTTGAAACTGGCTTAGATCTCCTTTGGGTAATCTTAGATATTTAGAAGTAGTGCATGTCAATCAGCCTTTTCCATAATATACAGAGTTTTTTCAAATTGATTTATGAATACCACATCTGAATAAACTTAAATCTCACTTGGTATATTACTAAAACTTAACATGTAGTTATATATAAAAGGTTGTATGCCATTTACCCATGAGAATTGAGAAAAGGAAATTGCCTTTTTGAAGTATTTGAGAGTTGCAGAGAATTACCCTTGGAACTTTTGATTGCTGATAGGTATTGGTGGATCATGCTGTAAACATTAAATTTATAGTCAATTTGAGCCTCACATATTCATATAATTGTACCATATTGTTCTTATACTTGGGGAACAAAAAAAATTATAGTCAAATTGTAATGCTGAACAAGATTAAACATGCTACCACTAATCTATGAGAGAGGGAAGAGTCATGATGAAATGAGTATATGATATTAAAATAGTCAGTTCTAGCAGCCATTTAAGCATTTATTTTTTAAATATACATGCATCATTAAGGGTTAAATACAGGAAAAAATAAGATATTCCAAGTATCTTGAGCAGTAAGAGGTATAAGAAATTAGGGTTGATGAACATTGGAAGGGCTGGAAAAGTAGTTTTGCGGGTAATAGCTTCAGAGTACATCCAGTCAAGAGACCAGGAAGTGGCTGCTGCCCCCCAGTGGTCAGAAAGATACAAGAAATTACTGCTGTTTGGGCTGTCTCAAAACCTGGGTATGGCTAGGTAGTGGTACTTGTGTTTGGCCTGACAAAAACTCCCATCTATTGGAATGTGCAAATCAATCTCCCCTGCTGCCAGTGGAAGGTCCTCTGTACCTCCTCCGCCTTCCAAAGCTCATGTCAGTGCATCTCACTGGCAGAAACTAAATCTGACTTACCACTGTCATGACCAGGGAAATATAGATTTTTAGGCTTTAGGACTGTGAGATCTAGAGAGAATATCAAAGTAGGTGGCAATGGATGCTGATTGTCAGTAGACATTTTCAACTCAATATGTCTGGATTGATTAAATTTTTTGATCAGTGTCATTGTGTTACCTAGATGTTTCAATGGTGATATGTATTGACTTAGAGCTCAAACTTTGTATTGACAATCTTCAAATCACTCACCAGTTACCTACTGTGTGAGCTCAGACAATTACTCTTTTTTTTCAAAAGATCTCCATGAGAAGCTAGTATTATGCTTTTCCCTTTTATATATGAGGAAACTGAACCCTACCTTAGTAATTACCTACATAATTGCTATGTTTGCATGTTTATAGTAAATAACACCTATCATACATACTGACGTATAATAATTACTCAATAAATATAAGTCATTCCAAATATACCAACATGGCTTATTTTATATATATGTATACATCAAGGTAATAAGATTATAGTAGAGATATTCAAACTATATCTCTCTATCACTACCTGTTTATATTATCCATTAAAAATGTACTCTTGCTTTTATTTAGTTATTTACAAAATGAAAAAAAATAAACGTCTGTATAAGTGTACTATAGCTAATCATTTGGGTTAAAGATTTTAAAGTGTGTTTAAGGTGATTTATTATATATTAAAATCCATATTCAGTTATTGTCCACCTGCAAATGAACTGTGGCTCCCTCAAAATGACTAATATTGCCAAATTTTGAGATTTTAATTGTATAATCTGAAAATCATTAACATTAATAACAAAATTAGCTTATTGACTTTACAATTATTTCTAAAACATTTTAGTCCTTTTCCATTTAATAAATGACACTAGAGCTTGGAGTTAATTTTATAGTTTTAAGCACACATATGTTACTTCATTTTTGTTGGTATCCCGAAAATGAGTTTATTTGATTTTGAGGACATTGTTTATCTTGTCTTTTGTTTTTAATTGGAATTTTAAAACTTTGTTTCCTCTCTGTGCTCCCAAAGAACTCTGTATTTCTCTGTCATCATTTATCACCCATGTTTGAATAGTCCTGTCACTGTATAAGAGAGATGTACCAACATCAAGCAGCTACCAGAACCTGGAAAATAGTTGGCTTTATTTAAGTACTAAATCAACAAAGTAGTGATCCTAATAATGCACACATGCACATGTGTGCGCTCACACACACACACACACACACATTCATATACACAATTTTAAGAACTTGTTTACCAGAAGAAAGCATAAAAGTGTGATATCACCTCAAATCTATCTTTCAAATTTCAGATAAATGCACCTAGTTGGCTGAATGTAAATCATATGTGGAACCCAAGCTGCAGAGAGTCTGAGATAATGCCATATGTGTTATAGTGTATATAAATGATGTTTTTATTCTAACCTGTTCTCTAAATGAAGATACACTTGAAGGAGTCCTAATATCCCCAAGAAGCAATCATCTGTTTGTTACATGTGCTATCTACCTTATGCACCTGAGCACTTAATCTGTCCCCCTCACAACCCAGTAAGACAGTCATTATCATTCCCATTTTACACAGAAGAAACGGACTCACATAACAGCCTCACATTGTCTAAGATCATGTGTCAGTGTAGTTCTAACACTCTTTTGAACACGTCATATCTGAACTCTATATTAAATTTGTTTTTAAATAAGGCCTGAATTAACTGCTGCTATTGGGGCAGACTTGTAGGGTTATATATAAAAATCTGATTCTTCTAATGATCACAGCCATAAATTATCTGAAAAAAATGTATTCATACTTTAGGGAAAGAGAGAAAGGGAGAAAAATACATTAGAGGTATGTACTGTGTATCTAATTCACAAACTGGTTACAAAAGAAAAATCTAATCTAACAATTTAAAGTAGATGGTCTAGGTGTCTAGGTCTGTTAAGCATCAGACTCTTGGTTTCAGCTTAGGTCATGATCTCACGGATTTGTGTGTTTGAGCCCCACACTGCCAAGCTAACATCGTGGAGCCTGTTTGGGATTCTCTGTCTTCCTCCCTCTCCCCGACTCATGCTGTCTCTTTCTCAAAATAAATAAATTTTAAAATAATAAAACAAAATAGAATATAAAATAAAATAAAATGAAATGAAAGCAAAAAAGGAGATGGTCTACTTAGGTTGTTTGCTTGAAGTTGTTCAGTGATCTTCTAACATAAAACCATGATGAAATAAAGTGTGGGAGATGTTTAGTAATTTTCCTGAGATCACAAAGTAATTTGGCAACTTTGTCTCTAATCACAAAGTCTCGGATTGTTCCCTTATACCAGATACATTCATGAGACAGCCTTAGAAACTATGCATGTAGTTTAATAAAGGTTTTTAATGTAATTTAAGGGGAATGCATTATTTTCATTATACACTCATTGTCTATTATTTTCACTATATAGATAGATAGATAGATCCTTGCTCATATATTTTTATCACATAATAATTATGATTNCCCCCCCAGCACAATGTATGTCTACCTGGAACCTCAGAATGTCACCTTACTTGGAAACTGGATCTTATTTGGAAAGATGTAATCAAGTTAAAAAGAGATCATACTGAATTAGGGTGGACCCTAATCCAATGAGCAGTGTCCTTATAAGAGAAAAATTTGAAAACAGACATGCACAGAGAGAAAACAGAACACAAGGAGAACATCATGTGACAGCAGAGGCACACATAGAAGTGATGAACCTACAAGACGAGAGAGGACAAAGATTGCTGGTAACTACCAGAAGGTAGAGACCAAGCAGGATCCTCCCCTGGAGCCTTTAGAGAGAGCATGGTCCTGCTAGCACCTTGATTTCAGACGTCTAGCCTCAGAACTGTGAGACAATGCATTTGTGTTTTAAGCCACCTAGTTGGCGGTACCTTGTGTTTTCTTTTGTTTGGCTTTGGCATCGTTTTAACCAAATTATCATACCTTGTGTTTTCTTTTGTTTGGCTTTGTCATCGTTTTAACCAAATTATCCTATTAAAAAGGGGGAAATGCATAACGATGACTCCCTCATCTTATAGCACATGTAAGTGCTAACACGTAAATACAATCAAGTTACATCCACAAGAGCTGGTGTGATCTCAAACATTTTGCATACTTGTTGACTGCTGTTAAATATCAACTTCCTGTACCAAGACCATAAAAGAAAAAACCAGTAATTCTTCCTTAAGAATTTACGATAATTGCTTTAAACCCACAGATTAAAAAGGAAAAAAAGAAAAGAAACTACAAACTTCACAGCAATCAACAGTGTATCCATTTACCAAAAAGCAAATGAAAGTTAAGGAAACAAGTTCAACAGGCACTAGCACTAACCACTCAACACCACCAGACACCTAAGCACTAGTTTGAACAAACACATGTAAATACGTGTCAGAAAAGCAGCATACCAAACACTTGTATTCCTTTGCTCTTGCAGTCATTCCTTTACTCACACGCACATTTACTTGGACTAGGCAGTAACAAGGAGCAACATGGAATCTTGAGTTAAGAAGGGATCTTGATGAAACAACTTAAGGGACAGGAAAGAAAATGTGCTGTGGGTTTATTACTCATTGAAATTCGTTCCACAACGTACTGAAAAACGGGTCCATATATGAATTAGCAGAAGTAAAGCAACACTCCCAACAAGCAATTGGCACTAGTGGTGCCGCACGAGGGACGACCTGACGTTCTGGGACATCGCTCGCTACCCGACCCCTCCGGCCCACCTTCTCCCCGTTCCGCAGGGACCTAAACACACTGGGGCCGTGTCCAGAAGCGGCGGCATCTCCTGTCAGGCTCCGGCCGCCCTGGGCTCCCGTCACCACCTCTGGAGGACGACCGCGTCTTCAGGGCACTGTACCCTGGGGCCGGAGAGGACTCTGGGAGACCCAAGTTGGGGTGAGGGTAGAGGCCTCCTCCAAGCAGAGCTGTTAGGGCCCAGAGCCCTGGGGTGGCCCTGAAGCCAGGAGGGGGAGNGGGCCAGTTCGGGGACTCGGGCTCTCCCCCGCCCTCTCCATGACGCCTCGTAGGCCAGGGCGCCTCCCCTGCACTAGGCCCTCCGCCAGTACAAGACTGGATTCCCCGGGGGAGTCCCGAGGAGAGAGGAGGCGCCCCACTGCCGAAAGGCGCGAACCCGGCGAGCAGCCCTCTCGCGGGTGCGGCTCACCTTCCGGTCGCTCCTGCAGGCGCTTGCGCGGCACATTCTTGTCCCGCGTGGGCCGCCATTTCGTAAATAACACGCCCTCGAGGCGGCGGCTGCAGCGTAGTTCGAGGCGCTTTGTTCCGGCACCGCTAGGAAATGAATGCACCAATGGTAAGAAACTTATTTTCACAGGTTATTTTTCACATTATTTCACATATAAATGCACATACACATTTGAAAAGTAACCTGTGAAAATAAAGACTTTAACATATTTGGCAATGGGAACCTCTGCCTTATTAGTGTATTCATTTCGTGCATTGTTTTCTATCAAATATTTGTTAATCAGCTTATAGAATAAAATGCTGCAGAAATATATTCATCTTATTCATTTGGTAAAAATTAACATTTAAACATTTGTGAAAACAGTACCTTTGTATAGTAATAACTACATTTAGAATTAATTAGCATATCTTAATTTTTTATGTCATTAATTCTTAGCTACACCACATTTCTTCAGTGTGACTTGTATTGATTAATTTTCTATATTTAATTTCTCGAAAATATAGTTGTAATTGAAATGTAGATTTTAAAAAATCTAAGAGAAGAAAACTGAATCTAAAGCAGGAATGTGAGATTACAAGAATTTTTAGCTTGATTCCTGACTTAACATAAATGTGTCTTTCTGACTTAAAAGTCTCTTAACCGTGTAAGTGTATGGTATAAAACACCGCCTTTTGTGAAATGAAAAATTTAGTAGATAATTACTCATGCCAATTGTTTTAAGATGGATATTCATTTTTAATGCATAATTTGAATGAAAACTACCAAGTTACAGAAATAACACATGAAATCTCTGCCTTATGGGTATTTGGGGAAAGCTAAAGGATAGCAATGAACATAAAACTTCCAGAAAAGATCACTTCGAAAGCTTTTTCCTCTCCTATTAGAGAATGTCTTCTTGTTCAAATTCTGCTTATTTGAACAAGACATTCTCTAATACAAATCCTGGGAAATAAGAAGATGAAAGCACTATATCAGAAAGCTCTGAGAAAGTGACCATATGATTTTAAAACAGTGTGGATTAAGGTGAGAACTGAGTACAATAGTTTGCAGTGAGTACTGAATATAGTAAGAATCTATAGAAATGATATAAAATTATTAAACTCTTGAATGATTGGTCTATTTTTTCCTATTGCGTGCTATATTTTTGTTGGCATTCATTTTTTTTTTTAATTTTTATGTTTTTTATTTATTTCTAGGAGAGAGAGAGACAGCGTGAGCAGGGGAGGGTCAGAGAGAGAGGGAGTCACAGACTGAAACAGGCTCCAGGCTCTGAGCTGGCAGTCAGCACAGAGCCCGACGCGGGGCCCGAACCCACAACCGCGAGATCATGACCTAAGCGAAAGTCGGACGCCCAACCGACTAAGCCACCCAGGCGCCCCTCATTTTTAAGTAAGTATGATTTTAAATGGTCTGCCTTTCTCTAAATGAATCATAAATTAATGGCAAAGTTGGAAGTATAACATAAATAATATTTTTTTATATTTTGTCTAATTCCCAGGTACTGCAATGGGTATTTTCTTCAAGTAAGGGCATTCTTCTAATAACCACAATAAAACCATCAAAACCAGAAAGTTTACCTTTGTATGTTGACATCATCTAATTCCCAGTCTCTATTTAGGTCTTGGCAGTCATCCCCAAAACATCTTTTACAGCAAAAGTATCCTATTCCGAATGTTGTAATGTCTCTGTTATTTCTTTTAGGCTGGAATTAGTTCTTTAAATTTCATGAGATTGATATTTTTATATATTACAGACTTTTTTTTTAGAGTATTCCTCAAGTTTGGTCTGATACTGCCTGATGACTAGATACAGAACTGCATCTTTGGCAGGAATATCCCATATATGCCGCTGTATTCTTCTCACTGCCTCCTATCAAATGGCAAAGTAGTTCCATTCCTGCTATATTGATAGTGTTTACTAATTTAAGATGGTGTCTTTCAGTCTTCTCTCCTGTAAGGTAATTCTCTTCCCCTTTGTAATTATAGGTATTTTGTGAGAAGATACTTTGAAACTGTAAATATCCTATTCCTTATAAAAATTTCAAATCTTTCATTTAGTTTTCTAATATTTGTCATCTCATTGTTCCATACTTTTGTTGGAATAAAATTTATTTTATTCTCAGGGCACCTGGGTGGCTCAGTCGGTTAAGCATCTGACTTTGGCTCAGTTCATGATCTCACGGCTTATGAGTTCAAGGCTTATGGGTTCAAGCCCCGCATCAGGTTCTGTGCTGACAGCTGAGAGCCTGGAGCCTGTTTCAGATTCTGTGACTCCCTCTCTCTCTGCCCCTCCCCCACTCATGCTCTGTCTCTCTCTGTCTCAAAAATAAATAAACTATAGGAAAAAATTTTAAAAATTTTATTCTCAAGTTATCCAGATTCAGTCAATGGGAGATCATCTAACCTAGTTTTTCTTTTCTTTTGAGGTATTTTATCATTTTTTGAGCCTTTTCTTGCCAGTACCAGAAGATATTTTAGGCTTATATTATACTTTCTCTTCCCCAACCCTGATAGAAGCTATTTCTGCAGTATACCTTTTTTTTTTCTCTTTTGTGGAAAATGGTTCACAAAAACAAATATCTGTACTAGGTGGGTTTGTTGCTATTAGGTTAGCAATTGTTTCTCAACACCACAGTGACTAGAATTTGCGATTATATGTAGTGATTTGCATATGCGTTAGTTTCTTTATTACCTATCTTATCCATCCATGTATCCATCTCTCTATTGAAAAAGTGTGAATTCACTTCTAATTTGAATCCAACACTACAGAGTTTATTTTAATTTTTATTTCTTTTCATATTCATAACTACCATTGTTGGCAGTGAAAAACATATCTACAATTTTATTTAATATATTTATATATTTGATTAATCCCCGATATGTAGCCTATGTCTATTTGCATTGACATTCCTTTTCCTGTGTAGATGCTTTCATTTTTCTGTTAAAGCTCTGACCCCTGTTCCAGGTTCTAAACTGTATGCACCATTCTCATTCTGTGTGGGTTCTGAAATCCCACACCAATGTGTCCCTCCATGAGGGCATAAAGTTTCAGTAGGAGTATAGATGGTTTATGGAAGTAGTCTGGTATGTATACAAAAATCTAAACTATACCTGTCCTTAGAAACCTTCCCCTGCTAGGAAGTTAGCCTACATGAATACTCTCACATGTATACAAAGTTGTATATACAAAGGCTTTTTTTGTTTTAATTTCTTTAAATGTTTATTTATTTTTGAGAGAGAGACAGAGTGTGAGCAGGGAAGGGGCAGAGAGAGAGGGAGACACAGAGTCAGAAGCAGGCTCCAGGCTCTCAGCTGTCAGCACAGAGAGCCCGATGCGGGACTCAAACCCATAAGCTGTGAGATCATGACCTGAGCCAAAGTTGGACGCTTAACCAACTGAGCCACCCAGGAGCCCCACAAAGGCTTTTAGTCTAGCTAAAAATGATTAACCCCATTAAGGTACTCCAACATAGAAAGGGGAAAGTCAAAACATATAAATTGAAAATAAGTACCCATTATTTAAGACAGAGAAAGAGACGGGCATTCAAGATATAACTTTAAAGAAAAATAAAATAACGATATAAAAGCAGCAACTGCTAATAAATGAAAACTGTAGGGGAGAGAGAGAGAAAGAGGAAGGAAAAAGAGGAGAGGGAGAGAAATAAGAGGAAGGAGAGAGGGGGAGAAGAAGATGAAGACCATGACAGAGAGGAAGGAAAGGAAAGAGAGAAGATGTAGATAACATGCAAACATACATACATGCATGCATGCATACCTTTAAAGGGAGCTGATCAGACTGAAAGCATATTATTATAGACAAAATATTCTCACACTCTACTCAGCCATCAAAAATAATGAAATCTTGCCAATTGCAATGATGTGGATGGAGCTAGAATGATTATGCTAAGCAAAATAAGTCAATCAGAAGACAAATACCATATGATTTCACTCATATGTGGAATTTAAGAAACAAAGCAGATGAACATATGGGAAGGGGGAAAAAAGAACAGAGGGAAACAAACCATTAGAGACTCTTAATGATAGAGAGCAAACTGTGGTTTGGCAGAGGGAGGGGGTGGGAGATGGGGTAGATGAGTGATGAGTATAAAGGAGGGCATTTGTTGGGATGAGCACTGGGTATTATATGTAAGTGATGGATTGAATTCTACCCCTGAAACCAATATTGCACTGTATGTTTACTAAAATTTACATTACAAAGCAGGGGTAAAATAAATACAGAAATAAATAAAAATATTCTCACACTCATATGGCCATTTTTTTGATAGACACATAAAGCACTTACATGTACTTTTAGCCAGATTGAATCTCTTTAAGTAGCTTGGCTTTAGTTCTCCGTCATTGTGCATTTAATGCCATCTTTCTACCTGGACCATAGGACACCACGTATTCATCATTTTCCTATCTTCGAACACCAGAAGCCTTGGAGACCATTACCAACTGGACAGATTTTTTTTTTCTTTGCCATAGCACATATCTTTGACTTGTTCCACCTGAAAATAGTGAGGGCTCTAAAATTTTCCTTTTCTAATGTAAACACAATATGCATGTAACTCATTTCTAGAAGAGAATTACCTATATAATTTGGGACTTAAATTTTACTGATAATGGCACAATGGATTACATTTCTCAGACCACATTTACATATTAGCAGGTCCCTTCCATCCTTGACACCTCACCCAGGGCCAAGGGCAAAGGCAGCTTTGGAAAAGCCTAACCTGGCCTTCTACTCACTTCTCTGGGATTCGGTATTGGTTTACTGCATTGTGTTTGGTAAGTTCTTAATCAAAATATGTAAGTAAGTAAATAAAACTTCTGATTTACACCCAACAAAATGTAATGCACATAATATTGTTAATTATTTAACATTTAATTACCTTTAAATACAACTTCAGTCTTTTTTTTTTTTTAAATGTTTTTTATTTATTTTTAGGAGAGAGAGAGAGACAGCGTGAGCAGGGGAGGGTCAGAGAGAGAGGGAGTCACAGGCTGAAACAGGCTCCAGGCTCTGAGCTGGCAGTCAGCACAGAGCCCGACGCGGGGCTTGAACCCACGAACTGCGAGATCATGACCTAAGCGAAAGTCGGACGCTTAACCGACTAAGCCACCCAGGCGCCCCAAAATACAACTTCAGTCTTAAGAAATAGCAGTATGGTAACTTGAAGCAGTATATCCTAAAAAGCTCAGAATTACCTGGGTGTCTCATCCCATCAAAACTCTTCTCTTCCTTTTCCAAGTTTAAAATGTGGCAAACTCCACAGAAAGAATTGGCCGGTTCAAAACATAAAGTGTTTATTCTAATCTATAATCTTCTCCCTCACTCTCCTTTCAAAAAAAATTTTTTTTTAGCAAATAGGAACACCTGTTTTCCACCCAGGAGAACTTAATAAGAAAACTAACTATAATTTTGGCAGTTTGGGAAAAAAATATAACTTTCCCTGATGTCTCTGTAATGGAACAAAGTTTTTATTTAAATCTCCCATTCTTCCCATTGGGAAAAATTTCTGCAGATAATTCAGGAAATTTTCATTTATTTAAAAATGCCTTCCCTCCTTCTGTTCAAGGATTTGACTACATTTGTAGGGGCTTATATAGAGGGTTAAAGCATTGGATTGGTGCAGTGCTAAAGGAGGAAGTCCCTGAATTCGACATGGTCATCATTAGTCTAAGATGTACACACTGAAACAGCCTCACTTTCAACTGCCTTGTCATTTTTGTTCTGTGCAAGTAATCACAGCACATTGCATGCTCTGACAAGCCATCACCATGTTTCACTCTTTTTTAGCTACTTCCTTGCCACTCTTGGACCACAGGAGACATATAACTACACTGGAACTTTGAGGGTCTGCCAAGCCCACCTGCCAGTGTTGCCATTTCCCATACAGCAGCTGCCAGGAACTCCACAGAGAAGATGAGCAATTTGTCCCTCTATGTCTAAGGTATCCTAAATCTATCAGGATTTTTCTATTTCCCACCACTTCCCAGCAGGATATTAGTGCAGAAGAGACCACAGTTTATTCTCAGGATTGTCTATGAGTCTTTAATCAGCTGTGTTCCGTTATTACTCTCTCTCTTCCTCCAGACTATGTAATTTTTAGCTAGTCTAGGATTAAGGGGGAGAATGCCATGTGTCTGATAGAATACATATAATTTACAGTCAATTGTGTAACTTTGGCTCTTAAGCTTAAGAAGTACAAAAGTCACAGATTTAAATATGTTCTTCTATATCTTTCTTTTTTCCTGAGACAAAAAATAGTTGGCAGTGATGGGAAGGAAAAGTGGGTCTATTGAAAAATGAGAATTTTTTTCTTTTCTAATTTTTTCTTTTAATTTTGCTTTATATATCAAGAATTCCTAAAGCATCCAATAGCAAACTTCCTTCTTTGTTGACCTTTATCACTTCCTGTGTTTATTCTCATTCTTAAAGCTGCTTTTTAAAAGCAACTGGAGAGTGTGATTAGTAGCTTTCAGCCTGAAAATTTCAGAAGAAATGACCAACACTAGGTCTTGCTCTGAGAAGTTCAAAACATCTTGAAAATCATGTTCCTCCCCACCATCAAGCTGCTGCCTCCAAAACTGGCAACTACCACAGGGTCTGTGGTAATGATGAAGATATGTAACAAACTAATACCTGCCTGGAGAGTTCCTTCCTTCCTTCCTCCATCTTTTCTTTCTTTCTTTCTTTCCTTCCTTCCTTCCTTCCTCCTTCCTTCCTCCCTCCCTCCATCTATCTTTCTTTTTTCCTTCCTTCCTCCCTCCCTTCCTTCCTTCCTTCCTCCATCTTTCCTTTCTTTCTTTCTTTCTTTCCTTCCTTCCTTCCTTCCTCCTTCCTTCCTCCCTCCCTCCATCTATCCTTTCTTTCTTTCTTTCTTTCTTTCTTTCTTTCTTTCTTTCTTTCTTTCTTTTTCTCCTTCCTTCCTTCCTTCCTTCTTTCCTTCCTTCCTTCCTTCCTCCTTCCTTCCTCCCTCCCTCCATCTATCTTTCTTTTTTCCTTCCTTCCTCCCTCCCTTCCTTCCTTCCTTCCTTCCTTCCTTCCTTCCTTCTTTCCTTCCTTTCTTTTTAGTAGTGATCACGCCTAGTGCAGGGTTGGACATGGAGCCTGAACCCATGATCCTCAGATCAAGACCTGAGCTGAGATAGAATCAGAAGCCTAACCAACTGAGCCACCCAGGTGCTCCCTGGAGAGTTTCTTAAATATGCTGATTCTTATATAACAATCCAGAGTTACAGTATCATAGTTTTTAGAAGAGAAGGAGGCTAGTACATATATTTATAAAACAATCCAAATAATTCTGTCCTTAGTTTGGGATATTCTATCCTAGAAGATATCACATATCACATGTGAGCTATAATAACTGGCCTTACAAACATAAAAAAATAAAATAAAAACCTGCTGAAAGGAATTTTTTCCAGCCAACTTGAGCTATGTGAAAAAAAGATCACTCAAAGGAATAATTATAAAGAATCTCCAAAAGTATTAGTGACCCTATTCCTACACGCACACACCAGAAAAAATAGCATAATACTGCAAATCAATGTCCTCAAACATGGACAGTGAACCTCCACAGGACCTTTGATGGTTCCAAAGAATACCCTAGTCTTTTTGCTGAGAATATAGAACAATGGAAGTGAGTGGGTAACAAAAACTAAACCTAAGTATCTAACAATGGGTGAACTTGTTAAATAATGTTTAAGGAACTCTAAATGACTATAAAATTAATCTATTCAACAAATATTTAATGAAGTTCTCCTAAATTAGGCAGTATGCTTATGTATTAAAATATTATACTCCTACATCTATTTATATGGAAAACTTGCTTACAATAGATTTTTAAGTATAAAAGTTAATGACAAATAATAGGCATAGTATGATTTATGTCAGAAGTACATATAGA
This sequence comes from Crocuta crocuta, assembly GCF_008692635.1. Taxonomy (NCBI): domain Eukaryota; kingdom Metazoa; phylum Chordata; class Mammalia; order Carnivora; family Hyaenidae; genus Crocuta; species Crocuta crocuta. The sequence goes on along the minus strand of NW_027530545.1, from coordinate 14,697,259 downwards.
GATACAAGCTTCGATGGACAGAGACCAAAACTTTTACATTGATTATGTGTTAGGATCTTAGGTAATTTTAAATTTCTTTTTATTTGTTTTCTGCATGTGTTGTTAATTTTCTTTTCAGGCAAGCTTACTGCTCTACCCTGTTCCACCTAGTGAACGTGTCAGATGCCACCTTCTTATTTCACCTTGTCACCTCTCCACTTGGTTCGGATGAGTGATGCAACCTTGAGAAAGGATATTCAGAGTGTCAGGGGTTTGATGATCAGGTAAGTTTTGGCTTTAGTTAGCCAAATGTTTGAAAATGAGGCCCAAAACCTGAACCCAGGTAGGTTTTCAATGAAACTTCTTTTACTAATTTTTTTTCTCCATTTTGTCTATTGAGTTTTTTTCTTTGGTTATCTTCTCTTTGATACTCCCTGTCATCTCTTTTTCTCTCTCTCTTTTTTTTCTTTCTTAGGTATTTCTTCAATTCACACTTCATTCTCTCTTCTTATTATTTGTTTTCTTTTTTTTTCTTTTTCTTTTCTTTAATGTTTTTTATTTATTTCTAGGAGAGAGAGAGAGAGACAGCATGAGCAGGGGAGGGTCAGAGAGAGAGGGAGTCACAGACTGAAACAGGCTCCAGGCTCTGAGCTGGCAGTCAGCACAGAGCCCGACGCGGGGCTCGAACCCACGAACCGCGAGATCATGACCCAAGCGAAAGTCGGACGCTTAACCGACTAAGCCACCCAGGCACCCCTTATTATTTGTTTTTTGTGGTGGGTGTTTGTTTTTTATTGCCTTCATCCCCAAACTTATAACATTTTTTTCATTATTGCATTAAATGACCAACAGTAATATCACTTTATAACACATTGATTTCAGAATGAATCATGTGAGGAGTGCTTAATTATATGCTTTTTATATAAAGTAATTATTGGTTAGAAATACAAAGTCATACATATAACATTAAGTTCAGGAATTTCTTCACTTCTTTTGACTGCAGCAGCAACTTGGACTTAAATAAAATAGCCTGTGACATAAATGCAGGTGGGTAGGGGGAGGTGCACTCTTAATGTATACAGACAAGAGGTTAGTATAGTTTAAAAAAAAAGAAAAAGATACAATGGGGCACCTTGATGGCTCAATAGGTTATGGGTCTGACTCTTGATTTTGGTCAGGTCATGACCTCAGGGTTCCTGAGTTCAAGCCCCGAGTTGTGCACAGAACCTTCTTGGGATTTTCACTCTCTCCCTCTCTCTTTCTGTCTCTCTCCACCCCTCCCCCTCTTATGCACATACATGTGCACTCTTAACTCTCTATCTCTCTCTCTCAAAACAAATAAATAAACTTTAAAAAGTTACAACTATGATTTTTAGGAGAAATATGAATTTCTCATTTAGCACAAAAGGGGAGAGCTTTCCATAAGTAAATTAGACTTCAGAGAATGAAATGTCTGCCTGATTTTAGATATTTTAGGAGAGAACACACCCATAGTGAAAGGTCCCAACCATTTGTTCTGGACGTTACATGGCAGGCAGAAGCCACCTGTTTCAGGGACACCAGAGGGGGTGCTGGAGCCCATCTCCCTCCTGTGAAGAACAGCAGATTGGCTGTGTGAGGAACAGCAACTTACTTACTCCCACTAGCCTGGGAGCACTTCTCTTGGAACTTTTTCTAATACTTTTCTGCTTTATGAAAACTGAACCATAATTAATGGAGTTTGTTTCCCAAGATGTTTTAAGCCAAGTCTGTTACCTAACCGTTGTCCTCTAGCAGACTTGTATGTTCCAGATGCCAACAAATATCCACCTTCATCTGCCCTATACACTGACTTTGCAGTTCATCAGAAAGAGAGGATAGAGACTAAGCAGATTATTTCAATACGGAGGAGCAGTTGACTTTGAGGAGGTGTATATGTTGGGGACTCTGGAAAGTCAAAGTTAGTTGAAGGGCAGCAGAAAGTAAGCAATGAATAAAGGTAAGTTGAGGAAATAGGAAAAAGCAGGTACATTTTTGTGAGACACTTACAAAAAGTCGAGGGAGTACTCATGGATGTCCCCAAGAAATGAAAACCTAGGCAATGATATCCTGTCTCTTGTGTTGTGAGAGGGAACAAGACATCTAGATTAGATCTGCCATTTCATTTTTGTTCACTCCATCCCAAAACACAATTTTATGTATTAAATCTCTTCTGTTTGAAATACCAACTGTGGTTTCTGTTTTTCTGACTAGTACATAGGCTCATTGTGGAGACAGATGTTAAACAAACAGATGCAAAAATAAATATAATCATACAGTTCTAAGATGAAAAAGGAAAAAAAATACCTATATAATCTCATAAGAAGTCTTGGATCTATTTTAGGTTGTGGGCGGGCCCGGATACATTGTGATGAACAATCTCTTTTATCTATTCTCTTGTCCTTAGAGTTTTTATTTACTAGGTAGGCTTCACTTTTCACTCCTCAGGCAGTGACTCCCAAATTGTCATTACTTCTCCTAACTTCTCTCTTGACTTTTCTCTATTCTTTCCTCTCTTCTACTTCCTGGATATTCTTACTGGCTTTCACCTCAAATTCAACAAGTTCAAATATCTTATCACCTTCCCCTGCAAGATCTCTGTTGCTTGTCCTTTTTTTCTGTATTTGTACAACATCAGTCTCTGTCTTGTCACAGGAGCCAAAAACTGTGGTTTGTTTCTATTATACTAATTGGGTGAATACTATTGCTAAACCTCACAATAAACCTCCTGGCTTCTAATTCTCCCCAACTTGGTCCATCCTAAATACACTGCTCATAAATCCTCAAAACACAATTCTGGCTGTATCAGTCCTTTTTTCAAACTTCTTCAGCAGCTTTCATCTATCGACCAAAACTGACATCCATGCCACCTGTGAATCACCTATAACCATTTTTTTAAGTTTAATTATACAACTCTTCTGTGATCTAACCATATTCGACTACCTGTAGCCTGTCAGATGTGCTCTGAAGCTTTCCACCTGCCTAATTTTTGCTCAGTCTGTTCTCTCTAAGGGACATATTCTACTTTTTACCTATTTTTCTGTATCTTAAGTATACACATCTTCTATTTTTATCTTAAACTTCATATTCTCTATAAAGAAATTCCTGGTGCCTTTTTAATGACATAATTACTCTGTTAATTTGTTACTGTTTTTTTTTTCTTTTGTATAGTTCATATGAGATTTTTCATGTCTTTTTTATGTGACTTTAATCTCCTCTTATTCCTCCTTGGTATTTGGATATCTCTTACTCACCTGTGCATTCCTTAGTGCATCTGGTCGGTGCTCAGAACTGCATTGAAACCCCTTGAAGAAGTTTAGTCATACAGGCAGCAATTACAAATAGCAGCATCCAGGAGAGCTTGGGTGGCTCAGTAGGTTAAGCATCCAACTTTGGCTCAGGTCATGATCTCATGGTTTGTGGGTTTGAGCCCCGTGTCAGGCTCTGTGCTGACAGCTCAGATTCTGCTTCAGATTCTGTTTCTCCCTCTCTCTCTGCCAGCACCCCCCCCACTCATGCTCTGTTTCTCCATGTCTCAAAAATAAATAAATATAAAAATTTTTAATATAAAACAAATGGCAGCATTTGTGAGTAAATGGCAGTGAGTACAGTATAAGAGAATTTCCCTTTAGCTTGGGAAGCCTTGCTTTCAAAGTGTTAATGGTATCACATTGGTGCTGTGGCCAAACTTGTGAACTGTGTTTCTCCCCAGCAGGCTTAATGACTAGGTACTCCATACTTCAGAACTGTGTTATTGCACCTGCTGGAACTAAGCCAGGGAATCAGTTAGGTAGATTTTTATTTTAACCTTGCTGTACTTTCAGAGAGAGAGATCATTTAACAAGCTAAAAACTTCCCCAGGTAACTCTGTTACAGCTGTGGTGACGGCTAGAGAAATCTAGTAAGCTCAGAACTCCCTTCTGGGAATCTCTTCTCCTCCTACACCCCCTCCTACTCCTCATCCCCTTCCCTCCTAGCCCTCCTCCTCCTCAATACATTACGTTCTACTTGCAACAATATAATCTGTTATTTCACTTCTCAAGTAATCTCTTAAAAATTTAGCAGAATATAGTTCAAACCTCTTCGTGAACCATCGATTTCTTAAAAATGAATTTTTTTTCAGATCAAATTTCTTTTCTTTATAATAGATAAATAAGAATCTGTATGAGCTCTCACTGGTGAACAAAAGAAGATTGGAAAACTGCCTGATGATGGAGTCTGTGATAGTTAGCTGACGTTATCAGAGGACTCTTATAAATGTCAGATCATTTAATCAGATAGAGTAAAGAGAGTGAAACTTGATTTTCTCAATTCGTCTACCAATAGAAAGTGGGAGGCAATGGGAATTAATCATCTTGGTTCCTTATGTCATTTGACTCCAACAGACTGAATTTCCTCCGACAAGGAAGTGGCGTGTGGTGTGTAATAATTCTTAAACACCAGCATAGCTTGGCTTTGATACAGTAGTCTCTGAAAACAAAAGTCTACACACCCCAATCTCAGGTTTCAATAGAAGCATATAAAAATTCTGTTGGCAAGAACTACAAAAAGATTTTATATTCAATTTGGTCAAAGGCCTTTCAATTCACTTCTTACTGATTGTTTCTTTAGTTTGGCTTTTGTACAATTCTCATGAGAAAAATGAATCAAAAAGAAAATCAATGATTTTCCTATATAACATTTATACAGACACATATGTAGTGATTCAGTGATAATCCTCTAAGTTAACAGTATTAAAATAACTTTAAAATGAAATTGAATGGTGGGAAAAATTCTAAAATGAAATAGGGAACTAGCTCTCATCACTTTATTTAAACAACAAGTATGATACCTCCTTTAAATAAATATATTAAATGACAAGAATGTGTGAAACTTGAGTAACATTCTAACTCAAACTGATTTTCTATTAGTAAGAAGTAAAATTAATCACACATGTATTAAAACAAAACAAAACAAAACAAAACTCTTGGCTTTCCAAATGAGTATGAGAATATCTCTAAAATGTAGTTTCTTAGAGAAAACAAGAGATGCAGACTTCAAAAGCAAAAAAGAGAAGAAAAAGAAACACTGACTTGAAGGGGATTCAAATGTACTTCACTAGGTCATAGTAATGTTTTTGTTACCTTAGAGGAGCTATATTGATTTATCCCTATCTTGAATATTTTCAGCCATGAATTGACACTATCTCACACTGTTTAGCATACAATTTAGCAGCTGATTTTATAGTTTTCTTCATTCATGTTTTCAAAGCTATATAAATTGGTATTCCAACTAGAATGCAAATTTATTAAGAGCAACTTTCATCATTTATCTTAATAAAATATAGCATAGGGCTTTAAAAATAGCAGTTACTCCTAAATTTGCAGATATGAATAGACTTTAAAATTACATTTGGCAGTTTACTCAATTCCTTCCAAGAGTTTGCTGGCCCCTTCCTTTCTGTTTTAATCTATATGTCTATTATTAAGAAAATATATTTCACCTAGTTCTATAATCAGTAAAAATACAAGAAATTAACCAACTAGATTAGGTCAATTGATGCTTTATCCTTTTAGGATACAGTGTGTCCAAAATGTATTCTTCAGCTACACAAAATGCTTGAAAATATCATTGAGAATACAATTCTATAGTTTCAAAAATGAAAATAAAGATTTTAATGTAAATCTTCTATGTCCACCCAAAAAATACCTTTGGGATAAAGGCCACAGAAATATAATCCTAGACATTAAAAACCTAAAAATTTTATCTCCTAGGTAATTTGTATTTTAAGGAGAAAATGTGAGAAAAATAGGATTATACATAAGGAGAATGTAATGAAATAAAAATAATTAATAAAACAAAAATTGCTTTTGTGGATATAATCAGGGTATAAATACAGGCATAAATAATTTCAGGGACTAAAATAAATTGGAGATACAGAGAATACTTACATTTTAATACTATATAAATAATAAACAGTTTTTTATAAAAGCTATTAAATGGCAAATTTCTTGGAAAATGCTACCTATCAAATTGGAACAGGAAAAAACTGTACTAGTAAGTTAAAACCTACCACCAAAACACCCATTACTTGTATAATTATGTTGCAAGGTCATTGAGCTCAAAAGCCAAGAAAGAATTCTTGAGATATGCATGGTATAACCTGTAGAAAGGTAATTTAAGTAGCACGGAGACAGGACCCATGGGCAGAAAGAACTGCATCTTTGTTGTATGAAGCTGGTGATTATATGCTTAGTGCTCAAGGGGGAGGGGACATGCAGGGAATATTAGATCATAAGTGTCTTTGAATTTCTACTCATAAAACTACTTTTGCAAGATTTCTCTGGTGCTTCTCATTCAGTGATATAAACAGGCAGTCATGAGACCCTTTATGAATGTAGCAACCAGTGCATATTTGATCCTTATCAGAAATATGTCGGCTATAGATCAGCCTTCCCGGCTACAGATCAACATTTTTCTGCTTCTGTCCTTCATCATTTCCCTCCCTGACCAATTTTTGGTCCATAAATCTTTAGAGTTGTTGAAGAGTGAAGAGTTTACCTTCTGTAACTTCTTCAAACTGATAGGGGCTGTAGAGATGTCCTTACCTATGAACTGAAATTGGTCACTTCCTGTCCCTACAAGTAACTATTATAGAAGGCCATTGTTGCAGAGTCCAGAGTGAATATTAGGTGAATTGTTTCAGGTGGTAAGGATCATCTGTTGTTTGGGCAAAAGAGTCAGGAACTGCTTACGTTTATCTTGAGAGTAGGAGAGAACAAAACAAAAGAGACAACATATTAGGATTAGGTTATAATAAAAATATGAAGTGTAATAAGAAGACCCTTTAAGGTATACCATAGTCCACCTCCCAACCAAGAATTTCACCAATCATTGAGATAACTAGGTGTCAGACGTTGCCTTAATTTGGATGTGCATATCTGCTAAATCTTTGGATACATTAGCAGAGTCACCTGGGATATATAACAACATTTAGTCTCAGTATTAGCATAATAACTTCCCTTGACTTGTAGTCAGGATATCAAGAGCCATTAAGTTTTGGAGGGGCCATATTTTGAATTTGTGGACAACTTCATGTTAGGTTTGGTTAAAGGTGGTCACTATATGCTTGCCTAAGTCTCTACTTGTAATTTTACATCAAGAGAGGTGGCTCCCAGGACAAATATGGCAAAGGAATAAAACCATTAAGAAGCCTTCTTTGCCTGATGTCTCACTTTAACAATATCCTAATTATAAGGAATCACTGAGCAAGTGGGAGATAACTTGCACTGGAAGATAAGGAAATTCCCATATGCATTCTTCAATCCAATTATAAGGTAGTTGGGGCAACCCATTATCTCCACAAGTTCATAGTTAACCCCTTGGACTGGGGTACACTCTAACATTTAAGGAGCATTTATTTTTATCCCAGCCACATAGCACTGACAAAGTGGTAGCTTCGTTATACCATTATTAGGGGGTCCATCCCATTGATTAGCTGTTTAAATAACCATATGCCTATGAGGGTCCCTGTTATTATCCCCACAGAGGAATAGGCACAAAGATTGTCTATATTTGAGCTACTGTGGCAACTTCTCTGAAGTTTACTTCATGTTGTCTATCTTAGGTAAACAACATTCAAAGACAATTAGAACTAGAATCTTCTATCAACAAAGATGTGTTATTGAAACCTAATTTTTCTCTCTAAATCCACCCTTATTTTCAGAGGTAGCTAAATCAAGACCAATTTATTTGTAAAACTAGTCCAGTTTTAACAAACCTTCCCCAATTATTTACATAAGCTCAGCAAGAATAGTGATTGATTACATAGACCCTTTAAAATCTGCTTTGCTGGAACTTTCTATAAGGAATCTCTAGGTTGAACTTTTAATAGCCTCGTGAGGCTGGAAGTCAAGCCAAATAGTCGTCATCAGACTTGCTTGCATTACCCATAGATTGAGTGTATTTCTCTTCTCAAGATCCCCCAAATAACCTGAGGTTTCTGTACCTGTCAGGAAGTGACATTCTTTACTCACCTGGTATGGCTTCTGGGAACTCTGTAAATAAAGTTTCAGGCCAGCATTTCCAAGGGGCTTCATTGGCTCCATAAAGTCAACTTCAAATCCTTAACTTAAATACCTGAGTCTATGCATGTCTCTCTCAAATATGACATTCCAGTCAAAACCTTGGTAATATAACCAATGTTTCCAATAGTGTCCTGTTATGAGGAGAACAAATTCTTATTAACAGATGCAAATAACTATAATTGCCATGAAAGAAAAGTTTCTGAAATCTGGACTGTTCATGTAGGGAGAAAAGTTAAATGCTTCCATTTGTTCACAAAGGAATATTTCATCATCTTCCTCAATTCAGTCCTATGCTATTAATTTTTGTTCTGTTTGAATGCAGTTTTCCCATTACTTCTGGAAATTCTTACCCAGTTCTGTTTTATGATTTTTAAAGATAGAAAAATCCTGTATTTGTCAAAAGTCCTTTTTATGAATTTCCTAGAAGAAAAAACACATTTTGCAAAAGCATTAGAACAATAACAAAACAAAACTCAAAAAACTCAACAATGGACATGGGTAAAGATCTCAGCATTCACTTTGATGTAGCTGAAGGAAATCCAGTTATCCCTGTGACATATAGCATTTTAATAATTAGACTGTCAAGTGATGACTTCATACTAGAATATATTAAAACTTTAGGAATGTCATATATTTTCTAGAACAATTATAGCATTTACCCATACAACATAACCTAAGAAGATTTATCATCAATTGACAGTGCTTCCATGTGACATACAAATAAACAAGCCTAATTAGTCAAAAATACTTCATTTCCCATTTAAATCTTGGGGAAGTTTGTTTTAAACCTTAGAAGTTTTAAAGCACATGCCTAAATAGAAATTCGGATCATTATAAATTTAATATTGGTATTTAACTGAGGTGGTAATAAGGGATTCTACAGCAAGATATAGTTGTTCGTAAAACAGCTCCTTTAACATTGAGAAGTTTTAACTTTCTTAAGTAATCAATGACCCGATAAAGACAAAACATAGAAGCTTTGGTTTTCTGGGTAGATAAAAACAAGAGAAAAATCTTTGTTTACATTTTCTTATCAAGAGCAGACCAACAATCCAAGAAAATTTTGTCTTTTTAACAAAGTGAAAAGCAGAATTTCAATCTCCTACCATTATACTTTTAAATCCAGTCATTTCAACCTTAGTCCTGTCCATATATAATTTTTTTCCAAAAAATCTCTTCACAAACCTTCTACAACTTTCTTCTTCATTCAAATTTTGTCCTAAACCCTTTTTCCTGTGAATAACCAGTCTAATTTTAGGACAAAATTACTTTCTTTTTCCTTCAATGAAATGCTTTCACATTTCTTTCTTTTTTCTTTTTACATATACCTTATTTTTTTAATATTTCTTTTTTTTCTTTCTTTTATAGTTTATTGTCAAGTTGGTTTCCATATAATACCTAGCTCTCATCCCAACAAGTGCTTCCTCCAAGCCTATCTGTTCCCATTTCTTATGTGTTTCTTATTAAAAACATATTTTCTTGGGGTGCCTAGGTGGCTCAGTCACTTGAGCATCTGACATTTGATTTCAGCTCAAGTCATGATCCATGATCTCATGGTCATGAGATCAAGCTCCCCTCCCCCGTCTGTACTCCGCCTTCAGGTTGAGCATGGAGCCTGCTTAAGATCCTCTCTCTCTCTCTCTCTCTCTCCCCCCCCATCCCCTGCTCACACTTTCTTTCTCTCTACAAACAAAAAAGACAAAAACAAAAAACCCACATCTTTACTTATATACAGAGTTGCTTCTCTTATTTCCATTCGTCTTTAATAATACTTAGTAGAATTTTAACTCTTGCAAACTTTCATCTCCAAAGAAAATTAAGTAGTAACCAATTGTGAACTATGTGTAACATGAGAATTCTTTAGACTGGCAAATTTATAAATACATTTCATAATTTATAAAAGTATATGTTTTTCCATAGCACTATCTTTTAATGAAGTGTAAAGCATGTTTCCCAACAAACCCAAGTATCCTCAGTTTCTCTGCAACAAAAAGCCAAAGCAGATAAACCTACATTCAGTAAATAATGCTTTAGTATTTATTTGGAGAAGACTTGGATATCCAATGAGCTGCATCCAATTTATCATTTAACTTAGCAAAATTCAAAGGTAAAAACAAAGTTACCAAAGATTTTGAAAGCTATGTAAAAATTTTATGTATAAACCTTTTTATTTATTCAACTCGCTTATTCTTAATAATTACCCATGAAAACTTTACAAGACAGACAAAATTAACCATCATTTTGAGTCATCTTTTTGCTGACAAATTGCAACAGAGATAACATGAGCTTATTTGACCTTTAGTAAACCATGGTAGGATAAAAGTATTCTATTTAATGCTAATAAATTTAAAGACATGTCTATCTTAATTAACTTATTAAATAAGTTTAAATGCCAAATATGTTGCATCTGGGTCCACTAAAAGTCAATTTGTTCCCCAGTGTCAGTTTTTACCTGGGCACCCGTGGGGAAATCTGAAATGGGTGGTTTAAATCCAGGGAGAGGTACTCTTCACTCCTTGATAGTGATGGTAGGCAGAGCAAGAATCATTGATGCAACAGGCATGGAGGATGGTATATGAGTGGGTTATGCAAGCCTTACCCATGGTGGTGCAGAAATAGAAGGAGGGGGGGGATGGAGGCAGAGGAGGTGACGTGCTGCTGACAAGGCTGGAGGTAGTAAAAGCCCAGAGGGCAGAGAAAGAGGACTCCTGGTTCCAAAGCTCCTCAGCTCAGACAGATGAGCAGACCCACATTTTCTTTTCATAAACAATAAGTGAAAATAGACATTGTATGTCAACTAGAGAAGACCAGGAAACTCCCCAAAAGAAAAGGAGTTTCAGCAGCTGCTTGGTGATATTCCTTATAGTTCCCATCTTAAGGTAGACTAACCACAGACAGTTGGCTCAAATTTCATAGCCATTAATCCAGGAAATGAATGGGACAGAAAATCCCACACACAGTACAAGTCAAGCAACATTCATCTAGTCCTGTCAAGATATATTCTAGATCTGACATACAAAGAAGAGGAGATGAGTGATTCAGAAAAAACAGAGGGAGGCATGTGCAGGATCTTGGCAGCAACTTGTTTACAAGAGAGACGAGGTGGGGGATGGCACACAGAGAGCATCACAGGACACAGAGAAGGTGGCAGATTAACAGAAGCCTGATTCAGCTGAGCTGATGGTGGATTGATGGGTAGAGGGTGAGGAGAAGTGTGTCTGTGGGCCATCTAAAAGACGATGGACAAATCAGGGTTTCACCTGAGGACCTAAATGCCTTACTATATGGGATTTTGGTACATTTTTCCTGAGGCCTACAAAAAAGGTCTAAGTGATAAATATTAAGGTTTAAGGGCCTGTTAATGGGCCAGTTTTCATCATCCTCCAGGGAATACTAAGGTCAGGCATTATTACAGAAGAAGATGAGGTGCTTTTTCTTTAAACCATGTTGTCCAAATTGACTCCAGTGTGTTAGGAGACAGCCCAAAGGGGAATCCTTTGGGATTGAGGAAGTTGATCCCATAGTTAATTCCTACAATACGAAGAGAGTACATTAACTAGGAGTCCATTACCAAAATACTTCTCAATCTCTGAACGGCATCCCATCAGGAATATTGCTTAAGGTTCCTGGGGCTCAGACTGGCAGGAAGAAACATCCCCCTTTCTTGACTGCTGAGACACCTTTGTACTATCTAAGAAAGGGTGTCAACCTCCCTTGCTTCCCTATTGCATTTTAGACTACCATAGGTGCTGGTGAATGGGCTCACATGCTGCAGAGATTGGTGCTACCTCTTTCTATTTTGGGGTAATCAATATATTTGGTGACTAACAGTAATACATACTGTAAGCCTCTAGATCTAGTATTAATGGAGGGGGTAGAGACCCTGGCCTTTGTTAAGAAGGGGCAACTATTTTATATCATATTAAGCATCATACATCTAAGCTAAAAGTACTTTCAATCTGAGAGCAAGATCAAAAAGGCCAAACAGCTCATGGGTGAAGACAAATGAAACATGAAAAAAAATGGAAGTATGGAATTCCTATCTACTCTGGGCAGCTTTTTCATGAGCTTTATCCATGATCTAATCCCAATGGAATGGTCCCCCATTGGGTGTGTGCCCCAACTGGGTAAGAACTCCAATTAGTCCCTTTAGTCCCTTTCAGGAAGCATGCAGTCAGACATATCTTGTATTTTATGTTCATCAAAGGATCACAGCAGGTTACTTAGGAGGGAACCTTACATGGGAGTCTTGTTATCGGTGGCCGTCCTAATGACGTGTATGACTGTCTCAGGCCTGAGAAGAATTAAAAGAACAGGTAAAACAGGGAGAGCCTGATTTCTGAGCCCAATGACATTATGGCCAAGGTACCAGTATGCCTCTGGGTGGAAGGATTTTGTCCCTCCCTATAGTGTAGCCAAGGCAAGAGTACTTGGACAATGCACATTTGGAAGTGTGATACTATTCAGGACATCGCCAGAAAAGAACAAGTAAGAATTACAGGCTGGTAGAATAAAAGAGATTTACCAAGTTGCACCAACATTCTTGGATTCATTCTGTAATCCCCATGCAAGGCCACCAAAAATGTTTCAGGGTCATCGAGTGCAAAGGCTAAGAAAGAATCCTTGAGATGTTGTATGGTGCAACTTGGTAGCCTGGAGACAGGACCCATGGGCAGAACGAACTGCACCTTTGCTGTGCGAAGCTGGGGGTTCTATGCTGAGTGCTTAAGGAGGGGACGTGCAAGGAATATCAGATCATAAATGTCTCCTGCAAATTTCTACTCATAAAACTACTTTTGCAAGATTTCTCTAGTGCTTATAATTCAGGTTGGTATTAACTACTGGTAAGATATATAGGCAGTCATAAGACCCCTTAAGAATCCAGCATGTATTTGATCCTTATCAGATATATGCAGATGGTAGGTTAGCCTTCTGGGCTAAAGGTAACATTTTTCTACTTCTATCCCTCATGAGTTTAACTGATAATTTCTAGTTTTATTAGTGACACGTATTTTCATTTCATATAAGTTATTTCATAGTGTACAAAAAGATAACAAAAACTGTGTTTCCAAGAGAATGATAATCTAAATACTTTGAATAATGCTTTTGCTAAAGATAGCTATAAGTATTGAAATTCTCTCTTTCTCTGTCTCGCACACACTCTCTCTATAATCAGTCTTGGTGTCTGAACAATCTCTCTCTATATATATCTATATATACCTATTTAGAGAAAGACATATGTATAGACATATATATAGAAAGAGAGAGAGCATGTGTGTGTGTGTGTGTGTGTGTGTGTATACTGAGCTGTAAATGAGCTGACAAGGAAGGACCTCAACAGAGGTCAAAACAAAATAAAAGTAGGAATCCTGGGATACACAAGGCATCTATAGACCCATAGTTTGTAGTTTGTTGGTTTCCTAAGGAATTGTGAGGCATAGGGGTGAAGTTTATGGCCTATGTAAGGTAAAAAGTGATGTGGGAGATTTATTCATAAAGCTGAGGTCCCAAAGAGTCACAACATCTGTGTAAGGTAGAATGAGAAATAAAACATCATACAGAAGGGAACAGCAAGAAAACTTACCTGGTATAGCTCTGGTACTGAATGAAGAGCCAAAATTTCTTATCTTTTTTCTTTCCTTTCTTTTCCTTTTTCCTTTCCTTTCCTGTACTTTCCTTTCCCCTTCCATTCCCCTTTCTTTTTCTTTCTTCCTTTGTTCCTTCCTTCCTTCCTTTTCTTTCTTTCTTTCTTAGCCAAAATATGTATCCTGAGAATTTGTAACTATAAGCCAAACTTCGAGTAGGTTTCTAAACTAAATTCAAATTGTCTGCATTGGCTAAAATTCTTCATAATAAAGATGACTTCAGTTTTGATGTTTGACTAATGACACCTTTCAGGTAACTCCCCTTACCACTTTTCCCTCACATTTGGGCAAGATGTATAAAAATCAAACAAAACCGGCATGCTCCTTCCCTGAGTGCCAGTGGAAAGTTAAAACCAAACAAATCCAAGCCCTCCAGTAGGAACCCTTACTGTGGTCCCACCTCTAAATTGCAACTTTTAGTCTCAATTCCCTCTAGCCATTTGGACCAACTTACATCTGCCCTGGTCTCCTCATAAAGCTTCATGGGGATGGGGTGATTAACAAACCTTGGCATGTGCTCTTGGTGCACACGGTATCATCCGTCTTGATGTCTGAACAATTCTACTGGGAGGAGTCCTTCCCACTCTGCATGGGTTGACTATAAAACGTTCTCACTTTAAAAATTACAATGGAATTTTAGGTGTTTGTTTTGTTTTGTTTTTCTTCTGTGGATCCTGTTAGTGGTGCATACAGATGCTATCATTTTGGCTGCCAGTAAGTAACAGTTACCTTCTCCAAAGAATTGGCCATCATCAAATGAGAACTACCTTGCCTGGAAGGTTATGCCCCTCAGGGACCATCCCTCAGCCAGCAGTTAAGTGACACTGGGGGTGGGGGATATTAAGAATTGTGAAGATTCTGGGGCACCTGGGTGGTGCAGTGGGTTATGTGTCCCGAGTCTTGATTTTGGCTCAGGTCAGGATCTCATGGTTCCTGGGTTCAAGCCCCTGGTTGGGATTCTCTATATCTCCCTCTTTCTCTGCTTCTCCACCAACACATGCATGCACACACACACACACACACACTCTCTCTCAAAATAAATACATAAACTTAAAAAAAAAAAGAATTGTGAAGATTCTGAGATGTTACCCTATTTATAAGCCAACACGTTAGCTTGCCACAGTTTCCTGAATGCTGGCATAAGATATAAAATTTCATGGTCAAAAGCAAAGGACATTATCACGCGCAGTAATAGCAATAGCCAGAGTTATCAGAGCTGCTCCCTGTGTCCTGGTTTCCATAAGGCAACATGAATAGGACCAAGTGACAGGACCATATTATGCATGAAATATATCATGTTATGGGAGAAAAATCTTGAGCTTAGGGAATGGAGTCTTTTATAACGGACAATAATCTTAACTTTGTCCCAGAGGAAGACATTATTTTTATTAAACTGAACAGAAAATAAACCAGTCCTTCAGTCTTGATGTAGACATTATCTCCAGTTTCCAAGACTATTCACTATAGAACCAATTTTTAAAAGATATTCCAGAACAAAGGCAGTCAGCTCCTCTGCTCATAAGACAGTCAGAAATAAAAGAGATCTATGGAGAATTGGCTCCCAACAGATGGGTTTATTTTACTAATCTACCCTTATATATT
Source organism: Crocuta crocuta (assembly GCF_008692635.1). Lineage (NCBI taxonomy): Eukaryota > Metazoa > Chordata > Mammalia > Carnivora > Hyaenidae > Crocuta > Crocuta crocuta. Next base: position 14,681,949 of record NW_027530545.1, on the reverse strand, counting down.
GTGATATTTTTTATAATAAAAAAAAACCAGATATGTATCAATAATCACACTTAATGGAAATGAAGTAAGCTCTTCAATTCAAAAAATAATGACTATCAGAATGATAAAACCAAAATTCTAGCTATGTACAATGTACAGGAGTCATACCTACTACCTAAGGACACATATATACACAATTTTGTAATAAAATTAAACAATAATATATGCCAGGCAAATACCAATAGAAAGCTGGTATAGCTAAATCAAATAATGGACTAAATGTAAAAACTCTTAGGAGAAATATGAAAAAAAAAAAGGTTTGGTTGGACAGGAAATAATGTTTCTAAATTTGTATGCTCCCAGAAGCAGACTTAAAATACATAAAGCAAATATTGACAGCATTAAAGTAGAAATTAATAAATTCATTATCATGGTAGGAGATTTTAAAATCATCTATCTTAGTAATTGAGAGATCTGACAGGAAAAAAAAATCTGTAAGCATCTGCACAATTTCAATAAGACAATTAGCAAGTTTAATTTAATGGACATTTACATAATAGTGTATTCAGTAAAAGAATAGTATGGAGCATTTACCCAACTGTCAAATACTAAGCTGCAAAGCCAGTTCCAACAAATTGCAAAGGATTTCTGTCATGCAAATCACATTCTCTGACTACAGGCAACTGTTAGAAATCAAGAGAAGGGGCGCCTGGGTGGCTCAGTCAGTTAAGCATCCAACTTTGGCTCAGGTCATGATCTCACGTTTCATGGGTTTGAATCCCATGTCAGGCTCTGTGCTGACAGCCAGCTCAGAGCCTGGAGCCTGCTTCAGAGTCTGTCTCCCTCTCTCTTTCTGACCACCCCTGCTCACATTTTCTCTCTCTCTCAGAAATAAAGCATAAAAAATTAAAAAAAAAAAAAAAGAAATCAAGAGTAAAAGATAACTGGAAATATCCAAAACATTTATAAATGTTGAACATACCTTTAGATAATTCATGTGATAAGAAAGAAAAACTCACAATGTGTATCAAACTTTATTTAGAAATGAATGATAATCAAATATTGCAGGTCAAATCTCAAGTGAGATTAAACAATAATTTTAGGGGGAAAAAGACTAACATTAATGATTCTTGTTGCTCAAGCCAAAAATGAAAGAATTATCCCATTCCTCTACTTCCCTCAGCTTTTACATCCAGTTCATCAGAAATCTCTAACACTTATCTTGTATCTGTCCCGTTTCCTCCATTGTCTCTGCAACCATTATGGTTCAAGGAGCTCTTTTTTCTCTTGCCTGTGGTATTTCAACAGTAATGATCCTTCTGCTGCCTTCTTGCCTTCCTAAAATCCATTCTCCCTGGAGTAGCCACCATGATCTTTAAAAACATACATTGGAGGACACTTAGGTGGTTCAGTCATTAAGCATCTAATTTATGTTCAGGTCATGATTTCATTATTCATGAATTCGAGCTCCACTTAAGGTAGCTTGACCCCTACTTCAGGTGCCCTGCTTCCTCCTAGGATTCTCTCTCTCTGCCCCTCACTCACTTGCACCCTCTCTCTCAAGAACAAAACAAAACAAAGCAAAACACATACATTGGATCAAATTGTTCCCATGTTAAAACTGACAAGAATGGCCTGCTCTTTGACTGTTGCAGGACTGGCTTTTTAAAATTACACTCATCTATTCTAGTTTCCTATGCTCTGGACTCTCTCAGAGTCTCACAACACAGTAATCAAGTGGCTGGCTTGGCTGTGTTCTCATCTGGAGCTCAAGGTCCTCTTCCAAGATTATTCACGTGGTTGGCAAAAGCCAATTTCTTGTAGGCACATAGGACTAAGGTTCACATTTTCTTGCAGCCTATTGACTAGAAAGTTCTCTTAGCATCTAAAGCCTGCCCTCAGGTCTTCCCTACTGTGACTCTCTCACAACCTGGGGCTATTTCCTCAAAGTGATAGGATATACTCTTTCAATTGGTGAGGGTGGTGGCTGATATAACACGATGGAATAATAGGAGTGATTATGCCATCCTTTTTGCCATATAATGTAACCCAATCAGAGGAGGACCTATCCCATGATATTTACAGGTCCTACCTACACTCAGAACAAGGCTGGTATACACATGTGTGTACCAGACAGTGGGATTTTTTAAAATTTTAATTTAAATTCCAGTTAGTTAACATACAGTGTAATACTGTTTCAGGTGTACAATATAGTGATTCAGCAATTCCACACAACAACAGATGGTCATTGCAAGTGTACTTCTTAATCCTCATCACCTATTAAACCCATCCCCCACCAAGTTCCCCTCTGGTAACTATCAGTTTGTTCTCTACACTTAAAAGTCTGTTTCTTGGTTTGCCTCCCTATCTGGTTTTTTTTTTTTTCTTTTTCTTTTCCATAGCTTGTTTGTTTTGTTTCTTAAATTCCACATGTGAGTGAAATCATATGGTATTTGTCTTTCTCTGACTGACTTCTCTCACTTAGCATAATACTCTCTAGCTCCATCCATGTCATTGCAAATGGCAAGATTTCATTCCTTTTTATGGCAGAGTGATATTCCATTGCATGAATATATATATATATATACACATATATATACATGCATTACATATGTATGCATGTATATGTATGTGTATATATATATGTATATGTATAAACCACATCTTCTTTATCCATTTATCAGTTGATGGACACTTGGGCTATTTACATAATTTGACCATTTTACATCACGCTGCTATAAACATCAAGGTGCATGTATCCGTTTGAGTTAGTATTTTTGTATTCTTTNATATACATGCATACATATGTAATGCATGTATATATATGTGTATATATATGTATATGTATATATATATATGTATACATATATATATATGTATATGTATAAACCATATCTTCTTTATCCATTTATCAGTTGATGGACACTTGGGCTATTTACATAATTTGACCATTTTACATCACGCTGCTATAAACATCAAGGTGCATGTATCCGTTTGAGTTAGTATTTTTGTATTCTTTGGATAAATACCTAGTAATGCAATTGGTGGATTGTAGGATAACTTTATTTTTAACTTTATGAAGAACCTCTTATACTGTGTTCCAGAGTGGCTGCTCCAGTTTGCATTTCCACCAACAGTGCAAGACTATTCCCCTTTATCAACATCCTCACCAATGTTTGCTGTTTCTTGTGTCAGATTGTGAGAATCTTGAGGTTATCTTTGAATTCTGCTTTCTACCCTACCCTTTCTAAAACCCCTTTTGAGTAATTAAAGTGGTTATCATTTTATTACCTTTTTAAAATTTAGTTACTTATTTTCTGTAATTCCTCCTTGATATATGATCACCATTAGAGTAGATTCCTTGTTGATGGTTTCCACTACTGTTTTTCTATTCTTAGAGCTGAGCCTAAAGCATGAAGATACTCAATAATACTGAATGTGTGGATAGATGATATGATGGTTCCTAAAAATATGGCTAACTGTTGGGGAGGAAAACTAATTTTACTTTCACCTTTCTAGGGTTTTGGCTGAGAAGACTTCCACTTAATAAAAGATAGATTAACAGGATAAAAACAAGTTTAAAAACATGTATACTCCCGTATGCAAGGGGGGGTACCTAGGAACACTGACTGACTCTTTGAAATTGCCCAAGTCATTACTTTAAATGCCAACTTCAGCTAAAGACAAAAGAAAGACTTTGAGGGAGGAGCACATGGGTGGCTTAGTCTGTTAAGTGTCTGACTGACTAAGGTCATGTTCTCATGGTTTGTGGGTTCAAACCCCACATCAGACTCCACACTGTGCAGAGCCTGTGTGGGATTCCTCTCTCTCCCTCTTCTACTTGCATGCATTCTTCCTCTCTCTCTCTCTCTTTCTCTCTCTCTCTATCAAAATAAGTAAAAAACTTTTTTTTTTCTTAAAGGAAGATTTAGGGAATGGGGAAAGAGGACTGTTAATTGAAGGTTATCCAGGAAAAGACAGTAAACAAGGGTAGAGTTGTTGCACAGATATAAGTGCTGGTCTTCTCTATTAATAAGGTGTTTCTAGAAATTTAGTTGTCTTCTTCTTCCTGGTGCAGAGAAGAAGACACCGTTACAAATGGAGAATTCTTTTATAAATTTTTTAAATAAAAAGGTAACTTTTACTCCTCCAGTTTCAGAGCTTTTACTGTATTTGCTATTTTTCACAACTATCTCAAGATAATCCTTTTGCCAAAGAGGGATATTTTGGCATGGCATATTCTGGTCTCTTTCACCATACATTTGAGGGAAAAAATTGTATGTCTAATGTATAACTTAACACTAGACTGAAATATAGATGAGATATGATGAAATGTTAAGATACAAAGCACATGATATGAAGTGTAGAGACACATATGTAAATTCCTTGTCAACTGAGGAGGCATAGCTCTGAATGATACCAAATTCAGGACCCATAAAGCAGAAGAGTGAAAGACTTAATTATACAATAAAATTTCTGTACATTGAAAAACATCATTAAAAGTTTTTAAAAACAAACTACAGATTTATAAAATATTAAAAATATATATCATATAATTTAAATATGCATAGATAGTGAGAATACACACATTTTAAGACAAAGACAAACATTTTAATTTTTAAAACATAATTGTAAAAACTAAATTGTTTTCTAATTTTCTATCAAAGTAGTAAACATTATGATAATGAAGGGCCATTTTTATTTTACCTTCTTATCAGTAAAGGTAAAAACAATGATGCTATTCCACCCTGCTAAAAAAATTGATACAATATTTCTGACAAGAAACAAGGCAGTCAATATCAGAACTTCTTTTGAGTCATCAATCTGGGAGCTCAGAATTAACTGAGTATCATTTAAAATTATTCTAACAAAAAATTGGAAATGCCAAAATTCTTCCTTGATTAGATAGTATGCTAAATTCATAACATGCAACATAATTTATTCATTTAAAATGAATTATTTATTTATTTTAAAATAATTTAATTTGTTCAATTAAAATGCTGATCTAGATTTTAATTTGCTGTGGAGTGTCAGGCATTTAAAATATACTTACATACATATGCAAAATTACATAGATGGACATATACAACTAATTTCATATCCATCTATCTGAAAGGTGAAACGGGTTTTTATTTTATTTTATTTTAACTATAACACTTTTATGTTTTTTCAAAAAAAAGGAATGAGCCAGTGAAGCACCCTGCCAAAAGTTTTTTAAGTAATATGCTCAAAGTTAGTAGCACAGCTCGTCACAGAAAGATTTTTTCTCTATTATACATTAGTGTTTTCTTTGCTTTTTATTATAAATTTGTAGCTTGTACCCTGGAAAACATGTTTGAATGTTCATTGTAATGAAGTCATTTTCAACTAGCACTCAGCCCTTTAAAGTATCATTTAAAATATAAAGCATAAAAATACTCAAAATCAGTCAAACATGGAAATGTCAAGTACCTAGGATTATTTTTGTCTTTGACACAATAAAGTCTAAGTAAATAACCACATGGGTTCCCTGAACAGAGCTCATTAGACTGAAAAATCACTCCTCTTTTTTCAAAGTTTTCCATAGTGCTTCTAGTGAGATCATCTGCAAGTCTTTTGACTTCTCAGACCTGCTGATTTGTGGAAATGAATAGGCTGAGGTGGGCTGAAGATGTTACAATGAAGAAAAAGTGTGGGGAGCACCAACTGTAGCTTTAAAGCATCCAATATCAACATAAAGGACTGTACTACACATAATCCAGAAAACAAAGTGCAGCTCATGTTTGCAACATGCACCTGGGAAAACACCTCCCAATTTTTCATTCCAGTGGTTCCCAAACTTTAGAATGCATTAGAATATATGGAGAGCTCTTCAATTCAGAGATTATTGAGACCCATCCTCAGAGTTCTGAAATGGAATTTGTATTTTCAAAGGATCTCAGATGCTGCTGGTCCAGGACCACACTTGGCAAATCACTGCTCTATTCTACCCTTCTAGTTTACTATTTAAGAACTGTAGCTTTTCTAAAGCACTAGTTATTTCTTGCTCAAATATAGACCCCAGTAGTTAAAATTAGAAATAGACAAGATTGCTTAACTCATTCTCTAACTAAAATACATTGTGCTTATTTATTGTACTTTCTTGAGGCATCAATGAAGGTGTTTTGCAATGACCCAGAACATCCCAACACCAGAGCGGCAACATCTTAATGGCAGCAGCATAACTTGAAGGCCACACCCCACACCCCTGTCTATGATCATGGGCTGAACACATATGGATCCCCACTAATGATCACGTGCTCCCGGCCTGCTTTATTGCACATGCCCTCTCTGAACCTTTCTCTATAAAACTCTAAGTGTTCATCTTGCAGGCATAGAGGTCGGTTGTTAAGGCTTGAGACTGCCTCCTCTCTGGCTATTGGAACTTGAAATAAGTTTCTCCCCTTTTCTTTATTAAACCCTCAACTTTTGAGTTATTGGCTTCTTGTGACAAGTTTATCCAAGTTTGTTCAGTGACAGTGTTGGCAAACCCACTCAGCTACGCCTTTGATTTATCCAGTTTTGGGGATTCCCCAGGATGGAATAGTTGGTCATGACAGCATTCCAGGGCTCCCTGGTTCCTTTACTGAGTTAGCAGCTGTGATAGATTGATTCAGTAACAAAAGGATATAGTTATAGATAAGAATATAGATATCAAATTATATATAGAGAGATATAGTTTACCAGTATTCCCTCACCACAAAATGTAGTATCTATGAGTCAATAAATATTTATTGAGCAATTATACTATAAGCACTGGGGAAATAATAATCAAAAGAAAATATATTGTCCCCTGCCCTCAGAAAGCAAATATACGAATAGAGAACTTAAGCCAATGAATACAAAAGCAAATATATCAATTAAACAATGCAGTTGTTGAAAAAGCATTTAAGAAGACAAAATATGGTAACATGATTGAATGTGCGGAGGCCTGGTGTATCAAGAATGTTTTGCAGGGGTGACTCTTGAAAGGGGTAGTACTTAAGTTGAGAAAAAACAAAGTCAAAAACAAAACAACAACAACTAAGAAACCTATCATTAAGAATATGGAAGACAAGTGTTTCAATCAGGAAAAAAACAAAACAAAAACCCAGAAATTTCAAAGCCATGGTATAGAACTGGGATTGGAAAAGTCATAGGTTAAGAAGTAATAACTTTACATCTTATTCTTTGCAATGGGAATAGAAAACAGTGGTATGATTATGTACACATCTGAATCCCAAAGTATAGACCTGGGCCTGGTACACAGGAAGTGCTCAATGAGTATCTATATTTATGTCTATCTGTCTATCTATGTAAATACATTAATGATTAAATGAAGAAGTTTTGGATATGGATTACAGTGAATGATGTCATCCATCCCACATACAAACAGATATCATTAAAAAGCAAATAGAGGGGTGCCTGGGTGGCTCAGTTGGTTGACCATCTGACTTCGGCTCAGGTCATGATCTCGCGGTTCGTGGGTTCGACCCTGCATCAGGCTCTGGCTGACAGCTAGCTCAGAGCCTGGAGCCTGTTTCAGATTCTATGTCTCCCTCTCTCTCTGACTCTCTCCTGCTCACATTTTCTCTCTCTCTCAGAAATAAATAAAACATTTTAAAAAAAGCAAATGGAAATATCATTAATTTTATAACTTGTGTTTAATATCACAAATAACGGAATAACTAGTGAACTTCTATTCTCAAATTTCTCCTAAGTACCAATCCAAGGACAGTTATAATTTAAACTGTAGTCTAGAAAATGAAAACTTAACTTGGTTTTGTCTTTGAATAGTGTAGGGTACCTGTGAACCACAAGACTATTGCAGATATAAAAATAGTTTTAAAATATTGGCAGGCATGTATTGACTTTGAGTGCTTGAGACAGTATTATATTGATCATATCAAAAGTACATAATTTTTGCAGCCTTCCCTTTGAGCAACCTGGGAAAAGTGGAAAAGCAAGGTTCCATATCAGCGGAGATTATTTTTGTTACATCTGTGAGTGATGATAAACTTTGGTTCATTTTCATTATTAAATACCTTAATAGCACAGTGTTCAAAGTGTTTTGCTCACTAAACTTTGAAGGCAAGAATAAAAATTTAAAAAAACAACTCTTCTTCAGGTAGCTGTTATCTGGTTGGGTAAATACGCTATTATTTGTTTTATTTTTACTTTTTTTTAATTATAAAAATATCACATCCTACATAAAAGAGTCAAATACACAAACAGATATAATGGAAAGTAAAAAAAAAAAAAGTTCAAACTTTTTTACCCTCCTGCCTCCCACAGCAATTTAGCAGATAATATTCTACCACCCTCTATGAATCTTAAAATTGTGTATTAAATACATGCATATTGTTAATATATGCTTTTTAATATAGTTTATTGTCAAAATGGTTTCCATACAACACCCAGTTCTCATCCCAACAAGTACCCTCCTCAATGCCCATCACCCATTTTCTCCTCTCCCTCACTCCCTATCAGCCCTCAGTTTGTTCTCAGTATTTCTGAGTCTCTGATGGTTTGCCTCCCTCCCTCTCTGTAGCTATTTTTTCCCTTCTCCTCCCTCATGGTCTTCTGTTAACTTTCTCCTGATCCACATATGAGTGAAAACATATGGTATCTGTCTTTCTCTACCTGACTTATTTCACTTAGTGTAATATCCTCCAGTTCCATCCACATTGCTACAAAAGGCCAGATTTCATCCTTTCTCACTGCCATGTAGTAGTCCATTGTATATATAAACCACATCTTCTTGATCCATCGAAACCCTAGAAGAGAAAGCAGGAAACAATCTCTTTGACTTCACCCACAGCAATTTCTTATTCGATACATCTCCAAAGGCAAAGGAATCAAAAGCAAAAATGAACTATTTGGACTTCATCAAGATAAGAAACCTTCTTTACTGAAAAGGAAACAATCAACAAAACTAATAGGCAGCTAATGGAATGGGAAAAGATAGTTGCAAATGATATATTGGATAAAGAGCTAGTATCCAAAATCTGTAAGGAACTCACCAAACTCCACACCCAAAAAACAAATAATCAGTAAGAAATGGGCAGGAGACATGAACAGACACTTCTCCAAAGAAGACATCCAGATGGCCAACAGACACAGGAAACAATGCTCAGCATCACTCCTCATCAGGGAAATACAAATCAAATCCAAACTGAGATACCACCTCATGCTGATCAGAGCAGCTAAAATGAACAAATCAGGAGACTCTAGATGCTGGTGAGGATGTGGAGAAATGGGCACCCTCTTACACTGTTGGTGGGAATGTAAACCAGTGCAGCCCCTCTGGAAAACCGTGTGGAGGTTCTTTAAAAAAAAAAAATAATAATAATAATAGAACTCTCCTATGTCCCAGCAATAGCACTGCTAGGACTTTACCCAGGGGATACAGGAGTGCTGATGCATAGGGGCACATATACCGTAATGTTCATAGCAGCACTTTCAACAATAGCCAAATCATGGAAAGAGCCTAAATGTCCATCAACTGATGAATGGATTAAAATATGTTATTTTAAGGGCACACAGAAGCTGAAGTGAAGGCATAGTAAAAGATATCCCATGCAATGGTAACAAAAAGAGAGCTGGAATAGTTATACCTCTATTGCAGAAAATAGACTTTAAGTCAAAAACTCTCCAAAGAGATATAAAAGGTCATTACATAATGATAAAGGGGTAAATTCATTAAGAATTTATAAATAAATGCACCCAACATCGGAACACTTAAATATATCAAGCAAATATTAACAGCATTGAAAAGAAATAGACAGTATTCCACTTTCAACATTGAATAGATCATTCGGATAGGAAAACCAATATGGAAATAGTGGATTTGAATAACACTATAAAAGCAAATGGTTCTAAAAGATAAAACAGAATGAAGGATAAAAATCATCTAGTCTTTGCAATAGAGGCAGAAAATACTCTTGCATGATAAAAACACTTAGCAAACTTGAAATAGAAGAAAAATACCTCAACATAGTACAGTTATATGTGACAAACCCACAGCTGACATAAAACTCAATAATAAAAAGCAGAAAGGTTTTCCTTTAAGATAAAAAACAAGACAAGAATGCTCACTTTCACCTTTCCTATTCAACAAAATACATGTGTTCTTAGAACAGTTAGGCAAGGAAAAGTAATTAAAGGCATCCAAATTGAAAAGGAAAAACTAATGTTTTTATTTGCAGTTTACATGATCTTATATACAGAAAACTCTAAAGACTCTACCACATAACTGTTCAATCTAATAAATTAATTCAATAGAGTTGTAGGCTAAGTATTAGCATATAGAAATCATTTGCATTTCTATGCATTAACAATAAACTATCAAAAAAAGAAATTAAGAAAATAATTCCATTTATAATAGCATTTTAAAGAAAATGGGGTGCCTGGGTGTCTCAGTCAGTTAAGCATCTGACTTTGGCTCAGGTTATGATCTCATAGTTTGTGGGCTCAAGCCCCATATTGAGCTCTGTGCTGACAGCTCAAACCCTGGAGCCTGATTCAGATTCTGTGTCTCCCTCTCTCTCTGTCCCTCCCCTGCTTGTGCTCTGTTTCTCTCTCTCTCTCTCTCTCTCTCTCAAAAATAAATAAAACACTTAAAAAAATTTTTTAAATAAAATACTTACGAATAAATTTAACCAAAAGGTTTGTACAGTGAAAACTATGAGACATTGATGAAAGTAATTGAAGAAGATGCAAATAAATGGAATGATAATCTGTTTTTGTGGGTTAGAAGAGTTAATATTACATTGCTCATACTATATTTTAGGGGTTCAGTACAATTCTTATCAAAATTCCAATGGTATTTTTCACAGATATAAAAAAATAAATCCTAAATTTTTTACAAAATGACAAAGGCCCCAAATATCCAAAGCAATTTTGAACAAGGAAAACAAAACTGGAGGCATCACACTTTCTGACTTTAAATTATATTACAAAGCTGCAGTAATTAAAGCAGTGTGAGACTGGACTAAAAACAGATATGTAGGCCAATAGAAAAGTGAGCTCAGAAATAAAGCCACACATTTAGTGTCAACAGATCGTAGACAAGGGTGCCAGGAACACACAATAAAAGAAGTATATTCTCTCAATAAATGGTCACAGCAGAAACTGGTAATCTGTATGCAGAAGAATAAATAATATATACCATATCTGTACAAAAAATTCACACCAAACACAAAAATTAACTCGCAATAAATTAAAATTTTAAATGTAAGATCTGAAAATGTAGAACTACTATAATAAAACATAGATAAGGAAAAAGCCTCTTGACTTTGATCTGGGCAATCATTTTTTGGATATGACACCAAAAGCACAGGTAATAAAACCAAAAATAGACAAATGGGATTGCCTCAAAGTAAAAAACTTCAACATAGCAAAGGAAGCAATCAATTTATGAAAGAGACAACCTACAAAATGAAAGAAAATATCTGCAAACCACATATCTGATAAATATATAAGGGACTCATGGATCTCAATTGCAAAAAATAAATTGCCTGATTAAAAAGGACTTTATTTATCCAAAGCAGACATACGAATGGCCAACAGGTACGTGAAAATGGGCTTAACATCAGTAATCATGGCACAAATGCAAATGAAAACTACAATGAGATTTCACCTCACACCTGTTAAAATGGGCATTATGTAAAAGACAAAAGATAACAAGCTTCTATGAGGATGTGGAAAAAAGAAAACCCTTGTACACTGTTGGTAGGAATGTAAATTAGTACAGCCATTATGGAAAGCAATATCAAAATACCTCAAAAATTAAAAATAAAACTACAATATGATCCAGCCATCCCACTTCTGCATATATATCCAAAGAAAATACAGTGGGTAACTTCAAGAGATATCTGCACTCCCATGTTCTTTGCAGCATAACTCTCAATGGCTAAGATATGGAAACAATTTAAGTGTCTGTTGACAGATGAATGAATAAGGAAAATACAGTAAATGTAAACACTGAACTATTATTCAGCTTTAAAAAAGAAGTAGGCAAATCCTGCCATTTGCTGCAATTTGGATGAATCCACCAGACATTATGCTTAATGAAATAAGTCAGACACAGAAAGACAGGGGCACCTGGGTGGCTTAGTCGGTTGAGTGTCCGACTTTCGCTGAGGTCATGATCTCGCGGTTTGTGGGTTCGAGCCCCGCGTCGGGCTCTGTGCTGACTGCCAGCTCAGGGCCTGGAGCCTGCTTCAGATTCTGTGTCTCCCTCTCTCTTTGACCCTCCCCTGCTCACGCTGTCTCTCTCTCTCTCCTAGAAATAAATAAAACATTAAAAAAAAAAAAAACAGACACAGAAAGACAAACACAGCATAATCTCACTTATATGTAGAATATAAAAATGTGGAACTCATAAAAGCAGAGAGCAGAGGGGCACCTGGATNCCCCCCCCGCTTGTGCTCTGTCTGTCTCTCAAACATAAACAAACATTAGGGGGAAAAAAAAAGCACAGGTAGAATGGTATTTACCAGTTAGAAAGTGGGGTAAATTGGGAGATGCTAGTCAATGGGGACAAAATTTCTGTTATGCAGGAAAAATACATTCTGAAGATCTAATGTACAGCCTGATGATGATTAGTTTCTAATACTGGATTTTTATATACTTGACTTTGCTTCTCACAAAACACAAAAGTATACTGAAATTAGGTAAAGTGACAGATATATAATTTAGCTGGATTTTGGCATTTTTCACAGTGATAGAAAAAAACACATATATGTATAACAAAACATCACATTATGCACCTTAAATATATATAATTTTTATTTGTCAATCAAACCTCAACAGAACTGGTAAAATTAAAACATAGAGTGCAAAAATATATGTGTTATATGTGTGTATATTTCTAAGTACAGATATTTTTTATGTTCTATCACCTACATTTTTATTAAAATATAGGGGAAAAAAAGCCTATTAGGCCTGGTAAAGGATAGTAATAATATTAAAAAAGACGACTCTTACACAGATATAATAACATGTATTATGAAGTTTATTTAACTCTATAAACGAGGGAACTGGTAAGACGTTAACAATCCATTCAAAGGAGAATCCAAAGAAAACACACAGTTTATGTATCAGAAACATTTAAGGAATATGCAAATAAAGGCAAAATTGGCTTCTTTTCACATTGGGAGAGGGAAGTAAATTGAACCTCTACAGGACAGAATTAGCATATCTATAAACAAGATTTTGTATTGTTATCAATTATCTATAATTTAGAGTTTTAAAATAGCGCAAAAGCAATATAACGCTAGAATTGAATAACCAAAATGTGTGAGCTCTAACAATGCATAATTTTCCACTGAAGCACAAATTCCCCTACAAAACAAGTAGAAAAAACATTTTATTACACATACCAGTTAAATCTTTTTCAGGCAACTTCTAATAGGTTATTCATGGTAGTGATTAGAAATGTTCCTTTAGGTGTCAATACATTTTCTCCAAAATTTCACACGCATACATATGTGGATGCACAAATATTTTTTCTAGGATGTAACGTAAGGCCACAAGTCTAAACGTCTAAACCAAACTGACTCCATGACAGGCTTTAAGTTTCCCCTCTGAACTATAAGGCCTGAGTTTCGGCTTCCCCTAAACTATCAGGCAGTTACACATTGCCCAAGACAGGAGTAACCACCCTTGCAACACCCAATCAGGAAAGGCCAGCGATCACCCTCCACATTGTTAAGGGAGAGGCCTGGAGATAGAAACTATAGATAGGACCCTGTTACCTAATGTTAAAGTTAACTATTAGTCGCCGAACAAGACCCTAGGCTCGCTCTGTGATTGGTTGAATTTAAAGGTACTCTAAACGTTGTAATTGGATCCCGCCAAAAATAACGAATACTGTAGACAATGTGTGCGGTCAAACCCACTGTCAATGATGTTGAATAATTATGATTGGATCACTGTTCCCATGTCACAACTTCTGTAACTCCCCCGTCTCAACCCCCATAAAACCCCTACTCTGCCCTTGTTCGGGGCTCTCAGGACGGACCCATGCACTGGTGAAGTCTGTGAGCCCGATCTTAAGCCCGTAATAAAGCCCTTTGCCTTTGCATGCGTGACTCGGTCTCCCTGGTGGTCTCTGGTCGGTGAGGATACTGCGATCTGGGTATAACAGTAACGTGTACAACATGTAACATGTAGAACATTCATATTATTGCTGCATGATCGTAGAATTGAGCACAGTGAGCTGATGATGCTCAGAGACTTGCAGAATATATGGGGCACCTCGGTGAGTCAGTCATTTGGGTGGCGGACTTTGGCTCAGGTCATGATCTCCTGGTCTGTGGGTTCCAGCCCTGCGTCCAGCTCTGTGCTGGCAGCTCAGAGCCTGGAGCTTGCTTCCAATTCTGTGTCTCCCTCTCTCTCTGCTCTTCCCCTGCTCTCTCTCTCTCTCTCTCAAAAATAATAAAAAAAAATTAAAATATATATAATCTGTGATGCTAAGGCTCTATATCTAGAATTCACCTTCCTCCCAAAATGGCACCATTTTCTTCTACTCCTGAATATTTTGAATTTAGAACTGGTGTGGAACAAGGCACAGTCCTGTGGGAATAGTAGTTTCCTAGATTTCGTGATCACTGAGATCTGATCTGAAAGTTAGTTGTCTTCACTGTTCTTTGTAGGTTTTATGCTTGTAAAAAAAGTAAAATGTTTTAAGGAAAAAAATTAAGAAATGAAATGAATATAACCATGTCAAAAATATCTCACCTGTCTCAGGTGACATCCCCTCTCCTAAATTGGAACACTGACCTTTATCCAAGCTTCTTTCTGCTTACTTGTTAGATCTACTGTCTAAATATATCCCAAGCCTAGCCATTTTTCCAGAATCTGCAGGAGTTGCCTTCTGCCACATCTAACTTTGAAATGATAATCCTTTGACAGCCCTTCTGTTAGTTGTTTAGTCTTTACATTCTGATGCACCCAAATTTGCAGTCATCTGGGTGGAATAAAAACCTGGATGTGAGTTATCACTTTGAAGAAACTAGACACGTTCTTTCACAGTCCTTTCTTCTTTTTTTCCTCCCCCTTCCCTAATTCCACCCCCTAGAGACAAAGGAATGTATAAACTTGACAAACAATACATTAGTAAATGAAATCAGCATCTCAGGAAGACAAAAAGAAGTTCAAAAAAGAAACAACCTGATTAGCTTCATTAGCATTTCAATAGAATTTGGGGCCGTAGAAGAGGGTGGAGTAAGATTCCACCAAGTGTCATTTGAAAATGAGCACTTTGGAACTCTTGACAAGCTGGGGAAGAAGGTACTCATTTTACTTAATTTGTTTTTAGGTTCACTCATTTAAAAGAACTAACAGTTATATTGCTCTTGGCAAAATACAACTGTGATTGCAGCTTTTCTATTCACTGCACTGGAAATATCAGTGAGTGTCTCCAACTGAGAGCGAGATATTGGCAGTATATTCACATGTTATGTGTTTATACATATTATTTTTCTCCTCCGCCCTTTGATAGTCCAATTCTGATACTTCAAAAAAATTGTAACAAAATACAATCAACCAAATCATTGTCTTATAAGAGTGTAGACACAAATGAATATATTAATTCAACAACCCAGAGTCTGCTGAGTTGTACTAATCACACCAATGGGTGTTTAATGTGGTTAATTTCAAACACAGCAGGATTTAACCATGTATATACTCTGATGCTACACAATTCTGAGCAAGGAGACATTTGAGTATGAAAATAACAAATTATATACTTCTTGTATTATATATAGTTTCTTTTCCCCAAATAGCTCTCCAAGTCATGAATGATAGTTAAATAATTAAACACTCAACTAATTGTTTATATATAGGAGTTTGAGAATTACACTATGTCATAAACCCATGAATACTGTATCTTGATAGTATCTTTGAGAAATTTTAAACATTTTAGAATTTCTTTTTGTTTGTTGAAAAGCAAAGTATGTGCATGCACTTTACTAGAACTACTGCACTTTTTTTTCTCTCTTGACAATTGGGGGAATAATTTAAAAGGATCAACATGGAGGCATGAAATCATGCAGAAGCAGCACATTATAATATATTCTCATTTTTGTTTCTCAACTCTTGGCTATTTGGATAAGGAACAAGAATAACGTTAGGGAAAGAAAAATCAGTAATAATATAGTAATAGAGCATTAAGAGAGTGTTATTATAATACAACTTTATGTTAAAGGAGTTATCTCATTTTTAAGCATCCTATTTATTTTTATTTGAGAGAGAGAAAGAGAGCAAGAGAGCATGAGCAGGGGAGAAGGGCATATGGAGAGAGAGAATCATAAGCAGACTCCACACTGAGCATGGAGCCAATGTGGGCTCCATCCCACAACCCTGGGATCATGACCTAAGCTGAAATCAAGAATCAGATGCTCAATTGACTGAGCCACCCATGCACCCCTTACATGTCCTGTTTAGAGTTTATGGTAGAAATTATGTAAAATTGTCTTTGTACAACAAGTGAAAGATGAAGAACAAAAATAAAATTGATACATGAGACAATAAAAGTTATAAGCATTTTAATTTGTTTTCTAATAAGAATAATATTTCAGATTGGATGAAATAGTCCCATCCTCCTGAGAACATGGATATCAGCAATGATAATATTCAAATTTAGCAATTTTTTAATTAGTATCTACTATATATCTAGTATTGTGCTTAGCCTTGTAGAGAGAAAACCTAGTATCAAAATGCCTGCCATAAAATGTATTCTAGTTTAGCTTAGAGAACAAAAACTCACTTTGGGCTGTAACTAAGAATGTTACAAAAAGCAAATTCCTTTTCCAGTTCTCAGTCAGTTCTCACTGGTAATGTGTGGCTGATGTACAGAAGCTATTGGATGACTTTGTACCACCAAAATAAGCAGAACCATAATATAGCTACTATTTAGGGACTACTTGCTATGTGCCAGGCACTGAGTTAATCATTTCATGTTTGTTATTTAATTTAATACTCACAATATACTCTTCAGTTATTTTCATTCTTTAATGTTTATTTATTTTTGAGGGCGGGGAGAGAAGAGTGGCTGGGAGATAGGGAGACATAGGATCAGAAGCAGCTGTGCACTGATAACAGAGAGCCCAATGTGGGGCTTAAACTCATGAACCATGAGATCATGACCTGAGCCAAAGTCAGAAACTTAACCAACTGAGCCACCAGTTGCCCCTAGTTATTTTCTTATACCTTTTAACAAATAAGGAAAATTGCAGAGACAAAGCACGTTTTGCAGTCTCATGGGTATTAAACATTAGAAGAAAGATGTAAATACTGTTCTATTCGCCCCACTCCCTTCTCTCTTTATCACCCCATAATGCCCTGTATATGTAATATGCATGATCTTCCAATATGACTCAGAAGGACAGAAGGGAAGACACAACTGAAAGGAATTAGGGTGGGGTGAATGGGAAGAGAGAAATGACAACAGGATACTCAAGCCACAGAAAACCTTTTGCTCATATGAGCTAAATTCTATATGGACAAAAAGATAACTTGATGAGAAAAATAAATAGTTCACATTATTTCAAAGTACTGGTATGCTCAGAGTCGACTAATATTAATAATGTATTCCTTCTGGCAGTACAATTTATCTTCAGTGCCACCAGATGGGAAAATATCAGACTAAAGACCTTGGATTCTGGCAGAAAATTTAGGAGAACCAGCTAAGGCCACAGTGGGCCTGCAGGCTCCAGCCTGAGCTTTTGAATCAGATTTTGATAAAACTAAGTCATTTTACAGTTTGAATATTTCCTTACTTCCTAGGCCTTTTGTATGTCAATAAACCTAATAAAAAAACAAGGTTATCACTAATGATTGATTAGATGATTCTCTCATCCAGTTCATACATGCCTCATCTTGCCTAGTGTCACCCTTACCAGAGATCTATTCATCAATAACATAAAGAGACTTAAATATTTATAAGCAAATCCAAATGAAATCTGAAATACTTAAAATATTAAATTAAATTAAATTAAAATATTAATTACAATTGCTTTAAAATACTTAAAAAGAAGTAGTAGTGGACTAGAGGAAACAAGCATGACAAATTATTGATAGTTATTGAAGTTGTATAATGACTATAGGAAGGCTCTTTACAATTTTTTTTCTTTCTTTCCCTAATAAAAACAAGTATATGGAAAAGAGAAAAATGTATAGGGGCAATCATAGAAGTCAGATCAACATCTATATTGATATCCATATAGATATCTCCTTCTGAGTAGACCACAGTTATTTTTTAACTCTTTTGTGGGAGTGGGTTGTGTATACATAGTTGTACTTTTGAATATGTACCATGCTTAATCAATCTGTTAAAAACCAGAATTCCTCCCCTGGTACTTTAACTTAAACTTGTATCCCCTCTTGTGTGCTCACTCTTGTAGAAATAATATTCTCCCCTATATTTGACATTTTGATACCAAAATTTCACATTATGAATAAAGTAATACATTGGGGAGAATTGAGCTGTGTTTCAGAAACAAGTCTGTAAGTACTCTGTAAGCTATTTTCTCAACAGTCTTAAGTAGAGGAGGATTTAAGGATTTATTCTGCCTTTCAGCATTAGCTTCATAAATACTTGCCTGTTCTTTTATGAGTAAAGAAAAGAACCCTTTACGTGGAAACACAGCACCTGGAGTGCCCTAGATTCTGTAAAACATTTAGAAGAAATACAACAGTTCTATCCCTGAAGCTTGTCATTTTCAGTTTAGACCATTCAAACAAATCAGATCCAGTTTTGTTCAATTAATAAAAAGGGAATTTTCTGAAAATCTTTTGATATGGAACTACTGAGTTTAAAGTTACAAGTAAAAGAAACTGAAAATTTGGGGAGGAGAGGCAGTGGTAGGGAATATATATTTAAAAAGAGAGCTATTAATGATAAACAAATGACAAGGACAGAATGAAAGATGATCTAAAATGAAGAGAACTGGCAGGTATCCATCGAGCAGGCTTACCTACCTACTGGCTCTCGCAGTTCTCTCACTGTAGGAAAGAGAAAGACAGAGAGCCTGGGATGATGAGGAAGGCATGCCTTTCTGCAGTTCATTCATGTGTTGTCCATTGACATGACCCGACGTTGATAATGGTTATAGTCAAAATGAAATATTTAAATAAATGGATTTTTAAATATGGAATCTGGGAACTCTATGTGTGTGCATGTCTGTGCACGCATACATGCACATGTGTGCACTTCCGGATTAGCACAAATGAGTCATGGTTTGTAAATAGCTCAGTAAAAACTGAGCCTTAAAACTAAGTGTCAATGGCAATTTTTATAACAATACATTTATATCAATAATAACATAAATTATAGAGTTGCCAAACTTCTATTAAAAATACTTTGGTTCTACCAACCATATCCAGGAGGGATGTGTTGCTCTATGAAGCTATTTTCAGTGGATGGGAGATTTAACCATCAGATCATATTTACGTGCAAATGGATACTTGGTATTTTGTGAACAAAACTCCAGTTAGAATAAAAGCAATTCAATATTATTTTCTTATATTTCTTATGAAAATATTTTGTTTCATCTATATAGAATGTTACATTGTTCCAAATCAGTGTAAATTGGTCGTTAAAACCTAATAAATGACAAATAAAAATAAATGTGAAGGTTTCTATATCACAAAATAACTTCAATATATGCCTTACTAATTATTTTTTCTGAGTTTCTTCAAGTATCCAAATTATTAAAATATGTGAGCCTTGGGGTAAATTAAGCTAATACATAATCCATTCAAAATAATTCAGTGGTAAATATGGACAGAAGAAGAAAGGAAAGGAAAAAGAAAAAAAAAAGTAAAGAAAAAAAGAAAACAGAAAAGAAATGTTCTAGGCAGATCTTTGGTTTAGTGTGTTTATGAAGGCCTGGACTTCATATTTTTTATTTTTTTAATGTACTTGGGGTGCCTGAGTGGCTCAGTCAGTTAAGCATCCAACTATTGGTTTCAGCTCTGGTTATGATCTCATGGTTTGTGAGTTCAAGTCCGGCTTCAGGCTCTGTGTTGACATCTGACATCGTAGAACCTGCTTAGGATTCTCTCTCTCCCTCTCTTTCTGCTCCTGCACAGCTTGCTCTCTCAAAAATAAATAAATAAACTTGAAAAAAATGTACTCCAAGGGGTCCTGGGTGGCTCAGTTGGTTAAGCGTCCGACTTCAGCTCAGGTCATGATCTCATGGTTCATGAATTCAAGCCCCGCATTGGGCTCTGTGCTGACAGCTCAGAGCCTGGAGCCAGCCTGCTTCTGACTCTGTATCCCCTCCTCTCTCTCCTCTTTTCCCACTCACCTTCTGTCTTTGTCTCTCTCAAAAATAAACATTAATTTAAAAAAATATATATATACTCCAGTGATTGCTTGGCAAGATATAACAAAAGACTAGAAATGGTTCCAATTTCTAGTTCCAGTAACTGGCAGTGTAGAATGCCAGTTACACTTCACTTTTAATCTACCAAACCAAGAAATATAACACACTAGCACAGCATCTGAAAATAAATTGCTATTTTTATTAATTGAGTTAAATTTGTTTCTCAGTAATTAAAACTTTTTAACTTTGAAGGGTTTTATTCCAACACTAAGCTATATCGTTTTCTTTCTTAACTTTTAATTTAGGTTCCTAATTCTCTATCAAGTATCATCTGAGTTATTGTTCAGTATATTCTGGTCAAACTTTCTCTCTAGAAGAGGATTAGCATGAAGTTAATAATATAATCACATCATCCTAATTGGTGTGGATAAATTATACATCAATTGTGTAGTTTTTTAGTATCTAGAGCTCATTTGATATAATTAAAATTCAATTATTTAATTGCTAATTTTAATTAAATCAGGTTAATTTAGGTCTCAAGACAATATAGAGTAAATACTTCACAGAATATGAAGTTAGTATTGTTTCCATGCTTTCAGTATTTATAATATAAGGAACATATTATATAAGAATGAAATGAGTCCAGATCTTGAAGGAAAAGGACAGACTATAACAGAAATCTTTTTAGCTTCCATACATACCCCAAATGCTGATGCCCCTTTCTAATCACTTACTGGGAACTCATGGCACCTTTTTTCACAAGCCTGTCACTAGTCAGAACAATTTTAGGGATGCCTGGGTGCCTAAGTTGGTCAGGCATCCAACTTCAGCTCAGGTCATGATCTTGCAGTTTGTGAGTTTGAGCCCCACGTCTGACTCTGCTGACAGCTCAGAGACTGGAGTCTGCTTCACATTCCATGTGTCTCTCTCTCTGCCCTTCCCCTGCTCATAGTCTGTCGATCTCTCTCAAAAACAAATAAATATTTTTTTTTAATTTTTAAAAAAATTTTAGATTTACCTTACCTACTTTCCCAGCCACAAAAATATATCAGAATCATTTCTTTAGAGTGATATCTTTTTTCTGACCAAAAATCATATCCGCCAGTTTGATCAGGCACATTATTCACCACGAAGGCATCCAAATTGCTTTCCTTCTGGCCATTTCAAAAAGGAAATTCATTTTCAAACTAGGAAGATTTGCTCACCTGAAGGATATTACAGCGATTTGGTCTTAGTTTTTAGACAAAATGGATGTAAAAAATGAGAATAAACATGACATCTTTTAAATGATATAATTTCCAGGTATTTAATTTTATCTTGGGTATGATGAATTGGATCTGTAGATATTAGAGAGTTTGTTGAAATTTCAGACATTATTTTATCCTCTTGAACATCATAAAACAGTATCCTACACAGAGAAGATGTTTGAAGAGATAAATTACTTGTCATAGTCAAACTGATATTTAGTGTGCCACTTGATTTTTGGAACTTGGAAATGATAAGCCTGGGAGATTCTGACCTGTTCACAGTCATTTGAAGTTGTGACTGTCCTGCTCTCAGTCTAATACACATGCACTTGGACACACATACACAAGTAAGGTCGTTGGAAGTATAATTTCCTACCTTTGAGGAACTCCCCAGTTAAATACCAAATATGCCTAAGATGATATTAGTGGATTTGATAAAAATATATAATCTGAATTGTTATCTAGTCACCTGAATTTACTTTAGAAAGGTGCTGATTAAAATACCAATTTATTCCCCAACCTACATCCTTTACGCTCTTTCAAGTCTTACAAGAACATATTTGGCTATATGCTATAATTTTTACCATAAAATTAGCTTCTTTTTGGTGTAGTATTCCTAAAAGTTAAGTAAAATTTCCTTGGGAAAATATTTTGAGGGTGGATGTTGTCAACTTTGACGGATCAAATACATTGATTGGATATGACAAATTTATTGCAGTTGAGTGACAGATTGTTTCTATACTTAAGATAATATTAGAACTTGGTCCAAAGTAAAACGTGGAGTTAACATATTACCAAGATAACTAAATTTAGAAAATAGAGATTATAATTAATTCATAATGTAATTTATGATGCCAAAAGTGAATGTGATTTTGTTACTAATTATTCTGCATAGTGTAATGATATTTTTTTTATACTTTATGAAATGAAAGCTGTGTTTTTTAAAGTGGTCAGCTGTTTTCTATCCATAACTTTATATGCTAATATTATTGTTTGAAAGCTTTTGGAGGCTTTTCTCTAAAAATCCTATAATGAAAAAGTAAAATAGTTTCACTGTAATTGTAGCCCATGGTGCACATCATAGTAAAGAGTTTTTGCATTAGGTAAAGCTACCCCAGTTTTTTTTAGTTTATACAATGCTTCTATAAAACATAAGCTGTACTTCTTTAAAATGCAATGTGTATATATAGTTCAGTTAAAGCAGCCTACTTTATAATAGTCATTCATCCAAAAGCTGTACCAGGATAATCTCTATCCTCCAGACTTTATATGTAAACTTTAAAAGGCATCATCATGCTGTAAATGCTACATCAGAGGGAGCAGAATATATCCAAGTACTCAAATCATAACCCCCCAATATTCCCCACCCTTCTATTTGATGTCTCCGGTTCTTTATATTCACATCAGAAGCAGATCTGCTGTTAAACTAATGAAGCTTAAACTCCAGAGGCCCTGTCACTTGCTCAGTCTCTCTTAAGGCCTTGGAATGGGACACAGAGGGAAAAGCATTGCAGATTTGTGCTAGGCACAAATAAAAATTAATTAAATAATTTAATTAATAAAAGTTAGTTAATAAAAACATTATATTTCATCAGAGGTTGCTGCCTCTAATGTAGCATTTTGTGATGTTTGTAGTATCTGTCACTCCATAAAATAATTTAACCGATTTGTTTCTCATTCTAAATATTTAACCTTTTTCTCCTCCTCTAAATTAATTAATTAACTAATTAATATTTCCTTACTCACTTTTGCATGTGTAATTTTGTTTGCTTTTTTCACAGATTTATAAATAATATAAGCTTCTGAGCTAATAAAATCTGATTCCATTTCTTAATAGCACTTTTATCCAACCCTCTTTTTTTTTCTTTAATTTTGTTTTAATGTTTATTTTTTAGAGAGAGAGAGACAGAGTGCGAGCAGGGAAAGGGCAGAGAGAGGGAGACAAAGAATCTGAAGCAGGCTCCAGGGTCCAAACTGTAAGCACAGAGCCCGATGCAGGGCTCGAACTCAACTACCTGTGAGATCATGACCTGAGCTGAAGTTGGTCCCTTAACCAACTGAGCTGCCCAGGAGCTCCTATCCAACCCTCTTTTCTTCCATTTTAGATTCGGAAAGGTTTCCTCATATGATTATCATTGTTTTCAGTATTGCTCATCTCAGATTCAACCCTTTTTTTTTTCATTGAAACTATGAAATTACTTCTAAATTGTCCACCTGGTAGTTTGATTCCTTTTTAAAAATCCTAAAAATCTTCCATTGATCACAGGGTATGGTACATTCATTGTATGTTTATGTGTGTTACAGTTTCCCATTGCTGCTATAAGAAACTACCACAAACTTAGTGGCTTAAAACAACACAATTTATTATCGTATAATTTTTAAAGGCCAGAAAGTCCTACATCAAGACATCCACAGTCCCTTTTAGAGTCTTTAGAGGAGGGTCTGTTTCGTCACCTTTTCAGTTCTGCAGGCTACCTTCATTCTTTAGCTCATGGTGCCTTCCTCCATCTTCAAAGCCAGCAGTGTGGCATCTTTAAATTTCCCTTCTTTCTGACTTCTATTTCTCTCTTTATATCTCCTGTGATTCTTATTCTTCTGCCTCCTCTTAAACCATTGTAGTTACACTGAGCCCACACAGATAATCCAGATAATCTACCATCTCAATTTAATAACATCTGCAAAGTCCCTTTTGCCACATAAACTAACATATTCTCTGTTGTGGGGATTAGGACATGAATACCTATTATTTTTCTACTGTATCTATGGCATATCAAGCCTTTTATTTAGCACCATTTTACCTTTCTAATTATCTCATGACAAACCACCCCCCATCACACCATATAATAGCCTCCAGAATAATAACATAAACAAAAACATATGTTTTTATGCTCTTATAATGTGCTCAAGCTAAGTACCTTATATTCTCTCAATCATTTTTTATAACACTGTGGAAGATGATTATCTACCTTTTATAGATGAGGAAATTGAGAGGTTTGAGTGTAGGGGCAGGCACTTAGACTCTGGTTTTGGACTCTAGACCTACCCTATTAACTGTTCACTACTATTCCATCATGTTTGTAGTTCCTCAAAATATCCCTAACAAACACACCAGGGAGCTTCAAAGTGCTACCTTTTACTCCGCAACTCTCTCTGTCTTCTAGCATTCATTTAGGCTCAGCTCAATTATAATTATCTCTGAATCCTATTTCAAATCCCCTTACCCCTTTGGAATTTTCCATGCCCTCCACTATATGCTATATCCCCTCCTATTGTATCTGCCATATCATTTCTGAACATTTATTTATCTACAGGTCTCCCTTTATAAGATCTCAAACGCTCTGAGGAAAGAGGTCATGTCTTTAGCATTATATTTCCTAAGAAACTTCTGCTATAACTCAGACACAGAAGGCACTTAATAAATGTTCGTTGAATAAATATATTGAAGTATAAAGTATAGTAAGTGGGAGTGATAAACTCTGCTTAAGAGGGCAAGGTCACAAAAGGGTAAAACAACACAGTTTATCTAAGAATCATAAGTATTTCAGCATGGCTAGAGTATAGTGTAAAATGGGGGTGAGGATCAGGAAAGAGGGGGAAAGACAGAGAAGGGGAAAATCACAGAAAGCTACAGTCTCATTTTAAAGTCTCACAGAGGTGAGCTTTATCCAGAGTCTGTGGGAATATAATGAAAGAATTTAATCATAAAATGGATATTAAATTTGTATCCTAAAGGATTTTTTTAAATAACTGATCTCAAGACCATATGTAATTTTCTTTCTCCTCCAATTCAGTGTGGTAGGATTAAAAGTCAGACAAATTACATCTTTAGTCATCGGTTCTATCACAAAATAGTTCAGTTTCAATAACTCCATTCTGTTACCTTTGTGCATCACCAGCTTTTTGACATTCTACTGACCTTGGTTTCCTCGATTCATCTCATCAAGGGGAAAGAGGACATGTATTTTTTTTTTATGTGCATTAGCAAGTTTTGTCAAAGGGACTTCTCTATTTTAAAAAAATTCCCCAACTTAAATGTGTTGGTGATGGAGTAGACTCAAAAATTAATCACTAGGAATCCAGCAAATATTGTATCACACATTATAGCTATAAGAGTACAGAGCAATTTGGATTATTATCATTGGTGAGGAGCTCAAAGACTAAATAATAATAATAATAATAATAATGGCAGCAGGGCCCTTCTGGTTCAGTAGAAGGTGTCAGTTATGAAATCAACTAACCTCTCTCATCAACAGAATCAGAAATCTGAGATATATAGTTAATATTTTTATAGGGAGAAACTGGATTATTATTGAGCCTGTGCTAAGATCAAAATGAAAATTCTCCCCTACTTCCTTCCTTCCTTCTTTTCTTCTCTTTCTCTTTCACACACACACACACACACACACACGCACACACACACAGTCAACAAGAATATAATTAGGCATTGTTATGCCCATTTTTGAATATTAAGAAATAGATATTTAGATGTTATTTCCAAAATCAGAGAATTGGTAAGCAGTGGAGTGAACACTCAACATTGGTGTTCTCCAGTTTTCTCCCTCATTCAATGAAAACCAGTTAAATATTTGTTATTTGCATTTGGTTCTATGAAACAGCACCATATCTTGCTCTCAGGCACATCCAACTCAAATATATAATTTTACCATCCCTCCCTTATAAGTCATGGTCCTACTTCTGATCACCCAGGGAATAGGAAACAACATGGTCTAAAATAGATTCTTAAAAACAAATAATTTTCATAAATGATATGCACATGTGCAGCACAAATAGGACTTTTGAATGTAGAAAATTGAGAAGGGATTATAAGGGCTATAATTAGCTGTTAAAACTTAACTATCATTGCAGGTTTCAACAGATTTAATAACATAGTTAGAAAAACCTAATTTGTTAATGCTTTAATGTGTTAAGTACTGTGTTAGGCACCGGAGAGTCCATGACAAGCCATAACCACTGACCTTGTGTCCAAAGAAAATGAATAATTTAATAAAGAATTACTGTAAAGTTTGTTAAGTACTTTGAAAATGTATTTCAGGGGCTTTTAATCTAATCTGGAGTGGTCAGGGAAAGTTTCCAGGTAGAAGAGAAGTTCAGACAAGAAGAATGAGTAAGAATTAATGAGATGAAAAGGGATGGGAGATACCAAAATGTAAACCATTGGCAGATGGCCCTATCATTAAGGGATATAACTTCTAGGAATGAAATAGTAAAGCAAAGAGCAGGTAATAATCAGGTATATCAAAGGTTCTGTCTCTTACAGTTTACTATTCCGTGTCAAAAATAGAAAGCACCAGAAGTATTTTAACAGGCATGATATTTCAGTTACAACAGTCTTCATAACATTTGGAAATTTTTAGGGAGCCTGGGCAGCTCAATTGGTTTAAGTGTCCAACTTTTGATGTTGGCTGAGATCAAGCCGTGCATTGGACTCTGTGCTGACCATATAGAGCCTGCTTGGGATTCTCTCTCTCCTTCTCTCAAAAAATAAATAACCATTTTATAAAAGTACAATTTTTCTTTACTAATTTTTGATCCTCCGTTAGATGATTTACTGTATAAGCTTACAGGTAAATTCAATCTTACTGAACAGTTTTTCAGGCCAATTCAGAAGAGGTTAGCCACTTCAGGAGCACTCAGTGACACTCAGAGGTTCATTTCTGTACCATTGTTTTCTCCTTGAAAGGTCTTTCCTCCTACCCATTTTACTTTTAAACTCATGGAACATAGTCCCTTAGCACTGGTTCCCAGTATTGGTTCATCACAGAAGGGGTGACATGGTGGCAAGGGAAGGAGGGGGCTCATCCCTTTAGGGTCTTAGCTGAACAGCATTGTGTTAGGAATTCGACAGCCTGTCTTATTATACTCGAGCTGGTCTAGGCTGGCCAGTATGCCCAGGACTGTGGATCTTGAACAGAGCCAGGTGCTGGCCTTGGTGCATCTCCAGCCCCCTAGGAGCTCCCTGTGGGCAGTGCGTGTGCACTGTCTGACGTGAGCACCCTTTGCCTTGGAGTGGTTTCTTGGCTCACTCTCCCAGCTAGTCCCACTGTTCACTCTGGGCTTATGGGAGAACTTAGAGATCTCATGCATCCTTCAGTCCTGTGGCAAACAGGTACTCAGATATGAGCTTATCTGAGTATCTGAGCTTGTATCTGAGTACCTCTCATGCCTAGATGTCACTATCCTTCCCTAGGGCATATTAGTGGGCTTTCTTGTGATGTACTTGGGAAACATGTCTCTTCCTCAGATTAGATTTTCCCTGGTCTTGCAAGGAACTCTCTTGTTCCTGCCTCTTAATTTGCCTTGGAAGAGAGGACACAAACACCACATTCTCTACTCTGCTTTTCTCCACATTTTCTCTCAGTGTCCACTTGCTTACCTCAGTTTCTCAACCCGGGCACTACTGACATTTGAGGCCCGACAATTTTTTAATGTAAGGGCTGTCCTGTACACTGTAGGATCATAAGCAGCACCCCTCCCCTCTACTCACCAGATACCAGTATCACCTCCCCAGCGGTAATAGTAAAAAAAAAATGTCTTCAGACACTGTTAAATGTTCCATGCAGGCAAAACTGCCACCCCACCACCTACCCCACAAAGAAGCAATTTTGTCTACTCTAGGGCAAAGGAGATAAACTGATTTGACCAAAATAAGTTTATTTACAAATATTTTCAGTCTCATGCCTAGAATTTAGGTTTTATTTTTCTTCTCCAATCTCAGGGGCACTATAGAGTTAATTGACATCTTTTATTTCCTTACCCCTGGCTAAACTTTTCCTTGTTCTCCAGGAGTAATTGTAACCCTTCCAGACTGAGAGTCTGGTCAGCAGAACAGACTCTTCTCGATGGTTAGTACTTCCATTCCACAAGCTGCTATCTTACATATCATCTGCCCCAATAGTTTTACCAAACATCTAAAAATAGATTCATAGTAAAAAGTTAAGTAATTAAAACATTTCTAAGATTTTCATCAACACATTTATTTATTTTCTTACTTTTTTCAATTTCGTATACATGCATAGAACCCACTTTTTAAAAATAGCCCAACAATAGCTATGGCTCTCCCTGTATAAATCTCTTTATTAGCTAGCCCTATGTTTCTATTCTTTTAACTCAGGAATCATCAGATTGTTTATACTTGGAATCTCAAACTGCTATTATTCCTTCATGCTACTGATCTATCACATCTTATATCCTCTACTTTCTACCCTCTGCACTTTCTACTGCGACAAGGGCAGAATGATTCTGAGAACCAGCTCATATAACTCTTGGTCAGACCAGGCTGCACTTGTTTTAATGTGAAATATGCAACCCAGTAGATAGACTTCTAGGAACCACATGTATCATTTTGGGCTGTCTTAAAGCAGTTGTTTTCCATCCTGTAGCTATGTGCTTAGTAGTTTTACAATTAATTTATGACATACTTTGGAGTAAAGGAGAAAAGCAATTTGCAAGGGGAATACAACTTTAAGTTTAATGCAAACTAATGTGCAATCAATCAGCAGTATAGAGAGAGAGAGAGAGATTGAGCGCAAGAGAGAGCTGCAACCATTGTGGATATACTGGGCTAGTTAATTTTCATGTTCTGACTATAAATGTCTGGGTTCACACATTATTGTAAACAGGAATCTAAATCACCACAGTGAGTTTAATGGCATAAACAAAACATTAATAGGAACAACAAAATTAGGAGCCATAATGCGTTTTCAAATAAGGGTATTTATCCTGCCATGTTCTAAAACCCCAAACACATAACTAACCTGACAGAGTAATTCTTGAAGTATGCATTATACCAAAGACTAATTATTTTTCTATAAAAATATGGTTACAGGATTAAGTTTTAAAAGGTCACTTTTACTGTAAAAGGAAGCTAATTAAATTTATACATAGAGTTGGCAGAGGGTAAAAAATTGTTTCTGAGTCCTTATTCATTTTGGAAATTCTTATATCTAGTACAATTTCAGATGTATCGTACATGCTTAATAAATACACATTGGATGAGTAAAGAAATTAAAGTTTTACAGCATAGTATGAGTGCTAAATAAAGTAAGGAGAGAAGAAGACACATGTTATGGTTTTGAAGTATGCCTGCACCAATAAACTGTTCAATACATTTTTTTTTTTACAAATAGTTTATTGTCAAATTGGTTTCCATATAACACCCAGTGCTCATCCCCACAAGTGCCCTCCTCCATGCCCGTCTCCCCCCCACCCCCACATCCATCAGTCTTCAGTTTGTTTCTCAGCATTCAAGAGTCTTTCATGGTTTGCCTCTCTCCCTTTCCCCCACCATTTCCCCCCTTCTTCTCCCCCATGGTCCTCCGTTAAGNCCTTTTTAACAGATGGTGTTGGGAGAACTGGACAGCAACATGCAGAAGAATGAAACTAGATCACTTTCTCACACCATGCACAAAAATAAACTCAAAATGGATAAAGGACCTGAACATGAGACAGGAAACTATCAACACCCTAAAGGAGAAAGCAGGTGTTCAATAAATTCTTAAGATCTAAGCTGAAAATGAGGAGAGAAACCAGAGTGTTGACAAACAGCTTACCACATGAGGTAGGCTCCCAGTGAGTTGGGCTTTTTAGTATCACCACCTTTATGAATCCCCTCCCTTGAGGGGGCTCATTTTTTTAATGCTTACTTATTTATTTTGAGAGAAAAAGAGAGAGTGTCTGCACAAGAGCAGGGGAGTAGCAGAAAAAGAGAGAGAGAAAATCCCAAGAGGGTTGCACACTCAGTGCTCAGCCCTGATGCTGGGCTCAATCATGACCTGAGATCATGACCTGAGCCAAAATTAAGAGTCTGACACTTACCCTGCCCAGGAGCCCCTTGAGTGGCTTATTTCTAATGAATGAAATATAGCAAAAAGGGGAGTCATTTCTGAGATTAGGTCACAGAGAGCTGTGGCTTTCATCTCTTTTGCACTCCCTCTGGCTCTTCTTACTTTCTTGCTCAGATGAAGTCCGCTGCCATATTTTGAGCTGCTTTATGGAGAAAGCCACATGGCAGTAAACTAAGTGCAGCCTCTGGTAAGAGCCAGAACCTAAAGCATGATATGAGCTCAAAAGCAAGATGGATCCTGAAGGGGTTAACAGCTAGAGCCTGCCAGCTAACTGCACAATTTGAACTAAGTGTAGTTATCTCTGTAAAGGAAATCTGATCCTTCACAGTGGAGAATCAAGGAAGGCTCTCTAAAACATGGTGCCAGTGGACTGAGCTTGGAGGGATGAGAGACTAGGGATGAATGAGACAAAGGAGCAGGGGAACTGCATGTTCAAAGGTGCAGGAGTTAGAGGCAGCACTCCATGTGGCTCAGAGGGGTCGGAGAGAAGAATGCTCAAGGAGAAAAAAGTAGAACTGAGTATAGAGATGTGCAGGTGCTGAATAATGAAAGCCCATGTGCCTCAGATGGTTAAAAACTTCATCTGAAAACCTATAATAATATAGAATAATTAAGGATTTGGATCAGAGAATTATAATAATTGGACTGACATTTTTATAAAGCTTTTGTTTTGAATCAATATGAGGAAAATAGTCAATGCATTGTAGGTTTCCAAACTCATGAACCATTTTATAAAACCATAACATGTTTGCTCCATGACAACATGTCTGATGAATAGTAATTATTGTATGGCCTTGATTTTCACTGGGACTGATACTTGAATATATTGACCTCTAAAGGTGGATAACAGTCTCATGAAAATCCAGCTTAAGTTTCTAGGATGGATAAGATATATAGAGATTAAACTAGTTTCTGCCAGTTCCTTTGATTTGCCTAACATTTCAGAATCTAGTAGATTCTTAAATCTAGAAACCTGAACCTTGTATACCACGGTACTGTAGATCTAGACTCATCTGATTAACTGTGAAGGACTTGGGAGTGGACAAGAAAGGTGAAACTTCAAGGATGAACAAGAGGAACATGGAAGAAAAACCAATATCAATGAAAAGGCACATGGCATAGAGGGCTACCTGTACACAGAAACATGTCTGGATATATGAAGGGGGCAGGAAATCTATATCAGAGATTATCTAGTCTCTGAAAATATCTTTGTGCCCTGGGAAGGTAGGGAAGCTCTGTTAAACAGAAAGAATTATTTCACTAAAAGTCCCAGGGACGTGGTGGATATACCACACATGTGACAGACATTGAAATGGCACTCAATGATACCAGTCTACTGGAATTCATGCCCTTGTGTAATCTCAAATTGAGCATGAACTGGATCTAGTTATTTGTTTCTCACAAATATAATCTGGCAAAAGAGATGGATATCAATTCTGAAATTAAGCTGTAAAGACTGACTTCTCTGTCTTGTACTTTCTCATTCTGGCCCTTTTCATGCTCCTTGTCTGATGAGGCAAGTTATGTTGTGAGCTACCATGTGAAGAGACCCAGATAACAATGCATTGACAACCTCTTCCAGTCAACAGCCCACAAAGAACTGAAATCTGCCAACAACCATGTGAGGAAGCTAGAAAGTGGATCCTTCTCCTCTCCAACTGAGCTTTTGGATGATACTGTAGACACACACAACACCTTAATCACAGCCTGATGAGATGCCCTGAATCAGAGAACCTAGTTAAAGTGTGCCCAGATTCCTGACCCACAGCAACTAAGTTTTTTTTAATAAGCCAGTATTTTATTTATTTATTTATTTTAATAGGGCTGATGTTTTTTTTTTTTAATGTTTATTCGTTTTTGAGGGACAGAGCATGAGTGGGGGAGGGGCAGATAGAGAGGGAGACACAGAATCTGTAGCAGCTCCAGGCTCTGAGCTGTCAGCACAGAGCTGGAAGTGGCACTCGATCTTATGAACCTTCAGATAATGACCTGAACTGAAGTTAGACACTTAGCTGACTAAGCCACCCAGGTGCCCCAATAACCCAGTAGTTTATATAGTCTAGTTCCATCTATGCTTTCACCACATATCTATTCAGTATCTAATATGTATCTGTATCATGCTAGGTACAAATAGATAAAAATTCTGCTCTCATAGAGCTTAAATTCTAATGAGAGAAAAAATAATGGTTGATATAAACATCTAATTAGTGAAATAAACATCTAATTAAGTAAATGATACTCAATTACAAAGATAATATTATAAATCTAACTGAACATATATATGTTATTTTGAGCTAAGTTTTAGGGGGATTTGTTACTGAGCAATAGATAGCTAATACACCATCACAGAAACATTGGATCTAGGAAAGGAAAAAAGCAGTGTTTTCCCAATAGTTAAAGAGAGGTGTAAGGAATTTGAAACTGAAACAGGCTTTAGGGGTAACAATAGAGCTTGGAAAGAAACTCTAAGGATTTCAGAGATCATACTTTCTTGGACAACTTGAGCAGAATATTAGCAGCAAGTTTAACTGGTGGTAGCAGACATTTAATGGTGGGAGTATGGATGCAGCCTATGACACCTGAGCTGAAGATCTACATGATACAGGTAGTAGTTCTGCTTTTCTCCCTTCTCTTCCCTGCAACATTCTAGCTTTCTGCCTTGCCAAACACACACCATAAGAAGGAACATATTTGAGGTCCTGCCTTTGGGAAAATGTGAAGATCTGTTACCAAAACAAAACAAAACAAAAAAACTCCCCTCTAAATATTTCCCAGAGTTCTCTACTTCTTTGCATCTGCATTACTACCATGCTCGTCCAAGCCCACACTCTCTCCTTCCTGAATGATTACAGAAGCCTTCTAGCTAGACTCATCCTTTATCCCTGCTCTAATCCACTTCACATAAATTGCTGCAACAAGAACATTTTAAATATACAAAATATAGGATTGGTATTTTCCTAATGTATTTCTATTACTTTTATTTTAAAAAGTCCTGGGGTGCTTGGGTGGCTCAGTCGGTTATGTGTTCGACTTCGTCCCAGGTCATGATCTCATGGCTAGTGGGCCTGAGCCCCACGTCGGGCTCTGTGCTGACAGCTAGCTCAGAGCCTGAAGCCTGCTTCGGATACTGTACCTCTCTCTCTCTCTCTCTGACCCTCCCCTGCTCATTCTCTCTCTCTCTCTCTCTCTCAGAAATAAATAAAACATTAAAAATTTTTTATTTAAAAAAGTCCTTATTTGGCCAAAAAGAAGCCCTGCACTTATGAATCTTGCTTATCTCACTAGCTTCATCTTACATACACCTTTGTTATCTGTTGCTTATCTCTCAGAGATTTTTTAAATGTCACAATCTCACTGATCTCTAGACTAGATTAGTATCTATGTTATGGTCGGTTTTCCTTCATTAAAAATGTTTATTTATTTATTTTGAGAGAAAGAAAGAGAGAGTGCATGAGTTGGGAAGAGATAGAGAGTGAGGGAGAGAATCCCACATAGGTTCCACACTGTCAGCATATAACCTGACATGGAGCTTGATCTCACAACTCGCTAGATCATGACCAGAATCAAGAATTGGATTCTTAAAAGACTATTCCACCCAGAGGTCCCTGTTTTCTGTCATTTTTAAGTAACATTTATTTTATTACACTTTTTTTGTAACATGATCTCTGTAATTAATATTATTTATTTAATTAGGTGTTTATTTCATTAGCTAGATGCTTATATCAACCACTAATTTTTTCTCTCATTAGAATTTAAGCTTTATGAGGGCAGAGATTATATCATCTGGCCTAGCATGATACAGGTACATATTAGGTACTGATAACATATTTGGTGAAAGAGTAGATAGAACTGGGTTATATAAAATATCTCCTTTATCCAAGATTTCATTAAATGACATCCAGAATTGCCCAAACTAGAAACTCCTAGAGTCCTAACTGAAGCTAAGAAGTCTTAGGCTCCTTCAACTACCACTTCTCCCAACCTGGCTAGTCATTTACCAGTTCTGAAAAAAATATAGTATGCATGGGAATTTGTGGGAACTTATAACCAACTGTGTGAGGCTGGAAGGCAAAGTAAGGCTCTGCTGGCTTTGCTTCACAAATACTTCTGAATCTGCCTCCCCTCCGCCAGTACTACCACTGTGTCTGTGGAAAACAGTAATGTACCAATTAGACTTGTATAATCGTTTTTAATGTTACAAATAAAGTAAAATAATGGTCTTCTAATTAGAGTCCAATATTTCTTATTTACACAAATTTTAAGAAGTATTTCATAATTAATGCATTTTAATACATTATTTAACTCTAAAAGTTAAATAACTTGTAAAAAAATTACCAGTTAAATTTATGTTTAATATCTTTAATGCTCATAATAACACCATAGTGAAAACTATTTTTATTTTAATCCCATTTTTACAGATAGAGACATTGAGACAGGTGCATAACTTTCTGAGGGACACCTAGCTTCTAAGTGAAAGTTTCTAGCAGAATTGAAAACTGTTGGTAGGCTGGGAAATAAATGGTAATGGTGGAACAAGTGAGACTGGAATGTAAAAATCTAGTTACACATACCATACTCTTAATGCACTGTTGTTGCTGTCACTCACTAAAATCCATCCTTCACATATTTGGCCAAATTGTCTTTCTAAAACACAGATGTGACTCTGCCGTACTCCCATCTCCACCCCCTTTCCCCAATCAGGTACAAGGGAATGCAATCTAAGTTCTTTAGCATGACATACAGGACTTTCAATAGCCTGATGTCTTCCAGATTCCCTGGCCTCACCTCTTACCACTTGAGGTTTCCACCTTGCCATCTTGCCTTACACGTTGATCATAAATTCCTATACATGCTGAGTTTTTGTTTGTTTGTTTTTTTTTAACATTTGCCTCTACACATTTGCTTATGCTCTCTCTTCCTCAGGAAAAGTTCCCTCATTTCTGAGCTTTGATCCTTGGATAAATGTCAGCCATCCTTCAACATTCAGCTTAGGTACTACCTAATCTAGGCAACTTACTCATAAGGCACTTTTCCTCTACACTTCCATTATTTTACTTTGTCCATGATTTTAAAGGATTTTTTTTTCTTTCTGGCTAATGCATTTGTCTCCTTTATGGATTGTAAACACTTCAAGAGCAAGAACTGTATCTCATATTTTGACATCCAATGGCAATCATAGTGATTGGCACATGGTAGGCACTCAAAAAGTAATTATCAAAGAGCACTAAGAGGGGATGGGTAGGAAACAGAGAGAAAACAAATGTGTATTGATTTAGACCAAACACTATAATAGACATTTCAAACTTGTCATGTCATCCAGTACTTGTGAAAAATAGAATCTATATGGTGTTAGCAGTTCTATTTTATAGATAAGGAAACAAATGTTCATTGAAATTAAATAACTTTTATAAGTTTTTATTATTAGTGGAATTCAAATGTAGTGTTGACTCTGAAGTTAGAGCACTGAATATTATGTATAATCTAGCTTTCCTGAAAAAAAAAATCTTTATAACAATAGCTACCATTTCTGGTGTAATTACCATGTAACTTATTCTGCTAAGCTCATTTTTTCATTCTATTCATTCAAACAAGTGTTTATTAAGCTCATGCTATCACCAGGCAATATTCCCATGACTGGGAATATTAGCAATAAAAAAAAAAAAATCCCTGTCTCCTCAGAAATTTACATTCAAAGGAAAGGGAGAAGACCATAAATTAATAAATTCATGAAATATATTAGTTGGTTAACAAGCACGATGGACAAAGAGGATGTCTGAATGGGTATAGGCTGTGTAGGCGGAAAGTAGAAGGGCAATAGCGAAGGTCTTACTCTGTAACATTTGAGTTGGGACTGGAAAGAGATGTTATGTGCTGCCCTGCATGTGGCCAGCCAGGAAGTTAATGCAGCAGCAATGGGAGGATAGGGGATGTTTATGGGAGATGAAATCAGAGAGGATGAGGTTAGTATTGGAGGTGTACACAAGGTAGGGCACTGGATGGCACTCTCAGACTTTGACTTATATAGGAAATTCTTTCTATGGGTTGGGAAATCATCGAGCAGAAAAGTGACACAATCCAATATGTTTTAGAAACATCCCCCTGCCTACTGTGCTGAGAAAATGCTTGTAGCATTTTGTAGGAGGCAAGGCCCAAAGGAAGACCGGTTACAAAGGTATTTCAATTATTTATGTGGGAGATTGAGGTAGCTGAAATCAGGTGGCAGTAGAGGTAGTGAAAATGCAGAAATTCTGAACATATTTCAAATAGAAAACAGAAAGAGCTTAGTATTGATTAGATGTAGCTTGTAAAAGAAAAAGGAGTCAAATGTAAAAGATCATTGTGCTTCTTGATTCAATATGTAGAATGGACATATTGAAAAAGTCCAATAAGATTAAATAAAATGTGAAAACATCTAATGTACTTTTATCATTATTTACTTAGAGAAATACAATTAAGATATCTCCATTTTATTTGAAGAAAAGTCTGTATTAGGATTAAATTATGTAAGTGGTCAAAATTGCTATTTCAAAAAATTTTCTAAAAAAAGGTTATCACATTCTTCCTTCTATTTTTAATTTATTTTATTACTTGTACTGGTACTTGTTATACTTCATAAGAATGTAATGTGTCTCAAGGAAATATGCAATCAGAATTTTTTTTTTTTTTTTTTTTTTTTTTTTTTTTTACTTTGTAATCCAGTACCAATGAGACATCAAGTGACTAGCTGTAGGAAGCAATCATGATGCCTCTGATGTGGTTCTTGGGAGAATGAAACTACTTTCATGGTCTATGAAAGACAGGACTTGTCATGTTTATTGCCCAAGAAGACCTTGAGCTCTTTTATCCAATATGCATGTATAAAATTAGAGTTTAACTAAGGCTATTGAGCAGTGATATAAACATAATCATCAAGGACACTATCATTTTTTGAGCAGTAAGTGTCTTTGTGTGACTGTAAAAGTGATATAATAAAGCAATCCAATAGATGCAACGTGAAACCAGAAAAGAAAAAAGGATAAATGACACAGTGAATGTAGAATTAAGATGGTTTCATTAAGATCATAGAAGTAAAGGAAATGTTTTTTTTCTTTTTCTTTTGGGTGGTGTGAACACCTGAAAAAGAACTCAATTAGAGCAACAATCAATGGCAATACTTCTTTGGTTATGCTTATTAGGTGATTCTAGTTTAGATTCCAACTGAACTAGAGGCACCACAAGGGAAGAAATGTCAGCAGAATATAATGCTATTGATCTGACATTTACTCATGAAATTATCTTCCAACATCTTTGCTGAGACATCCTATTACTACCTTTATTTTTTCCACAATGCACAGAAAAGTAAACTCAGCTCATCTCTAAAATTAGAAATGCTATAGGAATTTGGCATGAACTTTCATTGCTGTTCCAACACTTCTATAAGCATTAGTTGGGTAAGGCAACAGGAGATATGGTGACTATAAATGGGATTGATTATTTCTCAAGAGAATAAAGAGGGAAGATGAGGTAGAAA
The DNA here is from genome assembly GCF_008692635.1 of Crocuta crocuta. Lineage (NCBI taxonomy): Eukaryota > Metazoa > Chordata > Mammalia > Carnivora > Hyaenidae > Crocuta > Crocuta crocuta. The sequence goes on along the minus strand of NW_027530545.1, from coordinate 14,644,016 downwards.
ATAATCAAATTCTCTCAACTTGGTAGTCAACATCTGGCAGTATCAGATGCATTTGAAAGTTCAATGGCAGTTGTCAGTAGGATAGTCATTTGTTAAATGATGTGAAAGATTCGGTGTTTAAAGTAACACATATAAGGTGGGGGAAATAAGACTTAAAAAAGGAAAATATATGAATAGTCAAATAAAACTTTTCTTGTCAAAAAGTCACTCTGAAGAATGTACACTAACAATGTGTTTATCATTGACAAAAATTTGGAGAATTGGTATGTTGGAGTTATCTTGAGGATAAGTTTTTAAACTCCTCAAGTAAATGAAGGAAATGAATAGAAAATTCAAACTAAAAGATTACCAGAGAAAATGAATCAGAATATAAAAGCAGCTAAAGCAAATAATCTCAAGCAAGGGCTTGGGATAAAGCATGAATTACCACCACCAACACTCTATTCTGCTCTTCTTCCTTCCTCTACAATTCAGTACTCCCTTGACTAATAGACACAAAGAATAACAGATCTTGCTAACAGAATAGTTACTAATGCCATAGTTACAAAGGTGTGGAGAACCTATTCTAATCAAAAAGCCAAATAAGTGCCTTTAGATTGTTCAGCTGGGCCAAATGTTAATAAAAACTCCTATTTGCTTAGCTTTACTCTAATGACACTCAATGAATTAGACCCACAGAATGACCAGCAACTTGATTATTTCACTTTTAAATGAAGCCATACAAAATAAATTATTTTGAAATTAGATTATCAACCTCTGTAAAGAACTACTATAGATTGAAAAATAACAGTTTTTAAGTATGGGCTACCTTCTGATATATCCAATCATCAACACAATTTAGCATCTTGAGACAGGATTTCCCAAATCTTCATTGGTTTCCTTGTTGTAAGTGCACAGATTTTCTACTTCAACTTAGTAAACTTTGAAGATAATAAAAGATGAGGAGCCCAATTAACACACACACACACACACACACACACACACAGAGAGAGAGAGAGAGAGAGAGAGAAAAGGAATATATATTAGAAAGTTTATTCCAAAGGTGAGAAGAATTGAAACAGTTTCTGTACCTTGAATCACAAGCAATTCAGAATGGAAGAGGTGATAGCCTGAGGGTTATGGCACATTGTAACATTCTGAGTAGGTGTTGATGTATTTTTAACTGTTGGGGGAAAAGCAGGCTGATTTACTTCATTTGGAACAAGAAACTAGCCCTGGCAGGTGTTTTACTACATTAAGCATATGGACCTCAAAATGTCGATGACACCCCTACTGCTTTCATTTTTTAAGTCAGCCTATTAATAACACCTGACAGCTGGGTCAAAAGCATATGCTATTTAGCCTTATTGTGACATTTTGGCTCGTCAGGACACCACCAGTGATTATTCAACCTTGAGAGTTGCGATCTTGTGTCTTTTGAAATTATGACTGCTCAACAGAGTAAAATAGCCTATAAATTCCAGTCAGAACACTTTATAAGGTTGTCTATATACCATAGCTGAATTTACTGGCCAAGTAGTCAAATCCTTTTATGTGTAAAGCAAAATCAGCTTTTAGAGTAGATGAAATGGATAGATCTATAATATGATGATTTAAATAAAATGATGGAGTCCTTTCCTATACAAACACCCCTAAGATGGTATACCCCATTTATTTTCATCTGCCAATACATAATCAGAAAATCTTCACATCTAGGTTGAGTATACAGAGGATAAGGCTAAGGAGTTTAAGTTGTGGGGAGGGAGTTGTTTAAGAAAAGGAGCAGAAAAGGAGGAGAAGGGAATCTACAATGAAAAAAAGACTGGTACTACTAACTGTAAAATCTAATTTTGTCTGGGGCTCCCTGTGTGAACTGTTTAATGCACTGTGCATTCACTCTTCATTGTTCATTTACTCTTCACAGTCAAAGGATACTAAATACTAGGTGTTAAATTCATAACACACTATTGTTGGAAACTGGGTCTGGCACAAGAATCGAACACCTGGGTTAGTGGAACAAAGAAAAATAGCCAATGTCAACACCAATCCCTCAAAACAGACACTAGAGCAGGGAAGATCAGAAGAAGATAAAGAGGAGCATGGTGTGTGTGAGCATGAATACATTCCTCTGCTTATGGACCAATAAACCAGAGCTCTATTTTGTGGATGCCACGAACACAAAGGAATAACAAATCCCCCTCAAAGAAAACAAAGTAAAAACACTCCTAGGTACTATTTATTTGGTTGGTTATTTCTTATTGTTGGTATTCTCTCTCAATCTTCTCTAACTGCATCTAGATTCTTTGATAGTGAACCTCGAGTGGACAGAAATAGGGCCAGAAGAGACATGATGTAGAAGCCAACACTTATTTTGAGCCTGTCATTAAAAGCTGCTGGCATGATTCTGCCAATCCCAAACACACACTACCAGATAGGGTACAGCATAAGCATTGGAGTGCTTCCAATTATACGAATAAGAGCAATAAAATATTAATTTTATGACAATATTTTGGCCAGAGTCCCTGCCAGGATTTCTCCCAAAGGGGCTTTCTGAATTGAGTTTTGAGGACTGCAAAATCTCCTGACCATCAAGTATCAGGAATAAAGCCCATAGAAAAATTAATGAAGTTTGGGGAGAAAAGCAACAGCTTCCCCTTTTTTGAATGATGAACAGGGCAAAGTAGCAGCAGATACACCTCCTTTCACAGAAAAGAATCTGTTTCATTTGCTCCATGCAATACCACGGATATTGACCGTTTCTGACAAAGTACTCCTCCCTGAAAAAACAAAGTTGTTTTTGTGTAAGTGTGTATGTGTGTGTGAAAAAAGTATTTTTTGAATATCTTTAGTGAATTGGAAATAAATGTTAAGTGATAGTATTCAACCCTAAACCCATAGTAGCAATTTATATTTTATCACCAAGCTCAGTAGAAAAAGTTTAGCTAAATTTCTGTCCACTTGTGTGGGTGGTAAGTGCTAAAATGTGTCATTTGCTTTAAGTTTAGTAACTGTAACTACACACACAAAACTGGATTAACTTTTAATTAAGACATTGGACCCATAAGTAAAAGAAATCTAGAAGTCATAAAAAAGGCACAGCTCTGTGGCAAACGTTTTAACATTGGTCTTCTGAGATATGCATTATAATTTGTTTGTTTTTTGCTTTTGTTTTGTAGAATGCTTAGTAATGTGTCAATAAAGCAGCTTTTCTGCCCACAATAGCATCTGCTTTCCGTGCAGTGAAACTGACTTACAATGAATCTGCGGGAGAAATTCGCTCTCTTATACTGTATTTGGTGTAATCCTCGGAAGATGCAGCTTTTGAAATGCCATATAAACATAATAGCACCATTTTTTTCTTTCCTTCTGGTGATTACAAAGAGAAAGTACACTCCCTCATTCCTGATCCAAAGATGCTACACAGTAATCTTTTCTTAATTCACTCTGATTTGTATTTTACCTGATGCCATTTATTTATCCAAGTTGAAAAACCATGTACTTAAATATTTTAACTAAAAATGGTATTTGAAATAATTTTAATCACCTAAAATATTTTACCTAAACTTTAAAAGCTGCCAATGGTTTTCTTAATCTTTATTGACAAATGACTGAGGTTATGCAACACTGATCATATCCTTAAAAAAAAAATGAAATGCTGGTGGGCACCTGAGTGGCTCAGTTGGTTAAGCGTCTGACTCTTGGTTTGTGCTTGGGTCATGAACTCGAGGTTCATGAGTTTGAGCCCTTTATAAGACTCTGCACGGACAGTTCAAAGTCTGCTTTGGTTTCCCTCTCTCTCCCTGTCTCTCTGCCCCTCTCGTCTCATTCTCTCTCTCTCGCAAAATAAATAAACCTTTAATAAAACGCTTTAAAAATGAAATGCTAATGTAATACAGCTTCAATAAAGAAAATGGGTGGTGAGGAAAGGTGAGATCATCAAGAGAAATTCCTCAAAGTCCTCAAGGTACTTCTTTCTGGTAAGCACATCATCACGGGTATCAGAACTTCCCTGTGCAGTAGAGGTCTGCTAAGAACTGCTACATGGGCAGTTGTCACGTTAAGTGGGTGTATCACCTCTGCAGATTTCTGAAGCCACAGGTAATCCTCCCTTTCTCCCTATTATGTTATGAATGCCAGCTGCCATTTCTGGAATGAATCTTGTTACCTATCTGGAGAATATAGTGCATTCCATTTCTTTGGTAGGTTGGGACACTCAGCATATATAAAAATATCTTACCTTTCCAAGATAAAATTGAGGACATCTCAAGATCTATTTTCTCCAAAGTAAGTTCATGAAAACAGCATCGTTATGCAGCTGCACAGTTCAGTCAGCCATGCGAAGGGGAGAAATCTGAAACCAGTGCCAGCATCTACTCTTTTGTTCCCTCGCCACCTCCAACTCCTGCCTGCGTTATTGTGTCAGATGACAGGAATCAGCTGTTTCAGAAAAGCAGTTGGGGATAGGAGATGTGCTGTCGGGAAAGACTAGAGAATGAGATTCTAGTGGTATCTCTGTTCATATCATTGAAATCCTTGGAAATCAGTTTTCAAAGGAAGATTATAAAATGGATTCAATGCTATATGTCTTGTTCCTGCCCACCAGCAATCCCTCTTTGGCAAGAACGTGGAGACTATGCTATGAACTGATATGCCAGAAGTTCCCACATTTCACCCTTCCAGTTTTGCCCTTTATAGGAGATGGGACAATAATATTAAATGGAAAACTTCTCTCAAGTATAAATATGTAAAATTTTATTCAAGCAACAGCTCAGTTTCTGGAGCCCCAGAAGTGAAGGAGCACATGCTTGCCTGATGTTCCAGCCCTTCCTGTTCACTCTGCAGTACAGAGTTTTTAATTTTTGTTTATTTATTTTTGAGAGAGAGAGAGAGAAGGAGAGAATGTGCACACAAGGGAGAGAGGGAGAGAGAGAGAGAATCCCGAGCAAGTCTACACTGTCAGCGCGGAGCCTGATGCAGAGGTCAGACTCATGAACCACAAGATCATGACCTTAGCTCAAATCAAGAGTCAGATGCTTAGCCACCCAGGTGCCCCTGCAGTATTGATTCTAAACACATGGTCTACAGTTTCCTACTGGGGCTTTGTCATCCACTAGCTGAGACTATACACAGTTTCTTAATATCCCATATAGTTGCAGTATATGAAAAATGGGAAAAGTTATTATTCTTCCCCATAGGTTTTTTATTCTCATTGTTAAGTAAAAATACAATGTAAAAACATTTAGCACAATATCTGACACAATATAAGGGCTTGATAAACCAATCTATTAGTGCCATTACTTTTGAGTTAGTATCTTGCTCTCTCCTCTTATGACATACTAATATTCTACTTTCTTTTATTCTCTTCTGCTGTGTTCAAGCACCCCTGTATTTATATTTCTCCTCTCCTATGAGTTTTCTTCTCTAAACCCAGCCTCAGTTAACTCCTAGCATCTTTTTAGCACATGGCTCAACTATCACTTCTTAGTTGAGCTTTCTCTGACCCTTTAAACTAGGTCAGATTCTTAGGTTATTTATTTTCAAAGGACCATATTGTTTTTACTCAGAGTCAAAATGAATATGTCTATTTTATGTCTGTTTCACTCCATGGTGTTAAACTGCTTGAAAGCAAGAATAGCTCATTTTCTTGCTTGCCATTTTATTCCTAATGCCTAAAAAGCCATTTGACTTATTGCAGGAGCTCCACAAAATATTTGAAATAAAAAGAATCAGTCAATAAATGAATGCTGTCACTGATAGGCTATTCTTTATTTATCATCTTTCAAGAAACTCTGCTTATTAAAACCCATGATAATCACTTACACTATCTTGTCTGCATCATCCAGATCATTTTCACAAATACCTTTAGGATATTTCATCACATTCTTTCATGATATCAGCACCAAACCCAAATATTTTCTTTCCATCTCATCTCTTTTATTATCCATAATGTTATATACTTTCCCCTTGGAAAATTGACCATTTATTCATTTGTTCATGCATTCTTGCATTTATTTGCTTGATTTAAAATGTGTCAGCAATAGTACTAAAGGACTAGGAGTTAAAAAAAGAACCTCATTATTTTCTTCTTGTTGCTTGCTTATTTGTTTTGGTTTGCTCCTTTAATTGTGGGGTAGGAGCAGACATATATGTATAATAAAGGTAATATAAGTGAGTAAATTTAATGATAATTGTAAGCACAAAGAATCCTAAGAGAATTGAATAGGGGTTCTCAATGTAGTCTGAGAGAAGAGTGTCAGGAAAATTTCCAGAATGGGGTAGAGGAGGAAAGTGAAAGCAATGCATGACTCGAGGCAATGGGGATGACATAAAGAATATGGTTCTCTGAGATGATCATTGGAACTACAGCATGAAGTCACAGGCAGGGAGACTCAGAGACCTGAGCTGGCATATTCGTGAAGCGAGATCATGGTGGATTTTGATTATCACACTGAAGAGTCCTTGCTATCTCCTGAATAATGGTGGATCATTAGAGAATTTCAAGAAGAGGAATGACATTGTCCAGCTTACTTCTTAGAGTTAGCACTGATGGCCCTATGGAGGATTTGGGGGAACTGAGGCTGTGGGTCCAGGAGGGCCTTGCAATAACTGAAGCAGATTGCACTTCTGATCACAAGGTTCAGTGTGGTGCTGCAGAAGAAGGGCTTGGGGGGATCTATGATGCTAGAGAATCATAGAGGTGATGGACAAATAGGTCAAGGCTAGAAAAGGAAAGCAAGGTAATAAAGTCACATACAGACGGGACAATGAAGAGAATGTGGGTTAAGGAACTATGGGAAAGCCATGCCCAGTGAGCTGTTCAGTTCTTGCAGTTTAGAATTTCTTGAGAAGAAGCAGTTCTGAGTATTCCTGGCGAAAATAACATCCATTTCACCCCCACCATTATCTGGCAGGAGGCCAATAGAACTAATTATAGAACTAATTTATTTATGTCCCTTGCCCCGTATCTTTAAGATATACCCCCCCCCCCACCAGAAATTAGCTTGGCTCACTCCCTCACAACCATCAGCCTGTGTTCTAAGGACCATTCCTTTAGGTAACTTTCTCACTCTTTTTAAAATAGCATCCTCTACAGGCACACCATATTTTTCTCTCCAACTTTACCCCTCTTTGTTACAAAACTGATTGCCATCTGATACATTTAGTACAGGCATACCTTGGAGATTTTGTAGGTTCAGTTCCAGATCACTGAAATAAAACAAATATTGCAGTCAAATGAGTTTTTTGGTTTCTCAGTGCATATAAAAGTTATACTTAAACTGTAATGTGGTCTATTAAGTGCGCAATAGCATTATTCCTTTAAAATAACATAAAATAATGTATATGTCTAAATTTAAAAAATACTTTATTACTAGGGGTTCCTGGTTGGCTCAGTTGGTTGAACATCGGACTCTTGATTTTGGCTCCAGTCATGATCCCATACTTTGTGACTTTGAGCCTTAGGTCAGGGTCTGCACTAATGGTGCAGAGACTGCTTGGGATTCTCTCTCCCTCTCTGCCCTTCCCCTGCTTATGCTCTCGCGCTCTCTCTCTCTCGCTATCTCTCTCTCTGTCTCTCAAAAACAAATAAATTTTAAAACATTTTTAAATACTTTCTCACTAAAATATGCTAACCATCATCTGAGCTTTCGGCAAGTCATAATCTTTTTGCTGGTGGAAGGTCTTACCTCAGTGTTGATGGCTGCTGACTAATCAGGATGGTTGGTGGTTGTTGAAGGTTGGGGTGGTTGTGGCAACTTCTTAATATTTGACAAAATTTGCAGCATCGATTGACTTTTCCTTTCATAAATGATTTCTCTGTAGCATTAATACTATTTGATATTATTTCACCCAGAGTAAAACTTCTTTCAAAATTGGAGTTAATCCTCTCAAAACTTGATGCTGTTTTACAAACCAAGTTTATATAATATTTTAAGTGCTTTCTTGTCATATCAGCAGTCTCCACAGCATCTTCACCAGAAGTAGATTTCATCTCAATAAACCACTTTCTTTGCTCATCCTTAAGAAGTAACTCCTCATCCATTCAAGTTTTATCACCAGATTGCAGATGGTCACATCTTCAGATTCACTTTTAATTTCAGTTCTCTTGCTATTTCCACCACATCTGTAGTTACTTCATCCACCAACGTCTTAAACCTTCAATTTGTAAAAAAGGCAGTGTCCGCAAAGTGCAATAAGGCAAAGAACAATAAAACAATGTATACCTATATTCATTTGATTATAATTTGCCCATTTCTACTATATTTGAGCTTCATGAGAATATAAATTCTTGTCTATTTTGCTTATTGATGTACCTTCAGCGCCTAGAACAATATCTGACACACAGTAAGTACTCAAAAAAATACCAGTTACAGAATAGTCAATCCTGGTAACTTTTGGTGCCCAAGGATTACTGATTTCTTCAAAATGTTAGAAAATAAAGTGAGCCTGGAATACCTTGAAGAAGGTCTGCAGAGGTCTGGGAACGGTCCTGCCCTGCACAGGGACTGCTTAAAAGTGTTGAAGTGTTTGGGTAAAAAGGGGGATATAAAAACAAGGGATTCCATTGACTTCGGGGAACAGCAAATACTTTGTGCTAATCCAGGGTATCATGGTGTCTGAAAGTCTTCACTAATCAGGAAGCAAAGCCAGACTTGACAGTTGGGACTGGAGCATCCTGTTACAATTGTGGATTATTCCTACTGCTCCATTTTACTCTAGCAGGAAAGGCTTATTATCCTCACCTGTGAGTCCCTAATACCTGCTATAAGCAAAAAATATACTGTTGTGAAATTATTTAAATTCATATTTAAATTCATATTAAAAACTTTCAAAAATACAAGGGGACATAAAGAATTCTTTCCTTGCCTTTGTTTGACCTCTCTTATCTCAAATGAAAATGGACTTCTACTCTTCTGACTATCAGTAAGCATGGTGGTGAAGAAATTTCCATCAGATGGAGTCTTCCCTCCACCCCCCACCCCTAGCCTGGGATTAATGTTGACTCAGCTCCCAGATACTCTCTGGTCATACATTGGTATCAGTTTTCCCCAGTCAGATGATACATAAAGAGCTTTTAATATAATGGGTCTCTTACTGATGAAGACGGATGTAAGAAACTTGTTTTGTTAGTTGTCCTTTTGTTTGCATTTATGCTTAGTTACTACATGGACTTTCTTCATTAATTTATTTATGTTTGTTCAATTATTTACCTGAATTCTTGGCTATGGTTTTGCTGAAACTCTAATACTAGTTGATATAGTAAAAATGTCTATGCTATTTTCATCTATTAATGCAATAAGGAATACATTTTTTGTTCCTAATGAGTACTTTCTGTATTCTAATTGGTTTTATTTATTAACTCTTATTAGAAATTAAAAGGGTGGCTCTTGTTTTATTTAATACCCTGCTGCCTAGAAATTCTGAGAGTAATTGGGGTGTATTTAACTATGGGATATATAAGTGTGTTTTTCAGAAACACCAACTCTGTGTTCTTATTACTAAACTTCACTGGAAATTTTTAATCAAATCTTCACTGTCTCTATTGTGTTCTTCCAAATTGCAAATTTACAGAGGGCAGGAATTGTTGTCTTTGTTCAGCCAGCATTTCTAAAGCACACACATCTCATACCATGCCTCTTGGCACTGAATAAATATTGATTTATGAAAACCATAAATTGGGAGATAATGATCTCCATTAATCAATGGGGAAGATGATGGGGAATTTACAACTTCAGTGCAGGGACAGTGAAACACCAAACAGAATATTTTCATGATTTCGGTATCATCACCATTCAGTAAGATCACCAGATTCGTTTGTGTGTACCATGGGTGTGTATGTATGAATAGACATGTATGTGATTAAGTTTAGGCAAAATGAAGAAGAGAGAGAGAGTTTGCTTAGTTTTGAAGGTCATGATGTTTGCTGCTAGAAAGGTTCAGTAATTTAGTCTTCCTTAGCTTAGCTCTTTTTCTTTCACTACCCCTGGAATGCTTTCTTCTCTATGTAGCAGCCAATAGTGCCACATTGTTCTTTGTTGGCAAGATTGTAAACTTTCACTTCACTAATAAGAAGTGAAAAATCCAAATTAGAAATTTAAAAAAGAAATAGTCATATTCTGTTATCCTTTTTAAACAATACTTATTCACATTCTCTAACTTTCACTCTCATTTATGACCAGATATATTTTGATATTCATTAGTCTATAGACTTTTAGAGGATTTTAGACACTATCTCAATTTTATTTCTGCTATCCTATTAGATTTTTCTTTAAAAACTGTGTTTTCACTATCAAATATGTTTGAGAAAGGCCACATGGTATCTAACCCTCTTTCAAAATTAGCCATGCTTGTTCATTAAGCTGCAGAAAGTGCTATAAAAAGGTTTCTCATTATTGAAACCAATATTTTCCATACTATTTAAATGTGAAAAGGTTTTTTTTTTTTCCAACATTTAAAGTGTATGAGCATCCTTTTGGGAGAGATATTAAGCTTACTTTATTTTAATGAGACGGAAAGTGTGTCCCCTGGGGGAGCAGAGTAAGTAGCAAGTAGAGCTAGAACATTGTGCCAAGGCTGTGGTTCTTTCCACTACACCACAGTGTGGTTTATCCCTAATTCAACTTGATTCTGCATCTGAAAAAGTTTTTTTTTAAATAATAATTCCTGGATCATTTTCAACATTGAGATCTGAAATAAGCATAAAACAAACCACAGACATATAAAGCTAAAAAAAATTAAATTTTCCTCTCCTTATCATGTTCCAAGACTATAATTTAAAACCCACAAGAGGAAAGAGAAGCTACATTTTTAAGAGGTTAAAAGTGAATCCTAAAAAACATTTCAGTTGTTGCTGATATTTTTATTCTTTGGCGTCTCAATGGCAGCCTACTCTTCAATACCAAAAATAACAGAAGTAAGAAAACAGTAGGAAATGTAAAACGTCTTGATATGTAAAAAAAACTTCTCTGAGGCACAATTAGCACTCAGTGAAAATTAGCAGAAAAACTGGTAACTGAACATTAGGTGCTGACAAGATGGTAGAAGAAATCATATTTGATGCCTACATGAAAGTCCATAAAAAAGTAAAGTGATTAAGAACATTTGTATGAATTGAAGAAAAATCACCTGGATTGTTGTATTTAAGAAACTATGATACTAGTAGCCCTTGTTATTAAGTCTTATCAGTGGATGTGTTTTAATATCTAGATTTTTTTTAAGATATTGATTTTTAATGGGTGAATGAATAAACAAATTTTGGTATATACATCCAATGAAATATCAGGAAGCCCCAAACAGAATGAAGTAGTATTCCATGTGATACCATAGATGAACCTCCAAAACACTATGCTAAGTGAAAAAAGCCAGACACAAAAGGCCATATCTTATATTATTCCATTTATTTGAAATATCCAGGATCAATAAATCTATAGAGCTAGAATATTATTTGATTTTTGCCAGGGACTGGGAGGAAAGTGGAGAGAGACTGCTTAATGCATACAGGTTTCCTTTTGGGTTATGAAAATGTTTTGGAATTCGATAGAGGTAATAGTTACATAACATTGTGAATGTAGTAAACGTCACTGGATTGTTCACTTTAAACTAGTTAATTTTATGTTATGTGTATTTCACCTCAATTGAAAAAAGAAGATTGAGTTAAGCATCTGGTATCTTAGAGTTTTGCTCCAAATGTAGCCTCCAATTTTAGGCTGGAAATAACCCTATGCTTCTTTTGTGTTGCTTGATGTTAAAATAGCACATTTTTCTTGGCATCTCTGCCTTTCTCTTTCCTGCTTCCTAATCAACATGTCCAACTTGCACAGAAAGGTCTCCTCTCTGTTAAGAAAAATTAACAGTGTATATATTATTTTAAGAACATTGCAAAAACCAAGTTGAAGTTTAAATTAAATGCATTCTGAGCACTCTTCCATTGCTCTCTTACATATAACCCTCAAATAAAATGGGTAATGATGTGCAGGCAGGAACTAGAGTGAGGACACGTGTGGTAGAAGCAGCTCTGAGTTAGAAAGCTCTAGAAATGCGAGTGGAAGGTGGGGGGTGTTAGCCGCATGATGTACGAGGCAGATGCCTCTGGCTGGGGAGAAAAGAAGGAATGGCATGTAGAGTATGCCTAAACAGGCAGGAAAATAGATTGCTGAGCTTTCTAAAGGAGTAGCCAAATTCTGCATCTTAGGAAAAATGCATTTTAACTTTCAAAGTTTTGTATCAACTCATCTCACTGCTGTTTGTGGTGGTGATGGTTGTTTTGAAGGTCAGATACAGATGCGTCAGTGCCTGGCATCATTGTCACTTGTCCCTGTAAGGCATTTACTTGGTTTTATAATTTATATAGTTATTTATTTACCATGCCTCTGTATCCCATCTCACTCCATCCTACCCTCCCCTCTCACAGTGCCAACTGAGGCTGGGACTCACTATGTATCCTTTGTTTTTGCAGAGTATTGCCTTTCTATAGAGTCTTCAAGGGAGATCATTCTATGTAGTTCCCTTGTCTTTTTTGTTCTTTCTGTACCTCGTCCTTTGTGACAGTTTCTCTTCTGATATAACCCCCAAAGTAATTTGTTAAAAAAAAAAACAGTGGAGGATAGTGGGGAAAGATCTGGGTATAGAGACAGAAGATCTGTGTGGAATTCCAGATACAGTGGAGAACGGTACTTCTATGTTATGAGCAAATCTAATCTCAAAGTCTTCTACAAAATCACTCCTTTTAACACTATTGTTTGACTTAAACTGCAATCACAGAAATAGGTGTATCACTTCTAAGAAAGCTGAACTCCCATCCCAGTGCAGGAAACCAATTCCCCCATGTTGGGCAGGGTTTTTTTTGTTTGTTTTTGTTTTTGTTTTTTTGAGAGAGAAACAGAACACAAGTGGGTGAGAGGGAGAGAGAGAGGGAGACACACAATCCGAAGCAGGCTCCAAGATATGAGCTATCAGCACAGAGCCCAACACGCGGCCCAAACTGGTAAACCGCAAGATCATGACCTGAGTTGAAGGCGGATGCTTAACCCACTGAGCACCCAGGTGCCCCTGGGCAGTTCTAATGCAGGGTCCTACCCATTGCTGTAAATATGAATCTGCTAGGGAAGAAGTTCACAACTGCACTGAGCCTATACAGTTTCTAAGTCTATAGACTATGCTTATGACATTTGTATGTAAGTCAGCCTTTCAGAACTCAGCATGGATTTCCATGTAGAGAATATGTTTGGTACCTGTGAGCCTATCCCAGAGTCAATCCATGGAACTTGTTAAAGCCTTAGGTAACTAGGAAATAATATTAGTATTGCTAATATTAGTATGACTACAGCAAAGAATGCTTGGTGATACTTGCTGAGAATGAATGGGGTCGGGGGGTTGGTAGATTACTTTTCTCCCTTTTCCATCTTGCTGTCTTGCCTTCATTCCCATTGCCTGTTCCTTGGTGAGAAGAAATAACATGATCCTGAAATTATTACTTCTTCTCCTTCTCGTCCTCTGTCTCGTCCTCCTTCTCATCCCACTTCTTCTCCTTCTTCCTCTTCTTCTTTTTCTAATTCCCTGGCATCATGTTCTTGCACCCATCTTGCTCACTTCAGGAACAAAACCCCAGTGCCCCTTGACATGTTCACACCTCTTCTCATGTTTATGTTTATTCTCCACTGAAAATAATATTTGCAAATCAATGAGTGCTCCTAATAATTTCTGCTCTTAAAAGAGTATATTCACTCATGTCAAATATCATTTACCCTTTCAGTTGGTATATGACAGTGTGATTGGGTTGTGGCATCTTTTCAAATTTCCCACACTCCACATCCAATTGGTTAGGGGGGACTTGTCAGCTTTACCTTAAAAAAATATATCCCGAATCTAACTATATTCGATCTCCTTTACTGTCCCTTGTGTATATTTTAGCTCCTCAGTAGCTCATTTTGGCATCTCATAGCCAACATAATCCATTCAAAAGGTTACTGGCTCTTATCAGTACTCTGTTCAAAATTTCCCATGCTCTTACCATCACAGTTAGACTAGATCCAAAGCCTTACATGTCACCTTTTTCCCCCTCACATCTGCTTCTCTTCCCTTGTTATCCCACTAGAGTTACAATATCCTTCTGAGCTTATTTCTACTTCAGGCCGTTTGTACCTGTTGCTCCCTCCTTAGGATGTTTCTTCCTGATACTAACATGGCTGTATCCTTTATTTAATTTACTCCCCTGCTCCTATTTTATCTCCTCAAACACAACTTCCCTTATCACTAACTAGCCTCTTATTCCTTTATTGCTCTCTATCCTCTTACCTTGCTTGTATTCTTTATAACATGTATCATTAATTAACAGTAAAACTCTATTTGTTATTATTAGTATATTCACTAGAAAAAGTCAGAGACCCTGTTCTCTTCGCTGCTCTAGCAATAGCACTTAGACTCATACTTGGCATAGAGGAGACAATAGTGAATGCTTGTTGAAGAAGTAAGTGTGGTCATTTAGATACAGATATTTCATTAACATCAGGGAGAATAGCATGTTGCATAGGGATATCCAGGGAATTTAATTAAGTTTCCTTTTTAAGATGGAGAACAGCAACAGTACAATGTAAAACAGAGAACATGGTGAAACTAAAGAGAAAGAAAATGTGTCAAATGGAAAGTAAAACGAAGAACTGTTTTTAATGGAAGATGAAGAACAAAAATAAAATCGGAAAGTATTCAAAACAGAATTTAAGAGACTTTAGTTAAACTTGAACACACGCATGAAATTATTTAAAAGAGAGTAATAGGGGTGCTTGGGTGGATCAGTTGGTTAACCTTCTGACTTCAGGTCAGGTCATGATCTCCAGGTTCATGAGTTTAAGCCCCAAGTCGGGCTATGTGCTGACAGCTCAGAGCCTGGAGCCTGCTTCAGATTGTGTGTCTCCCTCTTTCTCTGCCTCCCCCCCACTCATACTCTGTCTCTGTTTTTCTCTCTCTCTCAAAAACAAACATTAAAAAGGTTAAAAGTGGGTAAGAAAGTAATTTAATGATGAATATACAAGAATTTCAATGATCTGGGGCGTCTGGGTGGCTCAGTTAGTTAAAAATCTGACTTTGGCTCAGGTCATGATCTCGTGGTTCATGAGTTTGAACTGCCTCTGGGGCTCTGTGCTGAAAACTCAGAGCCTGTCTCCCTCTCTCTCTGCCCCTCTCCGGTTAGCATTCTGTCTATCTCTCAAAAAACTAAACATTAAAAAAAAGGAATTTCAATGACCAAAAATTTTTAATGCTAATGAGGCATTGTTTTCTCAAAACATATCAACATAAAGTGACAGATTATAGTTCATAAGAATATTTTGTCCAAAGCAATTAAATTATTTTCCTCTCAAATCCAAGGACTTTTCATTCATTCTGTTTTGGTGACTATCATAGCCCTCTCAGAAAGTGAATTAAATGGAGAAACCTAAAAGTTTTTTGTTTTGTTATTCTTTTTAATCTCATTTGTAATAATATCATTAGAAGGGAACTGAGATGATTTTTATAAATTCTGTTATCTTGGATTTGTTTGGAATGAAGAATACTTGTCTCTTTACTAAATATACAAAATATAGTTAGTATGTTAAATAAACAGAGGCCGTGTGCTTAACAGTTATAATAGTGAAAAGATATTTGTAAGGCAAAACCTTGGAGTTTAATAAGTATAACAATAATAACAATAATAAATAATAACAATTCAAGTAAAATTCAGAGTCAAATTACAAAAGGAACACAGAGTCTATTGTAGCTACCAAGTACATAAAGTGGCTTCTTCCTCTCAGGGTATAGAATAAATATGTACATGATTTATATGTTTCATATATATTTATTGAATACCTACAAGTCATTGCAAGGCATATGGGAGGCACTTTTGCCCAACACAGAATCTTGGCTCTCAAGAAATAGAAAATCTAATAAACACTAATGCATAGTAATAAATTATATTATTTGTTATGAAAAGTAATAATGTAAATGTTTGGCATAGGAAATGTTTACATAAATGTTGCCATCATATTTTTATAATTTGGGAGAAGCACCAGAATGTCATTTCAGAGTCAGAATCCCTGGGTTCAAATCACAGCTTTGTCCTTTGAGATACTGACCTCACTTCTCTAAGCTCCAGATTAAGTTACCTAACAAAGCACCTGCCATAATACTCTATAAATATTATTGTCATCTGACATGAACACCTTGTAGAATCCATTCAAACTTCCAATTAGAAACTTATACTTGGTTTGTGCATATTAAAAAATACTTTTCCTGATCATCTCAAGATTTCTATATGAGGAATATTAAAAACTCAGCTCTAGTCATGCCAGGTTGATTTTTTCCCTTTTTGTTCTGGTGAACTGATGAAGAACAACATAATCAAAGGAAATATACTATACAAAGATCATTTTACAACCTGTCATTAGGCACAACTACCTCAGGTTTTACTGATTTCAGTACATATTGTTCAGGCTATCTTTTTCACCCTTGTACCATCATTATCCTCTAATAATAGAATTTACAAGACATTTTAAGATACCAATAAAAAGTAAGTTCCTAAGAGGAAATTAATGAATTTCTTTTTTTTGAAACTTCATTAACTGTGAGAAACCTACCATTGACCATGATGTTAATGGTAACTATTCTGTTCATCAACATGTTTATAATTCATAAAGCAACTAATGGTTCTAAAGCATCTGATGATGACAAGCAATTATAATAATTATGGACTTTCTTTTATGTGCAGAGTAGCACTTGGGCTATGTAATGTTGAAATAGGGTTGTAATTTAAAGTACTATTTTACATTTTTATAGATTTGAGAACCGCACTTCTGATTTGGAAAATTACAAAAAAGACTTATTTCTATTGGGTCAATTTAAAAATGTTCACGCTATCACATGCATGCTACTCCAAAGATCAAGGAAAAAAATGATCAGAATTAGGTAAGCATCAGGATGGGCATATATTTTTCACCGATAATTTTTCTGTATACAAAAATATTCAAACTATACAGAAAGCAGTATTCAGGTCTGAAACAGTGGGAGGTCCAAAAAGACCAATGTTTACACAGATACTAGAAAGTGCTTTCCAGATCATGTTTAGGCATTTCAGTGTTAATATGATTGGTATATCATAGAGAATCATTTTTTAATGCCCCGAGACTAGAATAGAAGTGCTTTCCACCCTTAATAACAGTAGTTCCTTTTTATAGGTTCTAGAACCTTGAAGAAACCCCGCAAGTCCCATACCACTTTTCTAGACAGTTTGCATCCACTCTGACTTCCTTTTCTGATCCTGCAAATTAAATACTGTCACTTGTAGTGCTGAATTGTGTCATGGCTAACCTTGTACTAACTAAATTGCTTTATATAGGCAAGTTTCAACTGAAAAGATTTCCAAAGAAAACTTCTAGTGACAACCAGCTAAGGAGCTGCTTTGGGGGTGGGGACAAGGAGAGAAAGAGGAAAGAGAATTTGGCTCTGACAGGGGCTGAGGAGACAACACCACAGTTGCTCATACCTTCTCTATTGAAGTTTAGAACAGTTGGGATACGATCTACATTTTTGGCAGAATTCATGCCCATAAAATCCGCAGGTTAGAATTTAAGAGAAATTCTTCCTTATGTAAGGTTGGCATTTAGCATGTACCCCATCCAGAGTAAGGTATCATCTGTTTGACAAGAAAAGTCATTTTTCTGTGAGACATTTAATTAGCGGAGCCATTTCTCTCTAAACTCTAACTTTGACAACACCTTGTATTAGACTAGGCAAGGCCAAGAGTATTGATTTTGGATGACTTATGCAGTTTTTCAGTAACCCCAAGCCTGCTGTTTTTTAGTTAATAGAACTTGGGGGAGAAAACAGCATGTATTTTGGGAGCAAATCCATATTTAATGTTTCTGTGGGACCAAGATATCTACCTGCATTTATAGAATTTGTATGCCAGACTATTTTAAGGTGTAGGAAAAGCTATATTAAAAAAAGAACAGGTAAAATGTCTGCCATCTAATAGGCCGAATACATTTAATTTCACATAAATATGTGTCTTCATTCCCCAACCTCTTTCAATTCCCTGAAGGTTAATGCCCACTAAAAATACGAACACAAATATTTATTTTTTGTTTTCTTTGGATTAAAGAGACAATCTCGAAAGGGCATTTCAAATGCATTTCATATTCAAAAATAATGCTGAATGTGACCTTAACAAAATGCCCCAATCCAAGAGTTTTCTTTGCGTTTATGCATTCATAGTCACTGCTGGCCAGGTTGTTGGTTTTCATGGTTGAAAAACACCCCACAAGGACAGTTCAGAAGGATTTTCATGGCATTTATATTATATGATATAAAATCATATCATTATCTAGAATTGATTACAAGTAACATAAACTCAATGTTTAATCATAATGTTTTCACTTAGGCATATATCTAAACTATTAATGTTATAATCACAATAAAGTTATTTTTCATATTTCTGACATATTTGTTAGTCTTAAGAGACACTTAAACCCTTCACAGTGAGTATAGGTCATCATGATCTGACCACAGACTTTCTCCTTCTCAATTCTTACATCTCTTTCACTTGCTCACTCCATCCCATCCACATTGGCCTCTGTGCTTACCAAATAGATAATCACACTCTCTGCCTTGCCTTTGCACATCCTGTCACTAAGCCTGGAGCATTCTCTCACCTCCACCCCACCCTGCCCTTTACACATGACTCACAGTCTCACTGGATTCAAATCTCTCTTCAAATGTCATTTCTCTTTGGAGGCCTTCCCTTGCCACCTTATTTAATATAACACCCCCTCAATATTTACACACAGCGCTTTACCTTTCTTCCTAGTTTATTGCCTTTCTTCTTTCCCAGGATGTCAGAAGACATAGAAGGGGGAAATGAGGTTTTTTTGGTGCTGCACCCACAGCACAGGAACATGTATATAGTCGGTAAATATTTGCTGAATAAAAGACAGGTTACTCAGGGTGCTGAGCACTCTGATGTGTTAGCTCACTGGAGGCTCACAGGACCCTAGTAGCTGGTAAAAACCCATGAGGGAGGGGGTGGGAGAGATGGTGTATTCTGCCTCTGACCCAGAAAGAGAACGAACATTAGAAAAAGGATACGATCCCATCCCAAGGGGCAGCTTTGAACTGATAGCAAAGTGGTAGTACTGTGTGGTATGTTCATATGACATCTGGTATAGGACCCATCTAAGGGTAGTGTTCTATCATTGAGTTAAGCTCCGAAAATGTCCATGAGGCTTAAACCGGTACTGTGGCTGAGATCCCAACTCCCATTCTCTAATTACAAATGCAGAGAAGGAATATGCTACCCCACTAAAATTGCCCTCTGGATTCATTTATATCTTGAGGTATGTATCTAACTCTGAGAAGATAGAATGAGAAAATTAAGCTCTTGAAACTCATTTTCATAGTTTGGTGTTTTCAATCCCCAATGCTAATGGTCTTTTAATGCAGATTTTATCTGTGAATTCTATTTATTATGAGTGGTCATTAACATTTGCTAGCTAATGCATTTATTTATTCATGTTAGGAAATAGAAATGCAGAATCTGTGTTGGATTCTTTGATTATCAGCAGATAGCTCAGTAACATGCTTAGAATAATATTGCCCACAAACTTTTAAATTAATAACAGACTATTGTATACACAAAATATGTGTTCCTTTAAAAAATGCTGTGAATAAAGCAATAGGTTTAGGTCAGTAATTAGTTTATATAAATTACTAAAAGCCTAACTTTTCCTACAGGTTTGGTAGCTAAGTATAAACCACTAATCTTTAAAGTTGGAGGAAATCTTGTTCATTCCAAGAAAATATGTAACTTTTGATTGTTTGACTCTAGAATAATGCTGGACTTGTCAGCATTGATTAACATAAGTGAATGCCCCAAATAATTAGATGAAAATCATGATCCACCATGCTACCAATTAAAACAAAAACTAAAACCAAAACAAATCTATGGCAAAGGACACTATCATAGATTATCCAAAACTATAAAAGCATCCACTGTTTGCAGATTCCATGGCCCATCATTCATTTTATTTCTGCAGTTTCGCCTACATTAACATTTCCAAAAAGCTTTACTTTTTTGATTCCTGGCCTGAGTCCTACCTCTGTGTCTGATCATGCTCCACATCCTGGCCACTGCTCACCTACACCCCTTTGAGACATGTATACTACTGGTGACTAACAAGATATGTTATCTTCACAAGAAATAACAGGGTGGAAGGATATGGAGAAAAGGGAACTCTCGTGTACTGTTGATGGGCATGTAAATTGGTGCAGCCACTGGGGAAAACAGCATAGAGATTACTAAAAAAAATAAAAATAGAAGTACAATAGGATCCAGTAATTTCACTTCTGTGTGTTAAGCTAAAGAAAATAAAAACACCAATTAAAAATATATGCCCCTATAGTTATTACAACATTATTTACAATAGCTGAGATATGAAAGCAACCTAAGTGTCCATTGGTAAATGAATGGATAAAGAAGATGTGGGGTGTGTGTGTGTGTGTGTGTGTGTGTGTGTGTGTGTGTGTTTATATAATGGAATATTACTCAGCCATTAAAAAAGAATAAAATCTTGCCATTCATGACAACATGGATGGACCTATAGGGTATTATGCTAAATGAAATAAATCAGGCTGAGAAAAACAAATAGCATATAATTTCACTTACATGTAGAATTTAAAAAGCAAAACAAGAAATAAACAATAACAAAAAGAGAAACAGATCTATAACTATAGAGAAAAAACTAGTGGTTACCAGCAGGGAGGTGGGTTAGAGATGGGTGAAATAGATGAAGGGGATTAAGAGGTATAATTAAGAGGTAATTATTTAGTTAACAAACTAAATAAGTTATGGGGAATGAAAAATACACCATAGGGAACATAGTCAATAATGGGAAAAAGAAGGATATTATTTTCTCTATACTGGAAGTTTCACTGGAGGGGAAGTCAGCTTCACACATATCCAGAATCAGAGTACTACCAAAAACTCAGAGAATTTTCCTGTTTTTAAATGCATTGGGCCACAGTAGTTTATTAGTTATCTTGAACAGCCTCTCATCAGAGTGGTGTATAGGTCTGGTGTTTTAATCTGGCCACCTGTGCATCGAGGTCAAAATTTTTAAAAAATCCACAGCTTCTGGTAAAAATAGTCTTCAGGGATGGTTCTTCAATTATTAATAAATTCCACTAATACCACACAGAAGGATTTTCCTTGCAACGTAGAGCCTGAAACCTGGAGCCTGAAGCTCCCTGTTGCTCATCTTGGATCATCTCTATGGCAAATTTAAAATATAAAAAGCTTCTTCAAGACACGTTGAGGACCTCCTTGAATATAAGCTACATATATACAAACAAGTAAGCCAAGTAGGCTATGTTTAATAGATTACAATAACATCACTTACCTGAGTTCATGCCACTCATGAGTTAGATACTTGGGAATTCTAATCTGTGGTATTCTCAGACAGTAGCTCCATTCTACTCAAAGTTATTCTGGTTTCTCATCTCTCTGTATTTGTAGTTATCACAATGATTAAGTTTTATAGGATAAAAATAGCACATACTATACACCCGGTGTTGATCAAGCACTTTATACATATTTATGCAGCCTAACACTTATAGCAGAGTCCTGAACTGTGATCGAATCATAGGGATAGAATCCGTTCTAACCTCAGGGCATAAACCTTTGCAATCCCTTTACAGAATAATGAGGAAGTGGAGGAAAGACAACAAGGAGGAAAGAAAAAAGGAAAATGAGAAAAAGACAAGGGGATATTTGCCAGAATGATAATAATAAAGAGATGAAATCATGTCATCTATGTAAGTTACTTACATTAAGTAACTGTTGTTATTTTCAGGGGCTACTTGGATTTCTGCTTTGTTTATACTTGACGATATCTGTTTAGAGGACCAACACTTCAAGAGTCTGAGCTGCTAAACTGTTGGTAAGCTCCCTATGCTACAAACGCTCCAGGCATTTTTCCAATGAGGGGACTACAAACCCAATGGTACTGATATCTTACTCTGACTTGAGTACCTGTAATGTATTAGGCTACATGTTATGAATATACATTACAAAGATATGTGAGACATGGTTCTCACTCTTTGCAGTGCATCTTTGACATTTTTCTTACCAAATCTTCTTAACAGAGACGTTTCTCTTCTCCTTTGGTTGTCTCTGTGCTTGTCCTCTGACTTGTTTTGGCCAAGGTAATGTTACCATCATTGTATGAACAAAGGTTTAATTAAGACTTGTTTGTATAATGGATTTCCTTCTTGTGTCATGAGAAGAACATGTTCACAATGGACACAGGAACAGATCATCACCTACAACCAACCTGAGGCAGAAATACTTCAGTTGAATTAATATTTATTAGAAATAATTACTCATTATATTATGAGATGCATAATTCTGAGGCTATTTGTTACATAGCAAAGATAAACTGTTGATTAATACAGACAGTAAGTATGGTTTCTCTCTGAGCTTATTTTAGACCTTCAACTCCGTGTTCTGGGCATTTTAACTTTCTTTCATGTCTTTAAACACACTAAATTTATTCTGACTTTGTGACCCTTGGGCAAGCTCTTCCCTCTGCCTGGACTTTTATTTCCCATGAGATGCCTTGCTGCTTCTGCTCATCTTTCAGGTTTCAGCCTAACTATAGTCTATAGGCTACGCAGGGAAGCATTCTCAAACCACAGTGTCTAAATCTAGACCCCCTCTTTTCTCTGTATCTATCACATACATTATTTACATCATCATAGTGTTTATCACTATTCATAAGTATTATTCATTTTCTTATTCACTGTCTTTATAGCTACTCCCTTCAGATGAGATAATGTATCAGTATTTTTCCTCTAATACAACCTTAGAGTGTATTTTCAATGAATGAATTAACTCTGAGGCATGGTTTTATCCTATTTGCCATTCCCAACCCCCCACAGAAACTAAATGAATGCCACAAACAGTTAACAAATTCACAGATAATAAAATATGTCCTCTTTGTATAGAGACCTCTTTTTTCCCTTTTTTCCTAATTTGTATTTTTTTAATTTTTTAAATGTTTTATTTTTTTCTGAGACAGAGAGAGAGAGAGAGAGAGAGGCAGCGTGAGCAGGGAAGGGTCAGAGAGAGGGAGACACAGAATACGAAGCAGGCTCCAGGCTCTGAGCTAGCTGTCAGCACAGTGCCTGACACAGGGCTTGAACCCATGAACTGTGAGATCATGACCTAAGCCGAAGTTTGGACACTTAACCAACTGAGCCACCCAGGTGCCCCTGAGACCTCTTTTTTCTCTTTTTTCCTAATTTGAACACTCTAGTATTTTTTTTTTTTTAAGTGCAACATCTGAAATAAGCCTCTCTGATATGCTGACAACTTTAGGTTGGCACTCTGAATGATGGTCAGATATTTTTGTTTTGTTTTTTTCCTACCACACTCTGCCTGGAACCAATCATTTTAATGTTTTATAGGTCATTGATTAAGAAAATAAAGATTTCATAGAAATATATGAATATATTCATATTCATCAAATTCTGGCTACAACTGGTACATTTAAACATCAGTTTAATTTTTTTCTACCTTGACACTTCACTCTGTGGTTTTCTGATGTAACTGGATAGCATACATCATCTTATGATTTTTTTCTTCCAAACCATTTGGCTTTAATAGTATATTCAAAAAGTAGAGAAAAAAGCAGCTATTTTTTCCTTCACATTTTTATTCCATTTTCCTTTCAGTAAGTATAAAGCTATTTTCTAAGTTGTTTGCTAGATACAAACATAAATTCTTACAAAATATATAGATGTATAAATACATATAATATCTACAATTATTTGATAGCATGGTAAAGAATTCTACCTAAAAATCAGCCATGTATTTATGATCAGCCTCCTCTGTCCAAAGCACTGAGTATGCTTTTAATATATTGACTTTTTTTTCAGGAGTTAGTTTGCTCTTTGAACCAGCTCCTATAAGAAAGAAAAGTTAATAAGCTCCAAGACTCAAATTATCAGATGACACAAACTACACAATAACAAGTGTGTATTAGTTATTCTGTAATTTATATTCAAAATTGGAGAGATAATTTGCAAACACCTCATAATAAATCCTGAGCTAAAAGAAACGTTTGTCAAATTTTTCTCTCACTTTCCTTTCTGTGGTATGCAGATGTTCAGTTTTAAATATGTCACATTTTCATACTTCCTTCTATACTGCTCTGTTTCTTTGATTTCTTTCCAAAAAAATAAAACAAAAAGCAAGCAAATTAAAATTCATAGCCATGAAGTGAATTTTGCAAAGACATTCTTTATATCTTTTCTTTTTCTTTTCCTTGTTTTTTCTTTTTACTTTTCCTAAAGTTCAACTCTCAATTATTTTCCAATAAGTTTAGTTTATCTTGAAACAACTAAACATTAGGAACATGATATGATCCATCTCCTATGATTTAGTATCACCTTTCTTGATACTATCTGACATTTCTTTCACACTTACAAATTCATCATATCCCAAACTGAACTAAGAATTAATCTCCAAACAACTGTTTGTCTCAGTTTTGTATTTCTGTCTGAGACATAATAATGTATTAGGGAACACAAGTTAAAACACTAGAGTCCCCAAAACTCTATATCCCATGAATCACAGATTCCTTCAGATTATCTTCACCCTACATGTTGCTATTTCTGTAGTCCATTAACTCTTCACTGGACCATTGCAATAGCTCTTTCCATCTTGATCCCCTAAAATCTATTTTGTATCTGACATATGGTTCAGCTATGTAGAGACCAACTCGCTTATATCCTTTGCTTGTTCAGAAACTTTTAAGAACAGCTAGTTATTCATAAGCCGAAGTCAGGTACAAATGCAGTCCACTACTGAGGCATTCCATTCCTTGACTCCTAACCAGTTTTATGTTTTCCAACCACTACCACTTTCATGAAATCTTCACTTCTCTCTCCTTTATCTCAAATGTGTGCTCTAGGTTTAAATAATTCCGTTGGTCTTGAATATTTTTCTCTCATTTTCTGCCCTGCAGAGACTCTATCCATGTTTTCAGAATTGCTTCATATTCCTTTATCTGTGAAGTAATCACTGGCTATCTCTAGTCATTGACCCTCTAAGCCATACAGTTTTGACCTCCTTCATGATACCTGTAATAAGTTAGTTAGATTTCAGATCTAACTATATCCTGACCATCAGAGAGGGCACTATATTAATAGAGATTATACTACAGATGACTCTAAACTTAATGGAAATTGAGAATTCCACAATGTGTGTGTGTAGTATAACATACCAACATATTCTAATTGACTTGTGCACTCAGGATACCACTAATTCAAAAGGAAAATATCTATGCATATTACTCTAGTGGACAGTAAATGAAAAGAACCAAATTTCCTGTCCTCCACACTCCCCCACGACTACTGTCAAGGTGAGAAGTCATGGACCAGGCATTCTTCTTTGAGTGAATGCAACTGGCAGTAATTGTACAGCTAATGACATTTCTTTAGACCATTCTGGACATCATTAGGTTTATCAGTGATCTTTCTCTGCATAACAAACCACTTTAACAATTTGCACCTTAATATAAGTCTATGCATGACAGTTTGGACTGGGATCAGCTGGGTAGTTCTGGATAAGCT
Source organism: Crocuta crocuta (assembly GCF_008692635.1). Taxonomy (NCBI): domain Eukaryota; kingdom Metazoa; phylum Chordata; class Mammalia; order Carnivora; family Hyaenidae; genus Crocuta; species Crocuta crocuta. The sequence continues at coordinate 14,618,381 of NW_027530545.1, read as the reverse complement.
AGTCTCATCATCTGCCAGTTTGGCTGAGAGTTGGCTGGTCCAGGGAGCCTCACCTGGTGACTTATGATCTTCCATCTTTTGTCAAGTTCAACCAGGCCATCTGTGCAGCAGCTGAGCAGAATGCCAAGAAAATAAGCAGAATGTTCAATGCCTCTTTAGCCTTACCTTCAGAATGGCAATGTCATTGCTTCTATCTCTATTTATAAGAGGAGTTACAAAGTCACTCTACAAAGGGGTAAGGGTTACCACATGGGGTGCTCAGATCCAGTTTTTTAACAGCTCCCAATAAACAAGGGGAATCCTTCCACATTCATCTCCCCTGAGTTCAAGCTTCTCACAGAGATGCCCTGGCTCAGCCCCAGCTATTAGAAGCTGAATCTGCTTTCCCTGATGCATCTCCTCCAGGGTTTTTATATCCATATTGCAAAGGGAATTACTTTAATTGGCTTGTTTACTCCTTACACTCGTTCAGAGAGATGGGGGTTTAATTATTAATGAACCAACTGTTTTATTTAGGGGAAATTTTTTAAATGACAGGAAATAAAACAATTGATGATCACTCTAAAATTGCCTGTACCTCATCTAATTAAACAATTAACAGTCAACACATATTTAACATTTTTTCACCCCCACCCCAAGATATATACAACCTTAGCAATCCATATTTTTTAAAGGAAATTCCCCATACTGATGAGTCAGGGAAGCCTTAACTTAATAGGCTGAATTGGGAAAGAGAACAAATAGTACAGGCACAAAGTTCATGAGGCTAGGAATCTTTCTTGCATTCTAGATCATTTTGAGGGCATTTATTAGTTGAGCAGACCATAGAAGAAAGAATCCAGAGGGACACTTAAATAATTAGGAGGCAAGAAGGAAAGTAATAGTGCTGGGGAGTAATAAAAGTGTATATATAGGTGAAAGGTGGTACAGGGAAAGGTTTTAGTCCTGAGTGGGAGAGAGAGGTCCTGAGAAAATCAGGATAATTAAGGCCCTTGTACAGACAAGTATAGCTGTTCCTTGAGGATCAAAAATATTCCTGGATATCATACTACTAACTGGTTAGGATTAAGGTGAAAGAACATGGAAACACAATCCTATTATATGAGACAAAAGTGAACACTAAATGGAAACCCAGAGGTAACTAATCGAGTACACAATGATAGCTCTGATTAGCAGCAATGCCTGTAGATACAGACCTTCAGTGGAAAAGATTGAAGTCAGAGAAGAGTGTGATCATGTGACTGATGGAAAGCTGTGGTTCACTGTTGTATCATGAGACAGTATCGCACAGCATATCACTAGTCTGGAAGATATCAAAATTCCAAACCTGAAGTATGATTTCTACTGAAAATGTGTACCTCTTGCACCATTATAAACTTGAAAAATTGTAAATCAGGCCATTGTAAATTGGGGACCGTCTATATTCAGATAATGGTTTGAACTTCACAAGAGCTGGTAGGATTATATCTTTTTTTTCTTTTTCATGAAAAGTAAATTTTCACTAGAAATTATGCTGTCAGTATAAGTGTCATTTTTCTATTTGATAGATATGGACAGTTTTTAACCTTGTTTTCCTTCAAATTTATATATAACACAGATCATGGATAAAATATTGGCTTTTTTTAGTGTAATCTAATATATGATTAAAATATAATTTCAGAAACCTTAAATTACAGCATTCTCAAAACACTAAGATTTACCTTAGTGCTATGTATCTGGAAGGACTAATTATTCATCCATCCACCCAATCACATTTGCACACATTTTTAATCATTCTTGAGTTCCAGCATATCTCAGGTTTTATAAATACAGATATTCTTAATGTAACTTCCAGGGAATTCGTTTCACCTGTGCACCTAAATTTTAAATTGCCTAGTGGGGGGAGGGCCCAAGATGGCGGAACAGCATGGAGGGCTTTTCCTGCTTCTATCATTCCCGAAATGCAGCCAGATCAACACCAAGCTACCCTGCACACCTAGAAAACTGATTTGTGGATTAACACAACAGTCTGCACAACCCGAACTACAGAACTCGGCAGGTATGTAGCACCCAGCACGGAGAGGTAAACTGGGGGAGAGAGAAGCCGTGGATGGAAGGAAGCTGTTTTTTCTTGCAGAGGGAGGCAGAGACGATGGGGGAAAGAGTATAGGAAAATCACACCCCCCAAGAGAAGCTGGAGGGAAAGTGCAAAAGTGAAAATAGCCACAATGACTGAACAAAAAAGGGAGAAAGGAGAGGGTTTAAATTCCATTCCATGGAGTCTGAAACACCATAAATGGATACCTGGAGGGGCTCTGATGGGAAGGGTGAATCCCCAGGAGCAGAGAACAAAGTCCAGGGTCAGTGGGTCACACAGGTTGTGGCGGTTCTCAGGCTGGGAAGCCTCCCCACATGCAAACATCCCAGCAGATTTGCTGGTGATGGAATAAGGGTGAAGCCTGGCACCAAATGTGTGTTGTGATTTTCCATAATCCCTGAAATACTGTTGCTACAAGATCATGTGAACTTTTTCTGGAGGCAGGCTGGCACCTGGCCACAGTCACTAGGCATGGGCAGCATCACAGTCCTGAGAATGTTCATGGGGGCAGGCTGGCTCCCGGCCATTGCTCTGTGAGACCCTCCCTCAGAGGATCTGAACAGATCAAAGCCACAGTCCCTCAGAAGTGAGGGGTTGGGAAACAGCCCCATCTGAGATAAAATTCAGGAGGGAAGTGCTGCCTGGCAGCCTGACGGCCTGGTCATGGACAAGACAGCATAGAGCGGGGAGTGGATGGAAGCTGGAGACACAGAAGGGATGCCTGTTTGCCTGTCGGGAGAGCAGAGCTCACCAGAGACTGGATAATTGGATGACACCGTTTTCACCACTCCGGTGCATGCGCATACATGCGTACAGGTGCTATAGCACTACTCCAGTAAGCTAAGCAGCGCCATCTACTGGAGAAGGAGCCATTACACTAAACCCCACCCAAGTGGGCCAACAGCTCTCTTAACCAACACCGCATCTCTGCCTGCTTAGTTTGCAAACAATAAAGTGCTTCATAGCTTGACTCCTATGGGAAACCAGATGTAATTGCAATCAAATTTCATTATGTTCACCTATTTGCTGATCCTTTTGAATAATTTTTTAAAAATTATTTCTGCTATTTTTTTTACTTTTTTGTACATTTTTCAAATTCTATTTTACTTTCATCATTTCATTTTATTGTATTCGTTTTTTTAAATTTTCAAACGTTTTCCTTTCTTTTTTTTTCCTTTTTTTTTTTCTTTCTGGTCAAACAACCAGAACAAAACACAGCTAGGATCTAGCATCCTTTATTTGATTTCTTTGTGTTGTTTTTAATTTTTTAATTTATTTTTTTTTTTACTTTATTAGTTTCTTTTCTTCCTTCAAAACGGTGAAATGAAGGAATTCACCTCCAAAAAAGGAACAGGAAGAAATGACAGCCAAGGACTTAATTAACATAGATACAAGCAAGATGTCTGAACCAGAATTTAGAATCACAATAATAAGAATACTAGCTGGGGCTGAAAACAGATTAGAATCCCTTTCTGTGGAGATAAAAGAAGTAAATGGGATGCAGCAAAGGTGGTCATAAAAGGGAAGTATATAGCGATCCAGGTCTTCCTAAAGAAGGAAGAAAGGGCTCAGATACACAATCTACTTACACCTAAAAGAGCAGGAAAAAGAACAGCAAATAAAACCCCAAACCAGCAGAAGACAGGAAGTAATAAAGATTAGAGCAGAAATTAATGCTACCGAAACCTAAAAACAATAGAACAGATCAATGAAACCAGGAGCTGGTTCTTTGAAAGAATTTAATTAAAGAATTAAAAAAATTAATAAACCCCTAGCCAGTTTGATCAAAAAGAAAAAGGAAAGGACCCAAATAAATAAAATCAAGAATAAAAGAGGGGAGATCACAAGGAACACTGCAGAAATACAAACAATAATAAGAGAATTTTATTAGCAACCATAGGCCAATAAAATGGGCAATCTGAAGAAATAGACAAGTTCCTAGAAACATATAAACTACCAAAACTGAACAGGTAGAAATAGAAAATTTGAACAGACCCATAACCAGTGAAGAAACTGAATTAGTTATCAAAAATCTCCCAAACAACAAGAGTCCAGGGCTGGGTGGCTTTCCAGGAGAATTCTACCAAACATTTAAAAAAGAGATAACACCTATTCTTTTGAAGCTGTTCCAAAAAATAGAAATAGAAGCAAAACCTTTTTTTTACTTTCAGACAAAAATTTATTTGAACACTGATTATTTCACTTAATTTTTCTCTAGTAATACATTTGCACTTACTATATTTTATTATTGATANTCTTGATGATGACAGCTTTGTAGTAGAGGCTAAAGTCTGGGATGGTGATGCCTCCCATTTTGGTTTTCTTCTTCAATATTACTTTGGCTATTCATGGTCTTTTGTGGTTCCATACCAATTATAGGATTCTTTGTTCTAGCTTTGAGAAGAATGCTGGTTCAGTTTTGATTGGGATTGCATTGAATGTGTAGATTGGTTTGGGTAGTAATGACATTTTAACTATATTTATTCTTCCAATCCATGTGCTTGGAATGTTCTTCCATTTCTTTGTGTCTTCTTCAATTTCCTTCATAAGTTATGCTCTCTGCACCTGTGAGCACTGCTGTACCCAAGAAGACTATTTGACTGTCCAGGGCCTCTCCATTCAGAAAGTGTTCTTTGAATGGTATCTCTTGGTGTCTCTTGTTGAGACCTTCGTTATTTTACTTTCCTACTCGTAGTGGTATTTGAGATTCTCCACCATGTGTACTTTGGCTTGTTTCCTGAGGTAGCCCTGGAGAAGAAAACAGACAGACAACACACAGGGAACAATGGCACACAAATCCACAGACAAATCCAACAAACAGGCAAACCGAAAGGGAAAACGAAAAAGTAAAGAAAAAAGATGGAGGAGGGAAGGCGAATAATAAAAAATAAAAATACATAAAAAAGGAAAAAAAGAAAAGAGAAGGAAAAAAGAAGAAACCCAATAGACAACAGTTTAAGGCATATAACCAGATTTCCCAGCCACAAATAAATAACTGGGTGTATCCAGTGCTGGTTGAAGAGCATAAAGAAAGAGAGAAATGACAGGGCAGGGATGAGGCAAAATTGAAAATGAAGTGAGCAGGCAGAAGGAATAAGCAGCTTTTTTCAAAGAGCAAAAAAGTGGAATATGGTTGAAGAGGTGAAAGAAATGATGATGGTGTTATCCAGAGAAACTATATAATCTAATTACTCCAGAGAAAGAGACGAAAAGTTAAGTAGGTGTAGAATTTACATCTAGAGAAGGATTAAATGTGACTGTTTAAGCAAGCCAGTGACCAGAATTGTTCTTGCCCCAGCTCAGTTAAAAAAAAACAAAAACAAAAACAAACAAACAAACAAAAAACGAAGAGGGAGAGGGCTGCCCCCTAGCAGTGATGGGCGTGGTGTGATCCAATGCCTTAGGCGGGAGTTCTGCCTTGGAGGTTGTGGGGAGGAGAGTGGCGGTGCTCCTGTCCCTTCTTGAACCAAGCACTGCACCTCACTTTTTTGTGTGTGTAAATTCCCCGTGCCAGGGGCACAGCCAAGGTGGGTCGCGCTGTATATCCCAGGCCAGACCTCATTTCCAGATCCCAGTCTGCGTGCCCCACTGAAATTGCCAGAGACACAAACTCACAGGCGATCCCCTCAGGGCAGTCCCAAGCCTCTTGCTTTCCTCCTGGGGATTGAGCCAGAAGCTGCTGCTCCTGTTTCCTCTAGTCTTCTCCAGGTCGGGTTGGTGAGCAAGGAGCAGTTTCATCCAGGGATCACCTGGGACAAGTGTGTCCCGCCCAGGGTCTGCTGGAGAGCAGGAAACCAGGTCCATCTGTGTCTCATCACCCGAAACACAAATCTCCCAGTTTTAAGCCCTTCGCCTCCCTTCTAGGGATCCAGCCGAGCCAGAAGAACAAAGGCATGGCCGCCGGCCCCTCCAGGTTGAGCAGGCACACAGGGAGTTGTTTTCCCTGGGATACCCTGGGACGAGTGCGTCCTGCCTAGGGTAGCTGGAGAGCAGGAAACTGGGTGCCTCTGTGTCCCGAGCAGAGGTTTTTCTGTTCCCCAGTGACAGGGACCATGTCTTGAGCCATTTCGGCCACTCTCTTTCCCCACTAAACTCCCCGCAGAGGGGGATCGCCCCCGTCCCTCTGTGTCTCTGGTCCTGGCCCAATTTTATCTTCCCCAGTTCACACTCACGTTAGAAGGTTTTCTCAGCAGACCCTGCCTCCTTTTCCTCCCAAACTCCTGGATTCTGTAAGGTTTCCTATGGCTTCAGGCCTTCTCCGTGCGAGATATGGGGGCGAGTGCAATGTACAGAGTTCCTACTTCTCTGCCATCTTGCCCCCTCCTCAGAGGTCATTTATTTTAAATTCTTTCTCAAATCAGTGTGCTCCACAAAAACAGGCTGAAGTTGGGGCTCCTGGGTGGCTCAGTTGGTTAACCATCCGACTTCGGCTCAGGTCATGATCTCACCATTCATGAATTCGAGCCCCACATCGGGTTCTGTGCTGACAGCCACCTCAAAGCCTGGAGCCTGTTTCAGATTCTGTATCTCCCTCTCTCTCTGACCCTTCCCTGCTCACAGTGTCTCTCTCTCTCTCTCAGAAATAAAACATTAAAAACATTTTTTTAAATTTGTTCCTGGGCTCTGTTGATATATTTTTTAAAGACTTTATTTTTCATGAATAATTCATTAGTAATATGAATGAATAACTCTGGGAGTTTGTATGGATAAAAAAATACGTACTCAGAAAGGGCTAAACTTACTATCACCTGCATTGTTTACATTGTTTGAGCATAGCTCTGAATGATTGAGGCTGATTTTAGGACAAGCAACTGCCATATTTGTCCATGCAGTGCTCTGATACCACCTTCAAAGACAAAACTAGGATTTCAAAGAATCATTGAAACAACAATCCATGATTTAACACCCATGTTCAACCACCAAACCCAGGTGAAAGAAAACAATTTTAAATTTAGTTACATTGCATACATCAAAAATACACCTAAATATTAATACAAATGCAGAAACATAATAACAGTAGATTTAAGATTCATTTCATATAGATAGCACATTAAAAACAAAGGTTCTATTAATCACAAATTACCTTTATTAATTATAGTCACTTAAATGAGGTAATTCAAAATGCCAGAGAAAACAAAGGCCTGTACTTAATGGTCAACAGATACTATTGGCTTAATTATGGAGCCCTGTCCAATTATAAGGGTCTAAAGTCTGAAATTCTTCATCTTATTGCATGGCGTTTGGTTAGGAGGGGGACATGTCTTTATTTTTTTAATTAATTAATTTTTAATTTAATTTCTTTTTTTTTTAATTTTTAATTTAATTTCAAGTTAACATAGTGTAGTATTGGTTTTGGGAGTAAAACCATGTCTTTTTAAAATTTAAATACAATTTGCCAGATTTTTCCAGTTTCATTTATACAAAACTGACCGTTCTTTTGCTGAAATCTGTACTGGAAGATGAATCAAGTTTGGCACTTCCCTCTTACCACACAGTGAACTGGATATAGCGATAACTATGTCCCATCTCAGCCAAAAGGTTTGTAATGGGAGGCTGGCACCTCATAAATCTAGTGGCATGAAAGTGATTTTTGTAAAGAAGAAATGACACACATTTAACCAGTTCTTGTTACAATCTTCCAGCTGCCATTTCTGTCTCACATATAACCATCAAAGGGAGCAGAGTGTCCTGTTGTTCTTCATCCCTGTCATAATAGTCTCACTGAAATATGCAGAATATTTAGCATTTTAGGTGCAGGCCTTTTTATCAATGTCTCTTCAGTATATGACTTAATGCATGAATGCCTTTTTAAAATTCAACTGGTGATGCCAAGTAAAAGCATCCTACATTTTCAGAATAGAAACAAAATGAGTAAGGGAACCATGTTTTAATTACATATGTATAGTAAGGAAATATTCTAAGGCTCAAAAACGCTTTTACTCATAAGTTAATACGTGAAAACAATTGAGCTTGGAATTCATGAGAAGCACTGTCATCTTATGAAAAAAATGGATTCTGGTTAAAAAAAACAATACTTAAAATAAGAATGAGATAATTATTTTAATAGCCTATTGAGGACTTTAGTCAAAAAGGGAGGGTACAATTTGGACACCTTATTAATCATTCGTTTTTTGGAGTTGTGTGAATTATAAGCTACTCTGTTGGGTTAACTCGATTAGAAGTGCTCACAGATATCATAAATCTCTTCATTTTAAGTGCATCATTAATTTTATGACAAAATTAACCCAACACCATTAGAGCAACAGGCAAATCTTGACAGCTATTCTTTTATTTAGACTATTCTAGTTGAGATTTTAGGGGGTCCACAAACAATTTTAACAGTTCACTAGGTTTTGACCTTGAGCCCACTACAGCTGATGGGATCCTAGGATCAGCAGTGATAATATCGTTTCTATTGCCCTGTGGGAACAGTCAATGAACAACGCAGCTAGCTGTGATACATGAAACCTCTCCTTACACACAGAGCCATCCTTGATGTGTTTTCACTCTAACAGGGAAGATTACTTTAGCTTTCTGCTTGCAATGTTCTGATAACCTTGCATATTTAATTGTAATTGAGAGTCAAGTGACTTCTACATAGTATGCATTTTAATTAGTTATCAAATGAATAGGGAGGCTGTTTGTCTAGATTTTCTTTCTTTGTACTAATTAATTGAGAATTATGGGTCAGGATCTTGTCTTGCAGAATCCATTGAAGACATTTATTTCAAATATTTATATACATTCACTTACAAGCATAAGATTCAGAGTTCATTTTATGATCTAATATACAGAGTTCATAATATGATCTAATGATCAAAAAGAACATTTCCATGAATGTGCTGGGATTATGCTGCAAGTAATAATGACGGTAAAGTAGTCAAAAAGATTTATGTTTTCTGTTGCAATCTTTAAGGTGAATACAAGTTTATTATTTTGAATATTGTTAAGCAAGGAAAAGAGAAATCTGTAGGCAAAATTATATCTCAATTGAACAAAAATATATTAAAAATAAAGGACAGGGGTGCCTGAATGGCTCAGTCGTTTAAGTGTCCATCTCCTTCCTAATATTGGCTCAGGTTGTCACCTTACAGTTGTGAGATCAAGGCCTGCATCAGGCTCTGTGCTGAGCATGGAGTCTGCTTGGGATTCTCTCCCTCTCTTTCTCTCTGAGCCTTCCCTCTCACTCTCTCTCTTAAATAAATGAGAATTTTTTAAAAACGGAAAATAACTCAAAATTTGAGAAGTCCATAGAAAATAAATGGAATGTAGAAATGAGGCAGTGATTAGCATTCAAATTTTTTTAAATAAAAACATTTAGGCAAAAATCAGTTCAGTTCTAAACTTCACCTTGTGCCCATAATTAATGCCACTGCCAAAATGGTCACAATAATGTCTGTCTTGCAAATAACTTTAAAATTAAAAAAAAATATACATATTGGTCTAGAGAGTTTGTATCTGATATGCCTATATTTACTAAACATGTGAATGACCTTCCCCATGCCACTGTGTGGTTCTGCAAATGTGAGATGATTAAGGATCTTGAAAGAGGGTAAACATAGTTCTCTGGTCAACAGTGAATGTAAATTGCTGTTCTTCATGCATAAAAGAAAACTTTTGACCCTTCCTCTGATAGGGATTGAGAAGAATGAATTTGCCAGATCAATAGCTGCAAACTGCCACGGTATGTTTGTATATTTATTATTTAGACAAATGGTGTAGGATGGGAGTCACTGCCACTATATATTTTAGATCTTTATTAGTGGCACAAATCTCTGAAGTTTCTCTGGGAATTAGTTCTTGCTTTACCTTTTCTCTTTCTTTTTTCTCCCTCCCTCCCTTCCTTCCTTCCTTCCTTCCTTTCTCTTTCTTTCTTCCTATTTTGGCCAGATAATAGGGCAGTTTGGGGAACTTCCTCTTAACTCTTATTTTAGTCACTTTTCCTCCATAAATGCATGTCAGAGTTCTGTCAGATGCTCAGTATACACCTCCCAATTGTGCTTTGAGGAGCCAGGGAATAGCTTCTGGGTAGTTCCTTGGATGTCCTAGATCCACTATAAGATAAATGTTATTCATGTGGACTCCATAGACTTTCAGTAAATGTAGGACGTGATGATTTTAAAGTACCTTGTTATCTTCATCAACTTGGATACTATACCTTTCAAAAGTTCTGAGTATTTCTTTTTTTCATTGCAAGGTTAAGACAGGTAATTGACATGGACCTCTTTGGTCTTCTGACCTACACAGTACACCTTGAGTTGATTATTGGCTAACGTGAGTTTATTATTTTCTTTTTTAATGGTTAAATAAGTCATCCAACAGTACAATCTTTATAATTACTATTGTTCCATATTGTTTAAGAACCACAGCATCTATGTAAGGCAACACTTGATCTTTTATCTGTAATTCGTCCCTGTCACCACCAGCGAGACTCTTAGAAATTGTGGTGCTACTGCATGTTAGGGTAATCATCATCCCACTTACCACCAATAATGGGGTCCTTATTATATCTGGCTGGCAGATAAATCTGTTTTAGAATTCCTTCCTGATATTTTACTTTGACAGATAACTTCATATTTCCCAAAGCAGAGCTTGAGATAAGGGCTTTATGCAAGCAGTTCATATTGGGTAGTGATCTGGAGACTATCTGCCGGAAATCTGGAATAGTGCAAAAGCTATACAGATGAGTATTTTTAAATTGATCACCAATATAAGAAACTTGGACTTGTTTCTTAGAGAACTTCAAAATAAATGGGAAGAATGATGCATAGAATTGGATGTCTAAAAGAAGTAAGGGACATTTTTTATTGGTTAATGATTGCTCCATGGAGCATTAACACCTTCATATCCCCAGGTCACACATTCCTGAGTTCCAAGTGGATTCCTGTAGAATTCCTTGTTCCCCCCATGGTTGGTCCTAATGTCATTTGTCATCAAATAATCAAGGTCATCTAAAAGTGCAGTTTGAGTAAGGAAGAACTGTAAAATCTGGGGGAGCACATTCAAGAGTGGATTATAAAGGTGTTGGACCATGAAGGAAAAATATGAGAGAATTTTTTTAACATCATGAAAGAACAGTTAGACTTAGCCTTTTTCACCAGCTCAGAAATACCCCAGGTTAGAAAGCAAGAGTGTACTATAGGCCAAATAATGCCCCATAAATATGTACATACCCTAATCCTTCAAACCTTTGAATATGCTACCTTATTTGGAAAAAGGGACTTTGCAGATTTATTTAAGGCTGTGGACCTTAAAATGAAGAGATCATCCAGTATGATTCCATTTAATCACATGAGCCCTTAAACACAAAGAACTTCTGACTGAAGGGGGTAGGAATCAGTAGAAAGTAAAGCAGGGATATTATTAGCATGAGGGAAACATCAAACATGGTTCTGAAATGTAGGGGCCTACACACAAGGACCAGAGAAATACCTCTGGGTGCTAAAGTTGGACCCCACCTGACAGCCAGCAAGAAAACAAACCTTAGTCTACAACTACAAGGAACTAGGTTCTGCTCTGGATCTTATTGAGCTTGGAAGCAGACCCCTCCCAGAGCCTTGGATAAGAACTCGCATAGCCTACACCTTAATTTTGGCCTGTGAAAGCTGGAGTGGAGAATCTAGTCAGGCCAAACTGGACCTCTGGTCTGCAGAACTGGAAAGGATATATATGTGTTTTAAGTGGCTAAATTTGTGGTAATTTGTTAAGGAGCAGTAGAAAGCTAATCCATAGAAAGACTAAGCACAGAGACCAAGTGTTTTGAACTTGTGCAATGCTAAATGCTACAGCGAGGATAGAAAGAGAGGTGGAAGGTGAGGATGAGTAGTGGGAAGCAAGAGGTATCTAATGAACCTTGCAAGGACAACCTCTGAAGGAAGAGATAGGGCTACTAATCTCTGTGGGTAAGTTCTAAGGACTAAAAACAGGCTGTGGATAGGGAATTGTAAGCAATACTCAAAAGATATTGCAGTAAGAGTGTTATTAACAGTTAATGAGGAAACTAGCAATTTTAGGGGAGACTGGGTGACTTGGTTGAGTGTCCAATTCTTGATTTTGGCTCAGGTCATGATCTCATGGTTCATGGGACTGAGTCCTGCTTTGGGATCTGTGCTGACAAGGCAGAGGCTGCTTAGGTTTCTTTCTCTCCCTCTCTCTCAGTCCCCTCCCCTCTCAAAATAAATACATAAAAATGAAAAAACAGTTATGATCCAAAAATATTGATATATCAGTATGATATGGAAGCTATTGAGAATTTTGAGGCTAAATGGAGCTAAGTAAACAAAACTATTGGTAACCTACTAATATTTTCTCTGATGCAACTGAGTCTTTGCATAGTGAAACAAAGTGGGGGTAGGAGGGCGACTTGTGGTTTCACCATACTCTGTATCAAGATGCAAAGTCCTGAGATCTGTACTAGAAAAGAAAGTTGTTAGTCATCCTTCCACTGAACAGTTACTGTCCGCAATGCAAGCCAAATTTCTACAATCTTTCGAAGAGTGGTGCTGCCAGAAAATAAGACAGATATCTAAGACTGTTTCCACAAATGGTAAGGGGTGTGAATACACCTTGCCTCTTCTCTAATGCTTTTACAGAAGATTAGAACACAATATAGAACAAAGTATTTGGGAATGTAGCTGGGTGTGGATTACAGAAGGAATTCTGGTACTGTGATATACAGGAGCATTGATATTTTTATGTATTTCTTTATGTCATTATTTAAGTAAATAAAAATACACAAATATGAGAATGAAAATAATCCTATTGGGTTCTAGGAAAGACGCACTAGGATAAATGAGGGAGAAATGGTCCAGAAGTTATAGGCCTAAGAAAGATATGTAAGAGGCATAACATTGATGAAATGTGGGAACCAATAAATACTGCATAGTGGGCAGCACTGGAAGTAGAATGTTGTATCTGCACTTAAACATCAGCAAATAGAAAAGAGAAAATAAAAACACCTTGAAAAGTTATTATATTTTTTAATTCCATAGCACAGAGAGACATGAGGGCATCATGCCTTAAGCTTACAGAATTGTTGAAAAAGAGAATTTTTGCAAATTAGTTGGTATTGTGAGTAGGACTCAGGAAACAGTTACTATGACACCTCAGCAGAAAGCCATGAGAAGAAAATACACTACACAGAACAATAAAAAAACTAAGTTAAAAACAAAGCTGAGTGAAATAAGGAAAAACTCATCCTGAGGAACATTCATAAATGCACACCTGAAAAATCAATGGCGTCTGCAGGGGGAAAATAATATTAAAAATGCAGGTCAGAAACCTGAAAATCTCTTTTAGAATAAAAGAGAAATTATTAAAATGATACATGTGAGAAAAAGAAAGACAACCTGAGAACTAGTGTTTTGTATAATAAAGAAAACAATCTGCACAAAATAAAGACATCCTGAAGAAAACGAATCTCAGCTGAAAACAGATTGTTGTAGTAGACAAAATTAATAAAAACATATGCAGCAAAATACTTTTATTATAATTAGCTTTGTGCTTTTAAGTCTAGGGAGAAATATTAAAAAAAAAAAAGAAAAATCTGTTTGGTCTCAGACTTATCCTTAACAACGCTGAATACCTGAAGACAGTGTGAGGCAGGTGTAACCTAATTTTAGAGGAAATGAAAAACTCCATACATTGAGTTGAGTTGACATTTGTATTTTAAGGCCTTAGAGAAATGTTTGTATAAATACAACAGTTCAGCAAATATACCACAGATAGTCTTTTTATAGGGATATTTGATGAAATATACCAATAAAATAAGACTTAAATCAGAATAAAGAAATTAAGAATGAAAAAAATCATGTACTATAATGAATGATGAGGTTTTTTAAAAAATGCGTATTTATTTATTTTGAGAGGGAGAGAGAGTGGAGATGGGGCAGAGAGAGGGAGAGAAAGAGAATTCCAAGCAGGATCTGTGCTGTCCATGCAGAGCCCCTTGTGAGGCTTGATCTCATTACCTGAAAAATCATGACCTGAGCTGAAATCCAGAGTGGGCTGCTTAACCGAGATACCCAGGAGTCCCTGGGAACGATGAGTTTTAAAAAAGGAAATATTGAATGTAAAAATTGTTGAAAATTTTCCAAATAACTAATAAAGAGTAGACAAAATAATACTAGTTCAGTTTGATAGGGAAAATCTGTTGTAAGATGGCCGACAGGACTAAAAAGAAAACACCTGACCCCCATTGATGAGGAATGCGGAAGTAACTGGCTATAAATAGTTCCCTCTGCTAATGCTTGGGGTCAGACCTCTGGAGAATGATCTCTGATTCCGAAGGTGGAAGGTGTAAAATAAAACTCCTCCCTTCCAAGATCTCAAGTGCTGCTTGGTTCTTCTGCTGGATGATCCAGACCAGATTCTGTAACATTTGGTTTCCTGACTGAGAAACCCAATGGCACTGGCCCGTTGTTGCCACAGGTTAGGGGAAATGGCGAGGTGATGACAGAATGGGGAATCCCAAAGAAGGTGCGCCCTGCCTGAAATTCAGCCGTCTCCAGCTCAGTCACCTCAGGCAGGCCCTGCTCCGCTGTTCCTGCCAGACTCCAGGAGACTTGGCAAGTGAGGACCTGGAATCTACCTCAAAAACCGGTAAGGCCTGGGCCCTAAATCTGACCTGTCCTGCTCACTCATAGTGGTAGAAGGAGGAGCTGATCACTCCCCAGAGACTTCAGTGGTCTCATCCATAGAAATTCTGAAATTTTGTGGGAGGGAATGTAATAATCTCTGGTGTATATGTGAGTGTGAATGTGTGACTCAGCCTGGCTTGCCTGCTGAGTTTGATTCTGTGGCTCCACAGGTGGTCACACTTAAAGTTCCCAAAAGTCTACAGAGTCTGAGGGGCCTGTCTGCAATTATGTGGTGAATGACCTATAGTCTATGGTGGCAATGGAATAGTTTCCAATGGTAAGTCACAAAGCTGAGACCACTCTGGCTAAGTGTCCCCTATGTTCCTTTGGGACATGGCCAGCCCGGCATCTGACTGGTCTCCTCATTAGAGGGGGGACCCCTACCCCTTTGTCTTTGCGACACCGCCTCATGGGAACATTATGGAGTTGGGACAAAGCAAACCCACAGTTCTTGAAACTATGATTAAGAACATTGAGAAGGGGTTTTCGGGAGACCATGGAATTAAGATGACCCCCAGCAAATTAAGGGCCCTGTGTGAGTTGGAATGGCCCACTTTTGGGGTAGGATGGCCCTCAGAGGGAATCTTAGATGTGCCAATGGTCCACTGCATCTGGAAACCAAGTTTACCCTGATCAGTTCCCATATATCAACTCCTGGTTAGAGATTGCCTAAGCCCTCCCCTCTTGGGTGTGATTTACCTGCAATGAATAGCGACAGGCTAGGGTACAGAGGTTCTGACCTCCACAAATTCCCGCCAGTGATCCAGAGGAAGAACCAATTTTGTCCCCCCCCCCACCATAGGCTCCCCGAGACTGTCAGCACCTGATCCCCTGGCTCCTGATACTCCACCACCTCTGGACTCGACAGATCCTCTCTCCCCCAGACCAGCAGCCAGATTGTGCCCTCGGCCAGGTGCAGGTGTTCTCCAGATGGCCGATAGGAGAGACTGGTGTGTTGGCCGGGAATCCAGAATGAGAGAAACCTGAGAGATGTGGTAAAAATGGAACCCACCAGCGTGGCAGCTCGATGATGTATTACCAGCCTTTCCACTACTGATCTCCTCAATTGGAAACCTAACACACCATCATATTCTGAAAAACTGCAGGCAATGATAGACCTAATGGAGTCGCTCTCCCAGACCCACCGACCAGCTTGGGAAGACTGCCAACAGCTTCTCCACACTTTCTTTAACACTGAAGAGAGATGGAGAATTATCTAGAAATAGACTTTACAGATGTCCAGCCAAGTTGAGGATTTAGATACCTCCTGCTAATAATCTGTACATACTTTGGATGGGTTGAAGCTTTCTCTACCAGGACAGAATGGAGCTGGTTCGGCCTGCTGGCCACAATCCACAGTGATAATGAGCCTGAATTTGTGGTGGACATTATACAAACTTTAACCAACTCTCTCTCAACGTCACTTGGAAGCTTCACACTGCTTAGCAGCCTCAAAGCTGAGGGAAAGTAGAGCAAATGAATTGCACCCTCGAGGGAACCTTAGTCAAGCTCTGTCAGGAAATAGACCTCCCATGGCCAAGCCTGTTCCCCCTGCCCTTCTGTGTGTCTGTTGCACACAGGGCCTCTAGGTTTCTCTCCCTTTGAACTAATATATGGGAGGCCCCCTCCATTTCTAGGGAGTCTCCCAGGGAACCTACACCAAATAGGGGATAAGGGAATAAGAGCAACTTCAAGGGTTAGGGGCCACCCTCATAAGTTAGGGTGTTAAGTGTTAGGGGCCACCGTCATACTATACTATACAATAGTATACCATAAAGAGGGCCCCAATTTCATTAGGAACCCCCTGTACACCCTTTCTCACCAGGGGACTCCACTGGGTCAAAGATTGGAAGAAAGGCCCTCTGAAACCAAAGTGGACTGGTCCGCATAATGTTTTTCTGACCACCCCTACTGCCCTCAAGATCACTGATATCATTCCATGGTTTTGCAACTCCAGAGTCCAGAGGGACAATCTTGTGGAGCCCCCGCTCAAAGTCACCTTTTGGAGACGCCTAGATTCTTGGAATCTTCAACCCTGCTCCAGCCACATCGCAGAAGCTGGATGGTCTATGGATAGCAGTAGCCTAAGGAATCGCCATTCCAATAAGATAGACTGTCCTTACATACTCTTTGCCATCAGGTTGGCAGAGGTTACCCCAGACAACTGGGGAGATAGCGAGTGTTTCCTGTTTGTACTCCCCTTCCCCTTATGAATAAGATGTTCTGTCGGTATTGATTGCCTCTAATCTGGGCCCCATTTGTAAGATCAGAGCACCTTCAGTGGAAGAATCTAAGGAGTTTAAAAGCTTAAATGTGGTGTAACCTCTCTCGGTCTGTTGGTTGCCTGCCAGTAAGGTTGCTAATGCCATTTTGGGGAAGTGTTTGTACTGATGTATGTGCCTCATACTTCAAGAAAGAGATTGTGCTTAGAGTAACCTTCAGCCTTAAGGTTCAGGTTAAATGAGCAGTGTTGCTACCCATACTCATAGGGGCAGAGATAACCACAGGGATAGGGACTGGCATAGGAAGCATAGGCTCTTTTGTGCGACCAACAAGTGGCTGACTCCCTAGTGTCTTTACAGAACCAGATAAGTTCCCTGGCAGGAACCTCTTCTCTGCTGAGAGAAAGGGCACTTGCATCTTCTTCAGAGACTTTGTAAATCAGTCAGGAATAGTCAGAAGCAAAGTCAGGGAATGATTCCCTTTAATACAGACTAGATCTGTTTAAAGGGGCATCAAAAGGGGGAATGATGGGGAAAATCTGTTGTAAGATAGCCAACAGGACCAATAAGAAAACACCTGTCCCTGATTAATGAGGAATACGGAAGTAACAAGATCTAAATTGTTCCCTCTGCTAATGCTTGGGGCTCAGACCTCTGGAGAATAATCTCCTTTGAGACCACCAGTATAAAATAAACCTCCTGCATTTCAAGATCTCAGAGTGCCACTTGGTTCTTCTGCTGGGTGATCCAGACCAGATTCTGTAACAAGTTAAGTGTTATCAAAGTAAAACCACAAACTATATCAAAGACTATGAAGGTAAGTTAGATTAGGAGAATGAGACTGATAAATTTCTTATCTTAGAAGAAAACCAAAAGGACTTATTTTTTAAGTGAAAAGTAACAGTAAAACAGATAAGATGAATAAGTTTCAAATCAAAAGAGAAAAAAACAAGCAACATAAAATCTACATTGAGTAAACAGAAACTGAGGGGCACCTGTGTGGCTCCATCGGTTAAGTGTCTGACTCTTGATTTCAGCTCAGATCATGATATTATAGTTTGTGAGATTTGGCCCTGTGTTGTGATTCTCTCTCTTTCTCAAAATAAATAAACATTAAAAAGTAAACAGAAACTGAATAAAACTAAGTGATTAGGTAAAAGCATGAGAAGGATATAAAACCAAATATGTCAATGTTATGTTATATTTTAAAGGTGGGATAGAAAATTTAAATGTATGCGTGATTCTACAACATGAAAATTCTTGAAAATGGTAACTGGTTATTTCTAGTGTATTAACTTAGTGGTAATTTGTCTCTTTAAAAATACTTTCTAAGTTTTCTAAACAGACTATATTTTTTTACAATAGAACAAGCAATACAGGCTATGACAAAATAGTCAAAGAAGAATATTGGTTTCCTGTACTTTCACTTTGAGAGGGGAAAAGAGGCAAATAGAGGGAAATATGATTTTATATTAAGGAATAAGAAACGAGGGATTAGTTATCACTCTGGATAAGGGTACTGATTGCTGAAATTATAATCCAGGGAAGCTAAATATAATTGAATTTTACATAAAATAGAGCAAAGCCATCTTTACAATTAATGGAACTTCAAAGTCAGTGTGTGAAAGTATGTGAGATGTTTGTTGCAGTTGCTGTGTATTTACTTAGATTTCCACAAACACCATTGATGCTAGGTGATGGCAGGGATGGAGGTTACTTCTGTTTGCAGTCTCATTGTCCAGTGTTCTCTTACCTATCTTTTTACATTATCTACTGAAAATTTTGTAGCTCATTAGTCAAGTCACTCTAAACCTTAACTTTGTGTATATTTTTAAAATGTTGATTCTATTGAGAGAGAGAGAGAGTTGGGTAGGGACAGAGTGGGAGAGAGACAATCCCAAGCAGACTCCATGCTGACAGTGCAGAGACTGGTGAATCGTGAGATCCTGACCTGAGCCAAAACTAGGATTGAGCTTAATCGGCTGAGCCACCCAGGTACCCCTGTGTATTGTTTTTAAGTATCTCCATAAGCAGCCTTATATTCCAAACTAGTACATTATTTTTCTCAATTTCAGTTTATTCTCTGTGTGAAAAAATAGTTTCTCAATTATACTTAAATAATTGACCCAAATAAATTACTGATCTGAATTTCACTGTGGACATTATCTTTTGAAAGCTTACAACAGTTTTGTTATTGGTTTCCAACTACTATGGCATGAATAGTCTAGAAATCAATTGTATCAGGAGGCTCATACTTTATGTATTAAAACTGCAGAAGAAGCTATAGCTGAAAAATTATCTTGGAGTGAACAAATGAGCAAAGTGTCAGTGTTGGTTGCTTAAGTTCACTGTTATCTTATAAAGCACAGCTAAAGCGGGGCGCCTGGGTGGCTTAGTCGGTTAAGCGTCCGACTTTCACTTAGGTCATGATCTCGCGGTTAGTGGGTTCGAGCCCCGCATCGGGCTCTGTGCTGACTGCCAGCTCAGAGCCTGGAGCCTGTTTCAGTCTGTGACTCCCTCTCTCTCTGACCCTCCCCTGCTCACGCTGTCTCTCTCTCTGTCTCCTAGAAATAAATAAAACATTTAAAAAAAAAAAATCACAGCTAAAGAGGCAGACTATCCCTCAGACAATGAATACATCTAAGCATAGAATTTGTCAAATATGTCATCCTGAGTACTAATTTTTCTTTTGATTTCTGATCACTTTGGATACAAAAATAAGATCACTAGAAGGTGTAATGTCTACTACAAAAAAGTTAAACTTGAGGGGCGCCTGGGTGGCTCAGTCAGTTAAGCGTCCAACTTAGGCTCAGGTCGTGATCTCATGGTTCGTGGGTTCGAGCCCCGTGTTGGGCTCTGTGCTGACAGCTAGCTCAGAGCCTGGAGCCTGCTTCAAATTCTGTGTCTCCCTCTCTCTCTGACCGTCCGGTGCACACGCCCTCTCTCGCTCTCTGGCCCGCTCTCGCTCTCTTGCTTGTTCTCTTGCTCTCACTTTCGTGCTCTTGCTGTCTCTCAGAAATAATTAAAAACCATTTAAAAAATAATTTAAACAAGAGTGGTGACAGTGGATGTCTCTGTCGTGTTCCTGATCTCAGGGGGAAAGCTCTGTTTTCCCCCATTGAGGCTGACATTAGCTCTGGGTTTCTCATAAATGGCTTTTAAGTAAGTCCCTTCTACCCCGACACTCTCTCGAGGGTTGTTATTAAGAAAGGATGCTGTATTTTGTCAAATGCATCTATCGACAGGAACATATGGTTTTTATCCTTTCTTTTGTTACAGTGATGTATCACATTGATTGATCTGCGAATATTGAACCAGCCCTGTAACCCAGGAATGAATCCCACTTGATCCTGGTGGATAATTCTTTGTATATGATGTTGANTCTCCCTCTCTCTCTCTGACCGTCCGGTGCACACGCCCTCTCTCGCTCTCTGGCCCGCTCTCGCTCTCTTGCTTGTTCTCTTGCTCTCACTTTCGTGCTCTTGCTGTCTCTCAGAAATAATTAAAAACCATTTAAAAAATAATTTAAACAAGAGTGGTGACAGTGGATGTCTCTGTCGTGTTCCTGATCTCAGGGGGAAAGCTCTGTTTTCCCCCATTGAGGCTGACATTAGCTCTGGGTTTCTCATAAATGGCTTTTAAGTAAGTCCCTTCTACCCCGACACTCTCTCGAGGGTTGTTATTAAGAAAGGATGCTGTATTTTGTCAAATGCATCTATCGACAGGAACATATGGTTTTTATCCTTTCTTTTGTTACAGTGATGTATCACATTGATTGATCTGCGAATATTGAACCAGCCCTGTAACCCAGGAATGAATCCCACTTGATCCTGGTGGATAATTCTTTGTATATGATGTTGAATTCAATTTGCCAGTGTCTTGTTGAGGAATTTTGCATCCGTATTCACCAAGGATATTGGCCTGTAGTTCTCTCTCTCTCTCTCTCTCTCTCTTTTTCTTGCTGGGTCCCAGTCTGGTTTGGGAATCAAAGTGATGCTAGCTTTGAGGAATGAGTCTGGAACTTTTCCTTCCATTTCTCTCTTTCTTTCTTCTTTTTCTTTCTTCTTTTTCTTCCTTCCTTCCTTTTCTCTTTTTTTTTTCTCTTTTTTTTTTTTCTTTTTCTTCCTTCTTTCTTTTTCTTTTTTTTTTTTTTTTTTTTTTGTTTTTGGAATAGCTTGAGAAGAATGGGAATAGCTTGAGAATCAATTAACTTTGATTTAAATGTCTGGTAGAATTCCTCCAGGAAGGCCATCTAGCCCAGGGCTCTTATTTGTCAGGAGGGTTTTGATAAGTGATGCAGTTTCTATACTAGTTATGCATCTGTTCAGATTTTCTATCTCTTCCCATTTGAATTTTGGTAGTGCGTGTGTGTTTAGGAATTGGTCCATTTCTTCTAGGTTGTCCAGTTTGGTGGCATCTAAATTTTCATAGTATTCTCTGGTAATTGCTTGCATTTCTGAGGGACTGGTGGTCATGAACCCATTTTCACCTGTGATTTTGTCTATTTGGGTGATCTCTCTTTGCTGTTTTGAGAGACCTGGCTAGAGGCTTATCAATTTTATTTTCTTCCGAAAACCAACTCTTGGTTTCATTGATCTGTCCAACTGTTTTTTTTTTTTAATTCTATATTGTTGATTTCTGCCCTGATCTTTATTATTTCTCTTTTACTGCTGGTTTTGCGGTGTTCTTGCTCTGCTTCAAGCTCATTTAGGTGTGCTGATAGATTTTGTATTTGTGCTTTTTCCAGTTTCTTGCAGTAGGCCTGGATTGCAATGTATTTTCCTCTTAGGACTGCCTTTGCTGTATCCCAAAGAGTTTGGATTGTTGTATTTTCTTTTTCATTGGTTTCCATATATTCTTTAATGTCCTCTCTAATTGCCTGGTTGGCCCATTCATTCGTTAGTGGGGTGTTCTTTAACCTCCATGTTTTTGGAGGTTTTCCAGACTTTTTCCTGTGGTTGATTTCAAGTTTCACAGCATTGTGATCTGAAGGTATGCATGGCATGTTCTCAATTCTCTTATTTCTGTTGAGCGATGCTTTATGAGCTAGTATGTGATTGATCTTGGAGAATGTACCATGTGCCCTGAAGAAGAAAGTGAGTTCCATAGCCTCAGGATGTAGAGTTCTAAATATATCTGTCAAGTCCATCTGGTCCAATGTGTTGTTCAGGTCCATTGTTTCTTTAGTGATTTTCTGTCTAATTGATCTATCCATTGCTGTCAGTGGAGTATTAAATTCCCCTGCAATTAGCAATCACAATGGTTTGTGATTGTTTTATGTATCTGGGAGCTCCCGAATTTGGTGCGTAGACATTTATAATTGTTAACCCCACCTGTTAGATAGACCCTTCTTCATCCCTTCTTGCAGCCTTTACTTTAAAGTCCAGTTTGTCCGAGATAAGTATGGCTACTCCGGCTGTTTTTTGACTTCCAGTTGCATGATAGAGGTTTCTCTCTCCCCTCACTTTCAATCTGAAGGTGTCCTCATGTCTAAAATGAGTCTCTTGCAGAAAGCGGATAGACGGATCTTGGTTTTCGGGTGGTTTGTTTTGTTTTTTTTCTCCAATCCATTCTGATACCCTGTGTCTTTTGATTGGAGCATTTAGTCCATTTACATCCAGGGTTATTATTGAAAAATCTGGGTTTGGAGTCCTTGTGCTCTCTGTAGGATTCGTGCTTGTAGTGGGGTCTCTGGTATGTTGTGTTCCTTGCAACATTTCAGAGTCTGCTTTAGGGCTGGACTTGTAGGACTGGTTTAGTGGTGATGAATTCCTTCAATTTTTGTTTGTGTGGGAAAACCTTTATCTCTCCTTCTGTTCTGAATGACAGGCTTGCTGGATAAAGGATTCTTGGCTGCATATTTTTTCTGTTCATCATGTTGAAGATGTCCTGCCTATTCCTTTCTGGCCTGCCAAGTTTCAGTAGAAAGGTCTGCAACCACCCTGATGTGTCTCCCTTTGTACGTTAGGGCCCTTTGATCCCTTGCTGCCTTCAGAATTCTCTCCTTATCCTTTTATTTTGCCAGTTTCACGAAGCTATGTCATGCAGAAGATCGATTCAAGTTACGTCTGAGGGGAGTTCTCTGTGCCTCTTGGATATCAGTGTCTCTTTCCTTCCCCAGGAAAGGGAAAGGTACTTTGTCAAGTACCCCTTCAGCCCCTTTCTCTCTTTTCTTCTTCCTCTTCTTTTCTTCTTCTTCTGGATCCTATGCTATGGATGTTGTTCTGTTTGCTTGCATCAGTCTGCTCTCAAATTCTCCTTTCATGCCCCTCGATCAATTTATCTCTTTTCCTCAGCTTCCTCTTTTTTCTATAATCGTGTCTTCTAATTCACCTATTCTCCTCTTTGCCTCTTCAATCCGTGTAGTGACTGCCTCCATTTTATTATGCATCTCATTTATAACACCTTTTAATTCATCCTAACTAGTTTTAAGGTCCATAATCTTTGTAGCAATAGCGTCCCTGCTGTCTTCTATGCCTTTGTCAAGCCCAGTGATTAATTTTGTGACTATTGTTCTAAATTCTTGGTCAGTTATGTTGCTTATAAGTGCTTTGACCAAGTCTTTAGCTGTCACATCTTCCTGGAATTTCTTTTGAGGGGAGGTCTTCCGTTTGATCATCTTGGCTAGTTTTCTGTCCCCTGTATGTTTGGAAAGCTTGTTAATGCACTCTGTGCCTGTAGGTACTGCTATATTAAAGGAGGCTCATAGACTGGGGTCTGTCCATTCAGGAAGTGCCCTTTTAATGGTGTTCCTTGGTCTCTCTTGTTATGACTTTGGTTATTTTATTTCCCTACTCGTAGTGATATTTGGGATTCTCCACCATGTGTACTTTGGTTTGTTTCCTGAGGTAGCCCTGGAAAGGAAAACAGACAGACAGACAAACCTGGAACAAAACCACCCAAATGCACGAACATGCAAACCGAAAAGAAACAAGCCCCCAATCCCAAACCAACACAACAAAAGACAGAGGACCGTCTAAAAGCATAAAATCAGAAATCCCAGCTACAAATAAAGAGCAGGGTGCAGACAGTGCTGATAGAAACTAAGTTGACAATAAACTATTTGTAAAAAAAAAAAAAAAAAAAAGCATATAGAAACAGAAATAACAGGTGGGGAGAAAGAGAAATTGAACATTGACCAGGCAGAGAGACTAAAAGGCTTAATTCAGAGAGAGGAAAAGGAGAATACAGCAGGAGGTGAGGAGTAGGAGAGAAAAGGGGGGGAGTGGAAGGAAAGAAAAAAGAGAGAATGTTACCCAGAGAACGATATAGTCTGATTATTTCAGAGAGAGAAAGGCGGAGGTGTAGAGCATGCATCAAGAGACTGCATTAAGTATGCCTGTTTTGGGGCGCCTGGGTGGCTTTGTCGGTTAAACGTCTGACTTCAGCTCAGGTCATGATCTCCCGGTTCCTGGGTTGGAGCCCTGCGTCGGGCTCTGTGCTGACAGCTAGCTCAGGGCCTGGAGCCTGTCTTCGGATTCCATATCTCCCTCTGTCTCTGACCCTCCCCTGCTCGCTCTGTCTCTCTCTGCCTCTCAAAAATAAATTAAAAAAAAAAAAACTAAATAAATATGCCTGTCTAAGCAAACCTATAACCAGAATACCCAGTTCAGAGGAGGGGAGAGATAAGAACGAAATAAGGGAGAATGTATCTGAATAACAAGGCTTGATCTAGAGTTAATCATGGCAATACATCAGTACTGCTCTTGGCGGAGGGGCTGTTTGTTTTGGTATCCTCAATCGGGGCTCTGGAAAAAAAATAGTAAAAATATACATAAAAAATGTAAATAAAAGCAGCTATCCAGCGCAGATGGGTGTGCTTTGGTGTAGGCGGGTCTCGCGTCCACTATGGGTCCCAGGCACCCTTCCCTGAGGCTCCACCTTGGTGGTTGTGGGGAGAAAAATGGCAACCCACCCCCCAGGCCCTTCTCGAACCAGGCGTTGGGAATCACTCTTTTGGGTCTGATCTCCCTGTGCTGTGGGCACCGCCAAGGTGGGCCGTGTTCTATGCCCCACACCCAGCCTCATTTCCAGACCTTACTCTGTGCACCTGCATGATACCGCCAAAATGTAATCCCGCCGGCTAGCCAGGGCACTTCCTAGCAGGGGATCCAGTAGGAGACATGTCCCTCCTGATACTAACTGCGTCCCTTGCGTACCATCTATCCCAGAGGGAATTTCTGGAGACCAGGGAACCCAGCCCAAAGAAACCTCCGCAGTTAGAGTTAGGATCTCTCCGAAAGCCCTGTGGTTAGGGATGGGATGATAAGATCCCTCTCCATCCTGACCTGGGCCTCGGGTTTTCTCTTCTCCAGGGACCACTAATACCAATTTTCTATAACTCATGCATCATAAGTATTAAAGACTTGAAAACTTGGCAGTGCTGTTATTTTGATGCTGAGGGTTATTTGGATGAAGCTGTTACAGCTGAGATTCTTTTTTTAAATATGTATATTTAATTTTTTAGTGTTTAATCTTTTATTAATTTTTTTTCTTTCAGTTTATTGTCAAGCTGGTTTCCATATAACACCCAGTGCCCATCCCAACAAGTGCCCTCCTCCATGCCCATCACAACTCATTTTTCTCCTCTCCCCAAGACCCCATCTGCCTCATTTTGCTCTCAGTATTTAAGAGTCTCTCATGGTTTACCTCCCTTCCTTTCCCCGACTATTTTTTTCCCCTTCTGCGAGTTCCATTATTTTGATGCTGAGATTTAGTTTGACTTGTTTTATAGCTGAGATTTTTTAATAGTAGAAGGCAGAATGTAGGTCTCGATCATCTGTCTAAATAAGTGCTATGTTTCTTCCCAAAAGAGGTTTCACTTAGTATTTAGGTCTGTTGGGTGTTTCAACTTGGTTGGTAGTAGTAGCATATAATGGGCAGAATGCAGGGATCCTGCTAACTATCCTACCTTGTAAATGAGAACAGGTAATTAACTGGCTCCAAACTCGAGATGTTGAAAACCACTAATTAATTCCAATGTGTACTCATTTGGGTAGAAAGGATATTTTTACCATGAAGCAGTCATTTTTAGAATATATGTTCCATCAAAGCTCAAAGGCATATTTTAAGAAGGATTTTAGTGATGGTATTTAGAAAGTTTGGTCACTTTGGAGGAGAATTATACACCTGAATTTCTATAACACAAGATTTGCAGAATAGGCTTGAAATAGAAAGAACTAGAGCTATATTAATCAATTGAAGTAGTTGAAAAAATATCTTTGTCCCATAAACACTGAAGGCAAAATAATGGCAGAAAGAAGGACAGTGAACTCTGATATGGACCTGAATGAACGGACATGGGTTGGCATAATGTGGACAAGGCACCTGTGTAGATGAAACATAGGGGTTGAAAAGTATCCTGAGCTCTGTTAACAATGGCTTTCATCAATGTCCTAGTGAGGAAACTGGTCTTTGTGCCAGTCTGTGAGTGTTGGTTGGTTGTGTATCATACATGATTTGTGAGATACTTATGTTTCTATTAATTGTATTAAGATCACTTCAATGTATAGGTTCTCTTTCTTTCAAATAATAGCTTGTTAGATTTACAAAGCTCTGATATAAAAAGGCCCCTTTAGATAATAGAACTAATACACCTCATTGATTGTTTCAGTAAATCAGACCTGCCTACATGTGCATTTCCAGTCTGATACTCCGGATAGGTATAGCAATAACCATTCCACTTATAAAATAATGCCTAACTAGCACATAATGACATTTGAGTTTTGCACAAAGTACACTCTTTGAGAATGGGAAGGGCTGAAGAGCTTTGGCTTATTTCAACATAATTGTCACACTATTGGGTATAAAACCTACCTCTCTGTTGTATTTGAGAGACTGCAATAAGCAATGTAAGAAGGAGGTGAAACATAAAGTAAAGTAAGGAAATGTTTCTGCTTTAAGAAGAGAGAAAATGTGGGGCGCCTGAGTTGCTCAGTCAGTTAAGCGTCCAACTTCAGCTCAGGTCATGATCTCACAGTTCGTAGGTTAAAGCCCCGCATCAGGCTTTGTGTTGTCTGCCAGCTCAGAGCTTGGAGCCTGTTTTAGATTCTCTATCTCCCTTTCTCTCTGACCCTCCCCTGCTCGCGCTGTCTCTCTCTCTCTCTCTCAGAAATAAGTAAACATTAAAAAAAAAGAGAGAGAGAAAATGCGTTCTCTATTGTGCTTTTAGAAGTGATGTAATGAAATCAATCCTACCCCAGAATGTATGTTCTAAGAATGTAACTAAATTACATCTGTTTACTGAAATAGTTTCCTAGGGATACTATATTCCACAAAGATTCGACTTCTTTTACTTTTATAAACTACCCAACACAAGCACTTAAATATGTAGAATTTCATTTAAATAAGTCAGTCAACAATTTTTTATAAAGTATTTAACACTTCATTGTAGAAACATAGGCAAAATGACTATTATAACCAAAATGAAAAATACTGTTCAATTTAAAAAATGTACTTAAACAAGAACCTGAAAAAGTTTATGATATGCATAACATCGTTCAAGCAAAATTGCACTAGTATTACATAAATCAATAGTTTATAAAGGCCTCAATATGGCAAAGTTTAGAAATAGGTAGTATGCATGCACATAGTACAACAAAAAGTCTCTTTATAAAACAGCAGTTTTTTTAATGCTTGTACAAAGGGATAAAGAGCAACCACAAACATATTTCATCTGTTAGGTTAATACATTATGACAGCTAAAAGTCAGTCATGTCTAGCAGAGGAACAAAAAGCCCTCCATACCTTGTGAATAAATCTTTTGTGCCTTTAAAGATATCTGTATAAAAATGCTATCCTTTTTTATACAACTTAAATAAATCGTACTTATTTCAATCAAAATTTGAAAACAAACAAAAGAGTGAATGGGGTCCATGTGTTTTGCATAAACCAAAGAAACCAAAGTACCAGAGTAACTGGTCAGCATTTATACTCTCCACCTTTGAGTTGGGGCAGACAAGTGTTCTTCTATAACTTGGAAATTCCTTTAAGAATACAGTTTGAATAGGGCCAACGATGGGATAGCCATATTGTGTATTGGAAATATTTCCCAAGTGTTCTATATGGCAATGGCTGTTTTGCCTCTTCCTTTTGACCAAGCAAAGAGAATGCATTCACATAATTGAAATTCTGTTATCAATTTGTGTGCTTATATATTATTGTTTAGTGTTCTGTGTGGTAAAGTGTTGAGTTAATCTTCCACAAAATGCACATGACTGGGAAGAACTTTCTAAGGCATGAGTACCCGGTGCCCTGTTGTGCTCTCAGCTGGCTGTTTACCTCAGGACTGAGGAAGAACAAAAGGTCTTATCCCATAGCAAGTGTGGTCTTTGCGCTTCTGGTTATATTTTTTGCTATGTCCTACCACCTAAATATAGCTATTGTTTACAGGGTGTATGTGTTTAGTATATCACATAGAGTACACTAAATTTTGGCAAATGTAGTCCTATGTATCCATGCACATTATTAATTTTATATACTTTTTAAAGTTTTTCCTCAAAATTCTCATCTATCATGTGGCAGTCTAAGGCTAATTTCAAAGCAGGTGATGCTGGACTCGTGAGGGCTGGATATTTTCAGCTGTCTGAATCAGTCTTAATGGGCACAAAGAAGAGAGTTGACCATTCAATCGTTCCTCCATCAATTTAAATGGAAAAATAAAATGACATTGTATTACAGCTTTCAGATCATACAATGAAAAAGTGCAGAGATTCTCTTTGTTGATTAAGTAGAACCAAAAAAGTTCATATAAAATAGATTGCTCATATTCACACTACAAAGGAATATGTTGTTTTTAATTTTAACAAATTCAAAGGTGAATCATATCAGCAGCATTGTTGTAAATTGTATTGTAGTGCAGTTCTTTTTCATAAAAATACCATACAAATGGTCAATCAATAGTCATCAGCAAAAAATAAAACCCAGAAAACTCAGAAAACATTTAACCAGGAAAAAGATAAAGAAAGAGGTAATGCTGATGCCAAAACAAGTAAAATACTGTTGGAACATACAAAAGTCATCCTTATATTTTATACATTTATACAGCATATAAAAGGTATCGCTGATTATGCCACTGTCTCCCTTATCCCAATTTCTATTTTCTTTGGAAGCAGTTCTTTCCTTTCATCAACACTTCCTAAGGAGTTTCGACAGTTCTGCCCATCCATATATAATTTTGCATACACTGGATTGGAGTAATTTGTTGGCTGAAGGAGAGAAAAAAGAGAAATATAACTTTATTATCAGTTTCGACCACATTAGTTATTTTCTAGGATGTCTGTCATTTAATGTTAACCTTTATAGGCAAGACACTTAATTTGCTAAACAGTAATTATATAAATGTAATTTAAATTGTGTTTACATGCTTTAGGTTGACTTTTGCATGGTATTAGATTAAAAATAATTGTACTTTTTCAGGTAACTTGGGAATCTAAGTGGAGCTTTGACACGATAGTAAAAGCCCAAAAATACCTTTGTAACAACAATATTCATTGAGAGTTTATTTAAAAGTGTGAAACATTAGACCAAATCATCTCCTTTCCAGTCAGTATGTTTGCCCCCTTATTGCCATAGCAGCAGCAGGAAAGATGTGTTTACAGAAAGCCATCTAATTGCTTGAGGCTAATAATTTTTCAGTATGAAGTTAAAAACCGAAAAACAAAATAATAGTAAAGTATATTGGTGGAATAGACTTTAAAATAAAGACAATATTTTTGCTTCAAACAACGTATATGTGTCATTGGAAGCATTTTGGGTCCTTTCAAGAAATTGTGAGGTCTGTAGTCTTAATTTTTATAGATATTTAGAATGCTGTGAAGCGGAATTGAGACATGCAGAAGTGACCTCCTTCAGTTGAAAAACATGCAAGGTTTCATGATTTTATGACTTGAAACGTAACCCAAGAATTTACTGCCTAGTCTTTGCGTAGTTTTGTTCTGTCTTCCCAAAAGCAGAACACTAAATCTTAGTTACAAACAAATATATAATCTTTGTTCCATGCAAATGAGACAAACATGATAAACAATGAGAATGGACAAGAGCTGATGGGAGAGAGGTGCAAGGGAGAACACCCTCATCTTGAGGACTCTTGATAAACCTATTTTATCCTGTTTCCATCTACCATGAACCATGTAACTTGAGACAGAGTACCTTCTTCTGGAAACTTGTTACTCAATTAAAAAATGCTTAAGAATGGTTTCATTAGATCATTTCTAATTTCCTAATATGCCACCACATTTTATAGTATTTTTTTATTTAACTGGGTATCAGACTTGTATATACTCAAGAAAACATCCTAATAGGAGGTGAATAAAACCAAACAGGAATTTAAGTATAAATTAGTTTAAATTTTGGCTAGAGATTTCTAAGAATAGCCAACACTCATTTTTATTGTTAAAGTGCTGTGACATTTTGAAAATCAGCAGAAGAGATATTTCTACTTAATAGCTTGTCTAAAATAACATATCTTATATGTGATCTTGCATAGGTAGGGCATAGAACATAGTCCCGATTTTAATGCTGTTTTGAAACCTCTTGTTAATTAAAAACTCAATTAAAGACAGCCCCTATCTAAGTCTAGCCATCATCTTTCATTGTGAGGGGTTTTGTGATGGAATGGATATGGAATAATGAATCTTCTTCTCTCACCCCAGCAGTAAGTGGTCCTTTCAAATCAGAGTTTAGGTAGATGGGCGGTGCTGTATGTGGAAGCTTGAAAGCGCTGGACCCTCCCCCTATATACCTGGCCTGTATGTAAACAGAGAATTTTAGTTTCCGATCTAATATCATGGAACAATTTTCATTGACATAAACTCATTAAGTCATAAAAATAGCATAAAAATAATCATTAGTCCTGGGGCATTCATAGTAACTTTAATAGATTAAGGAAAAAAAACTATTAATACTGGATCTGTGCTTCACAAGTAGATATTTTTATTAGGTACAGCTTACTGATAGACACACCATGCATCCAGAGACCTCCACTCATTCTATTTATTTAACTTCATACTTCCCAAACTGTATCTTTGCTAACAGTGCTGTGACACACACACACACACACACACACACACACACACACACACACACACACACACACACACACACCTCTCCCTCATTTAAAGTTCTGTCACTGAAGAGTTCTGACAGTAGCCCATCCTGAACACTCAAATCAGACTGCTTCTAATTGAAGATTCATCACTACTCTGTTTTTAAAAAATTAAAAATTTGGTATTTAAAAAAAATCTGTGTTTTGGAAATCTGACTATCCAGATGAATTACTATTTAGACTATTTCACTTAGTCTCCATGAAAAAATACTGACTTTAGATTTTCTCGGGTCTAAGGGTAGAATTAGCCAATCTGGTACACTAACATTCAGGATAGAGTATTCATTAGTGGCCCAAAAGAGGGAAAAGTGTTGGGTGAAAAGTTGAGCATACAAATATTACTGCATATACATGCACTCAAATAAGGTGAACTAAAAAAATTAACTGTCAACTCTTAATATTTGAATAATCACAAAGACTGGGACAAAGGCAAGGGTCTCAGAACAAGATTTTAAATAGAAAATCAAGTCAATATCGTCTCTTTATTTTCTTCCACAAAGATCTAATTTTAAAAAATACTGAAAATAATCTAAGGTTTGAGATGAATTAGTAAATACTAATTTCACTTTTTTGCAATGTTCAAACTATTCTGTAACTGCCTTCATAGTCATATATCTTTATTAACTTTATTTACTAAATCAGTTATTTTGATTAGAAGGTATGATTGAAGTATAAATTTTATCCCTTTTGAAAATAATGAAAATGACTGTTCTATATAATCCTCTTTATATGTTATGCAATTTTTATTTGATCATGTCATGACTATAACAAACCACTGTGACATAGAAAATACTTTATGAAAAACATTTGATCATTCAGGTTGCTTCAGTGTGGCCCTCTGCTTTCCAATACTATATTTTTTCCATTTAAAAAACATTTTGAACCTTTTACTAAAGTTTTTTTGTTACGTTGGTTTCCATATAACATGTAGTGCTTATCCCAACAAGTGCCCGCCTCCATGCCCATCAAAACTTTTCCCCTCTCCCCCACTGCCATCAACCTTCAGTTTGTTCTCTGTATTTAAAAGTCTCTCATGGTTTGCATCCATCCCTCTCACCAAATATATTTATCCCATTCCCCACACCCATGCTCCTCTGTTAAGTCTCTCCTGTTCCACATATGAGTAAAAACATATGGTATCTGTCCTTCTCTGCCTGACTTATTTAACTTAGCGTAAAACGCTCGAGTTCCATCCACATTGCTACAAATGGCCATATTTCATTCTTATTGCCATGTAGTATTCCATTGTATAGATAAACCACATCTTCTCGATCCATTCGAGATGTCCACTTGATGGACATTTAGGCTCTTTCCATGATTTGGCTATTGTTGAAAGTGAAGTATCAGCACTCCTGTATCCCCTGGGTAAATTCCTAGCAGTGCTTATTGCTGGGTCATAGGGGAGTTGTATTGTTAACTTTTTGAGGTACATCTATACTGTTGTCCAGAGGGGCTGCACCAGTTCACATGGCCACCAACAGTGTAGGAGGGTGCCTGTTTCTCCACATCCTTGCCAGCATCTACAGTCTCCTGATTTGCTCATGTTAGCCTCTCTGACCGGCGTGAGGTGGTATCTCGGTGTGGTTTTGCTTTGTATTTCCCTGATGAGGAGGGATGCTGAGCATCGTTTCATGCGCCTGTTGGCCATCTGGACGTCCTCTTTGGAGACGTGTCTGTTCAGGTCTTCTACCCATTTCTTCACTGGATTATTTGTGTTTTGGGTATGGACTTTGGTGAGTTCCTTACAGATTTTGGATACCAGCCCTTTATCCGATAGGTCGTTTGCATCTATCTTTTCCTAGTCTGTCAGTGGCCTATTAGTTTTATTGATTGCTTCCTTTGCGGTGCAGAAGCTTTTGTATCTTGATGCGGGCCCAGTAGTTCATTTTTGCTCTCGATGCCCTTGCCTTTGGGCAGTAAGGAATTGCTGCGGTTGGGTCAAGGAGCTCGATTCCTGCTTTCCCCTCTAGTGTTTTGATGGTTGCCTGACTCGCATGCAGGCCCTTCATCCATTTTGAGTTTATTTTTGTGTGTGGTGTAAGAAAGTGGTCTAGTGTCATTCTTCTGCATGCTGCTGTCCAGTTCTCCCAGCACCATCTGTTAAAGAGGTTGTCTTTTTTTCCATTGGATACTCCTTCCTGATTTGTCAAAGATTAATTGGCTATACATTTGTGGGCCCAATTCTGAGTTCTCTATTCTATTCCACTGGTCTGTGTGTCTGTTTTTGTACCAATATGATACTGTCTTGATGATTGCAGCTTTGTAGCAGAGGCCAATGTCTGGGATTTTGCTGCCTCCTGTTTGTTTTTCTTTTACCATATTACTATGGCTATTCGGGGTCTCTTGTGGTTCCATACCAATTATAGGATTCTTTGTTCTAGCTTTGAGAATAATTCTGGTGCAATTTTGACTGGGATTGCACTGAATGTGCAGAGTGCTTTGGGTAGTAAGGGCATTTGGGGTCTCTTATGGTTCCATACCAATTAAGGATTCTTTGTTTTAGCTTTGAGAAGAATGCTGGTACAATTTTGACTGGGATTACATTGAATGTGCACAGTGCTTTGGGTAGTAAGGACATTTTAACAATATTTATTCTTCTGGTCCATGAGCATGGAATGTCTTTCCATTTCT
This sequence comes from Crocuta crocuta, assembly GCF_008692635.1. Taxonomy (NCBI): domain Eukaryota; kingdom Metazoa; phylum Chordata; class Mammalia; order Carnivora; family Hyaenidae; genus Crocuta; species Crocuta crocuta. The sequence continues at coordinate 14,584,709 of NW_027530545.1, read as the reverse complement.
TTGTGTCTTCTTCCATTTCTTCATAAGGTTTCTATCATTCTCATCATACAGATCTTTTACAACTTTGGTTAGGTGTATTCGTAGGTATTTTATGGTGTTTTGGGCAATTGTGAATGGGATCGGCTTCTTGAGTCCTCTTTCTGTTGCTTCATTATTGGCGGGTAAAAGCGCAACCAATTTCTGTACGTTGATTTTGTACCCTGTGACTTGGCTGAATTCATGGATCAGTTCTAGTAGGCTTCTGGTGGAGTCTGTCAGGTTTTCCAGGGAGAGTATCATATCGTCTGCAAAAAGTGAAAGTTTGACTTCATGTTTGCCCATTCTGATGCCTTTTATTTCCTTCTGTTGTCTGCTTGCTGATGCTAGGACTTCCAGCACTATGTTAAACAACAGTGGTGGGGCGCCTGGGTGGCTCAGTCGGTTAGGCGTCTGGCTTTGGCTCAGGTCATGATCTCACGGTACGTGGGTTCGAGCCCCATGTCAGGCTCTGTGCTGACAGCTAGCTCAGAGCCTGGAGCCTGCTTCAGATTCTGTCTCCCTCTCTCTCTGACCATCCCGTGCGCGCTCTCGCTCACTCTCATTCTCTGGCTTGCTCTCACTTTCACTCTCTCTCTCAGAAATAATTAAAAACCATTTAAAAAATAATTTAAACAAGAGTGGTGACAGTGGATGTTCCTGTCGTGTTCCTGATCTCGGGGAAAGCTCTGTTTTCCCCCATTGAGGCTGACATTAGCTGTGGGCTTTTAATAAATGGCTTTTAAGTAAGTCCCTTCTACCCCAACACTCTCTCGAGGGTTGTTATTAAGAAAGGATGCTATATTTTGTCAAATGCATCTATTGACAGGATCATATAGTTTTTATCTTTTCTTTTGTTATGGTGATGTATCACACTGATTTATTTGCAAATATTGAACCAGCCCTGTAACCCAGGAATGAATCCCACTTGATCCTCGTGGATAATTCTTTGTATATGATGTTGAATTCGATTTGCTAGTGTCTTGTTGAGGAGTTTTGCATCCATATTCACCAAGGATATTGGCCTGTAGTTCTTTTTTTTTCTTGCTGGGTCCCATTCTGGTTTGGGAATCAAAGTGATGCTCGCTTTGAGGAATNGTTTGGTGGCATCTAAATTTTCATAGTATTCCCTGGTAATTGCTTGCATTTCTGAGGGACTGGTGGTCATGAACCCATTTTCATCTGTGATTTTGCCTATTTGGGTACTCTCTCTTTGCTTTTTGAGAGACCTGGGTAGAGGTTTATCAATTTCATTTATTTTTTTCAAAAAAACAACTCTTGGTTTCATTGATCTGTTTAACTTTTTTTTTTTAATTCTATATTGTAGATTTCTGCCCTGATCTTTATTATTTCTCTTTTACTGCTGGTTTTGCGGTGTTCTTGCTCTGCTTCAAGCTCATTTAGGTGTGCTGATAGATTTTGTATTTGTGCTTTTTCCAGTTTCTTGCAGTAGGCCTGGATTGCAATGTATTTTCCTCTTAGGGCTGCCTTTGCTGTATCCCAAAGAGTTTGGATTGTTGTATTTTCTTTTTCATTGGTTTCCATGTATTTTTTAACATCCTCGCTAATTGCCTGATTGGCCCATTCATTCTGTAGTAGGGTGTTCTTTAACCTCCATGTTTTTGGAGGTTTTCCAGACTTTTTCCTGTGGTTGATTTCAAGTTTCATAGCATTATGATCTGAAAGTGTGCATAGTATGATCTCAATTCTTTTATGATGTTTATTGAAGGCTGCTTTTTGTGACCCAGTATGTGATCAATCTTGGAGAATGTACCATGTGCCCTCAAGAAGAAAGTGAATTCCATAGCCTGTCTGGGGTCTGTTCGTTTAGGAAGTGCCCTCTTAATAGTGTCCCTGGGTCTCTCTTGTTGTGACTCTCCACCATGTGTTCTTAGGTTTGTTTCTTGAGGTAGCCCTGGAATGGAAACAGAGAATCTGGGAACAAAAGCATGCAAATGCACTGTCAAATAAAAAAAAATGAGCTAATTAAGGAAAAAAAAAAACACCAAACCCAACACAAAAACAACCAAAGACTGTCTAAAAGCATAAAACCAGAAATCCCAGCTACAAATAAAGAGCAGGGTGGGGGCAGTGCTGATGGAAGAGCATATACAAAGTTAAAAATGACACAGGTGGGGAGAAAAAGAGAGATTCAACATTGATCTGGCAAAGAGACTTAAACGCTTAATTCAGAGAGAGAAAAGGAAAAATAAGGCTGGAGGTGAGGAGAAAAAATAAAAGATAATGTTACCCAAAGAAACTATATAGTCTGATTATTTTAGAGAGAAACTAAGGTAAAGACAAAGGTGTAGGATATGTATCAAGAGAATGCATTAGATATGCCTATTTATGCCAACCTATAACCAGAATACCCAGTCCAGAGGAGGGGATAGATAAGAATGAGATAAGGGAGAATACATCTGAATAGCAAGAATTGATCTAGAGTTAATCATGGCAATGCATCAGTGCTGGTCTTGGAAGAGGGACTGTTTCTGTAGCATCAATTGGAACTCTTGTAAAAATAAAATAAATAAATAAAAGCAGCTACCCAGTGCAGATGGGCGTGGCTTGGTGTGTAGGCAGGTCTTGCCTCCACTGTGGGCCCTGTGGGTTGCTCCCTGAGTCCCAGCCTTGGTGGTTATGAGGCTGTCTTCATAGTGGACTCCATCTCCTTTCCTCCCAGACTCCTGTGGTTCAGAGTCCTTTGGCTTCAGCCCTTCTTTGAGAGATGTAGGCAGGAAGTACAGAACTCCGTATTTCTCTGCCATCTTCCAATAGTGTTTACACCTATTAGGACTAGCTGTGTTTTTTTGTCGTTACTTCTTAGGCAACAACTCATACTTACTTTTCAAAAATCAGTAGCTAGCTAGATTGTCATTTAAGTCACATTAATGCAATTTTGGTCAATCAGTCAGCAAATTGGTAAATAAATATTTATTGAGTGTTAAGTGCAAAATACATTAAAAGTATATTTGAGGGGCACTGAAGCACAGAGTTTATCTTCAAAGAGTAAATGTGGAAAAATTTGTAAATGGAGTACTAAAAAGCTATTTTCTTTAAGTATCCAAAATTGGCTTAATTCTATCACCAGAAATAAAAATTATGGGGAAAATGAGACCTCTCCTTTTAATGAAAACTATATAAAGTATGTCCTTATCAGTTAATATACTTACAGACATTGTACTTTTTTCCTAAGTTCAAAGAATATGAGAATTCTATTATTTGTCTTTCTTTACAGAAAAATTATCAAGTAATACTGTGCACAATATATAGAGTCTTTTAATTTTTTAAGTAGAAAACACTGTAACTTAGGTTCCCAGGATTGATTTCACGAACAATTTAAAATGTAGGAGTTGATTAATGAATTAATAATTAATAATATAAATTTATATCTAATTAGGAAAAAAGTCACTACAATATCCTCTGATCATGTAAAAATTTATACATGGAATAATTGATTCCTTTTCAGAGAAATGTTTGCCCATCATCTTCAGGCTGAGACAGTGCCACGGATTCAGAACTGGCTTGAATATATGGGACCCTAATTCAGCATCTTTGGAAACAGCCCTTGCTGTGAGTGCAAAATCATTTGGATATAGATTGTTCACTTTGATTATTTATAATATAAATACAAATTTATAATAACCCTATGGACAAAGCACATTTTAAATATTAGAAAATAAATAACTATTCAATAAATGAACTAAGAAAAATCATTCTATAAATTGATGCTCTTAATTAATAAAATATTCTATAATTATCATGCAACATATGAAGATAACACAGTATAGTGAATCTTAGCAAGTTTAGTTTATCTGGATAATTGTATTATCTACCTATTTCTCTTAAAAAGTGCTAATCTGAGCATACAATAAGAAGAACAGAAACTTTATCCCCCAAAAGGCAGATTTCTAGGCTATGTGTATGAACAACATCATCCAAATCAATAGGAAGGCTATTCTGGAGGACAGGAAAATATTTTTCAAAAGTGGTTTTACAAGCAAATCCAAGGGCACAGCTTAGCTGAATCAATGAAGCACTACTGGAAATAAAATACTTATTTTGACAATGAAGTACTACACTCTTTATTATTAAAAAAATAGACAGTATTTTTATACTATGCTATATATGTATATGTGCTAGCATCCCAACATATTTGAATAAGACATCATTTTAAGTAAATTATACTTACATACTTACTCATTCACTTATTTTATATATTTTCCAAAACCTGTTATCTTAACCTGCTTCACATGAATGCAGTCCATAATTTTAACTTTATATAAAAGAAATGCTGATAAAATAAGGACTATATTACAGATAAGCAACTCTAAAATGTTAGTACTCACTGTCCATTATCTTAAAACATATTACCTTTGTTGCATCTACCATAAAACCAGGATCTAAAAGGCCTCCATCGTTGTGATCATGATCCACCTCATACATGTTATAAGATGGATTGCCAATTTCTACATTGATTCCTCCATTGATAATAGGTTGTCTTCTAATAGTTTTTGTCCTAGAATATGTGAATATTAATGTAAGTTGTCTCAGTATTACAATCATGATACATAAAACTATCATATTTGTAGATTTACTGTCTTGTAAATATAACTTACAGAGAGCTAATAAATTTCATTTAAAACAAATGATATTTATCAAATCATGGAAGAACAAAAAAGTCTAAATGTGATAAGTTTTTTTCCCCAATTTAGATTTAATAAAAAATGCAATTGGAAAATATTCCTCCTAAGTAGCTAATATATTAGTTGAAACTGAATATTCACTAGTTAATTAAAAATTTAACATGTATTTTTTAATGTTTACTTATTTTTGAGAGAGATAGTGTGAGTAGTGAGGAGGCAGAGAGAGATGGGGACACAGAATTCAAAGCAGGCTCTAGGCTCTGAGCTGTCAGCACAGAGCCCAATATGGGGCTCAAACTCATGAACTACAAGATCCTGACCTGAGCTGAAGTCGGATGCTTAACTGACTGACCCACCCAGGAGCCCCCTTTATAATTTTTAAAATTTACTTTTACCCTTTATTTCTGAAGACCGTGAGTAACAGATTGTGATAAAGAATCTTTGAAATAGACTGTTTTTAATACCCAGGTCATCCTTGGTTCTGGATAATAACCCTATAGACAACCTACTCCTTCCAGATCTTTTTAATTGCCTATTCAAATAAATGGAAAAATTACACTTCCAGGGATATATAAAATAAGCATAGAATTTGTGAATTAAACTCAGTTTGTGATATACAATACATATTCAGTATTCTTGTATTGACATTACTCATCTTACACATTCAGAGATTCCTGTTCTTTCATGGAAAAACTACCACAAATGTAAAATTCTACTGAAATTTTAAATACTATGTCCCCTTGTTAGTTTTGTTAGAATATACAAATGGATCCATTCCATCAACATAAGGGAGAAGAGCTCTCTGAATTTTACTCACTTTAAAATGAAATAGAGGGATAAAATGGTTTGAAAACAAGACTTTGCACTTGGAATAAATCCTGTTTTTAAAAATGAAAAGGAACAACATCCCTACATTTCTGTAACTGTGTGTAATATATTTACTATTTGTCTAAACCATTGAATCTTACCTTCTTTTTCTTTTACAAAGCACTAAACCAATTACTAAGGTCGTTATCAAAGTCACCAGGAGGACAAGAGGCACAATGATGGCGATGCTTCCTGAAAAAAAAAAAAATTAGTGAATAGGAGAACAAAAATAAAATCAATCAAAGATTGATATAACTGAACACCTTATTGCACTAAATCATTTGACCACTGATGTAATGAATGTGAAACTCGGGCCAAACGTCTACATTCTTCGTTCATAACTATGTTACTGAAAAATCACTCTCCTGTTAAATACTTGATATGCTGGAATTGTTTCCTTAGATAGCTTACATTTGTGTGTTAAATACCTTGAGGTTTAGAAATATTGTTATCTTTGTCAGGCAGAGTCTGATTCTCACTATACAAATTTACTTGCAATGATTAAGTACATGCTGGTAAATTCTTGTAAATCAATGGTGACTGAACACACATTTATATAATTCTACTGGCCATAATCCAGTGGATTGTGCATCTGGTTGATTCAGTTGAGTCATCTGAAAACTAAAACAAATGAAACCCCAAACTAATTGAAATTTAATATGGAGATCTTGAATGGGTCCAGAATGAAATATCAGGAATTATTAAATATATTGATCTTCCTCTACAAATACAAGTGCCTGTAAAAATACTGTGGTAGAAATGAATAGTAATGTTCAGCACAATAAGCAGCTGCTTAGGTATAAACAGTAAGATAGATCAGTTTTCATAGCTCTAGACAGAAGATATCTGTGTGAAATAGTCCATACTGGAGATCTCTTACCAAAATACCAAAAAGTCTTTATTAAGGAAATCTCATGTAGAACATAATGTAATTTGGAACTTTAAACAGCCAAATAACTACCTCTTCCAGGCAAAAAATAAAATAAAAAAAATTATATATATATANAGCCTTGTGTAGTCTGTTCCTAAAGTGTAAAGCTCATTTTATTATTTCATGTTCTTACCAGGACTACTTAGTGACTTTCATATTATATTGCCATCTTGGTTTTGGGAAAATGAACTTTGTATGAATGTGTAATTTATTAGTAATTAATGAAAGTAGAGAATCTGGCACCTTGGATAGTAATTAACATTTATTCACAAATTTTAAATACCAGTGAACAGCTTGGTCTCTTCATAAACTCTGACTTCAACTGACTGATCATGACTTCATAAATATCCTTACTTCATTATCTTTTATCCCCCTAAAATATCTGGTAAATTGGTAGATATAAAACACTTACTTACCAATCCTGGTTTTAAGGTATATAAAGTTACTTTCCCTCACTGAAATTGATAATTATTTTTTTAAATTTTATTTGTTGTATATAGTTTTATTCCCATATAAGGTAGATATGCTGTTATGTATACATGCTACAAAACTTACCTTTTTCTTTTTCTTTCTCCCATCACAGATGGTAGTTCCAATTCTTTACATTGTAGCACTCTGTTTAAGAGTGTAGACTTCTAAAGTTTACACAACCAATTAAGGTAACTAACTGAAATAATGCTTAGTGTAGCCAATAAGTAATACAGGGTAGCAGTTGGGCAAGATTTTAAAATTTGGTTTCATAAAATTTTATATTGAAGGAAACCATTGGGAACAACATATACTTTTAGAATTATAAGACAGATATTTATCAAAGTAAGTTTTTTTTCCCAAGTAGAATATATAGCCGTAAATATATTGTAACATATATCAATCAAGGTTTAGTGTAGATGATTTTTGTCAGCAGTAACTTATTGGTGGATTATTCTAAACTGATTTTTTTTAAAAAAAAAAAACACATTCTGCATTTATTAAAGATGGAGATATCTCAACATCTCGATAATCTTCTCATATAAAACAGACCAAGCCTTCCTTTGCAACATTGTTCTGAAGCCTCATTATGTAACATTTCCTATTAGAAAGGACTGTATTATCACATTTTTCCGTTGAAGAGACCCTCTCCCTGGGAGAGGCAGGAAAGCACAGCACTTGAGATAATAGACTCTGGAGCCAGATTATCTTTGTCCAAACCTCAGCTTACTAGCAATGTATCCTTGAGAAAGTATAAGTTCACACATCCATAAAATGAGAGTCATCATTAATATTACCTCATAGTAATGTCAGTCGGATTGACCTGCATATAGAAAATGTGACACACATGTTTATTTATTAAATAATTAAAAATATATATTGCATTAACACTCTACGTGGGTTGGGGAAGGGGTGGTGAGATCACTTTGGGACATGTTGAGCTTGAGATTCCCATGGAATACAGATGATACAGGTAGATATTGCCATGGATATATACATGGATATTGCAATTGTGCAGTGGGATCTAGGTCTCAAACTCGGAAGACAAACCAGGATTGAGAATAGAAATGTAGGTGTAATCAACATAGAGTTGGTAAATGAGGTGGAGGAATTCTTGATCACCATGGAAGGTGTGTACAGTGGGAAGTAGAGAATGAGTTATCCAGAAGAAATTGATAAGGAGTATCTCACAAAGAAGATGAATGCTTCAAGAGAAGGAAGAAGGGAACCAGAATAATTCAGTGTCCTGGGAGTCTGAGGAAAAGGACCTTTTGTTTATTGGTAGAAAAATATAGATTAAACGTATCATTACAATTGACCTCTTTTGACTTGTTGCTATATATTCTGCTCTTAAATGTATGTTTACACATATCCATACATGTGAATGTGGATGTTTTTGTGAGTAGGATGTCTTCTCTTAAGTATTGGGATAAACTGTAACATTAACAGTCATAAGTAAAATATCTTCCCTTTGTATCACTCTCCCTCTTGTCGACCCTTGATGCCAGCACACTGGTCTTTCAGTCCCTTGGACCTCTCTCTTTCCTCTTCCAGGGTTTTTGTCCTTCCTGCCCCTTGTGTTGGAAATACCCTTAGCTTCTTCTCTTTTTAATCCTTCAAATCTCAGTTTACATACCATCACCTGAGAGACCTCACTCCTGACCTCTGTTCTCCCCTGCCATTCTCTATTTTTGCTGCTTTTTTGCTTCCTTCGCAGGACCAATAAAAATTTACAATTATTTTATAAATCTTCATGTTCACTTATTTGCTTGCTTCCTTGTTTTATTGCTGTTTACCCTTCTAGAGTCTCAGCTTCATAAAAGAGGCAATCTGTCTCAATCACTGACTTGTTGCTGGGATCTAGTTCAGTACCTGACACTTAGTAGAGGCTTGATAAATATTTACCTTGGGAAAATTAGGACAAAGGCATTATTTTGTTGCATTTTTCAGTTATCTCACTAAATTTACAAAATTTTGGGTCCTTGGTATCACATAATTTTTCTTCTATTTTGAAACAGGATGATTGGTATAAGAGATAAAGGCAAGCTAGGAAAAGAAGAAACATAGCCCCCTAACAGAGATCACATCTCTCTGGTCACTGTAGTAAAACACAGCATCTGAATAGTACTGCCTCACAAATTCTGAGTATATTTTTATCCTCCTTAGTTTTAGCAAATATGAACAGCATAATTCAAGCATTGAGCATCCATTCCCTTAAAACTTTAGGTAAAATTAAAATAGAAGTATACAAGGAATATTTTATCATCTTTAATTTTAAACTCTTCAAAATAACTTCAGAAGAGTCAGACAAGCTTTTTTAAGTAGCTTATATCTTAGCAGAATATGCTAGGATAATAGATGTGTTTAATTCTACAGGCTGGTGTTTAGATACTTTAAACAGCAACAGCCAGAAACCATCACTATGACTACTCAGAGATGATTAAGAAATCTGTGCATCAATTGGAAAGGTAAATCTCCTTGCCAATTGACAGGCCAACAGAACCCATGCATTCTTTATTACTCCAAGGTCTGATGATGGTTAAGGAATGCTTCACTGTTGGTGGAAATGGAAATGCAGCTCTGAAAACACACTGCTAAAGTATCTATCCTTCCTCTTGGGCGGCTGACTTCTCTCCAAGTTTGGGGAACATTTGACAACCATTCAAAACCATGGGGCTTTAACAGAAAAAAATAATCCTCTTACCTTAGGTAGGATCAGTTTAACTACTTTTATTCCTTCCTTCAGAGTTATTGAGGCAACTTTCTCTAAGCATAAATGTCGGATAAGTACCTTTTAATAGTATCATCATGTGGCCAAGTTTGCTCAAATTTAGGAAAATTTGACATTTACATAGCTAATAGTCCTTTCAACGTGCACTGATACTTCTATTAAATTTAATGATTTTAAATCAGTGATGGAAGGAAGAACATTAGACTCTTTGGAAAAATGGTTACAAATACTTGCAACTCCTAAAAAGTCCCTTTTTAGAACTGTTGCATGTAATAAAAGGCATCTGCCTCATAAAGGAGATTTATAGCACATCTGGTGCTCCCTCCTCCAAACCATCTTCCAAACACCAAGCTTTCCCTCATAGATGGAACTTATGCCAAATTTGAAAATTCAATTGATTTACTACTCTGTACCCTTCTTTTCAGAGAGTTTATCAATATTTAAAGTTGTTTTTGACTTTTTAATATGCTATGTATCTCATTTATCTTAGATAACTGAGAAATCACCATAAACAAAAGGCTACAATAACTTGTCTTCACAATTCTCAATGGATAAATTCAGTGTGTTCTATATAGGTTAGTAACTCAAAATATATTTTTCATTTAAAAACAATGTATTAGGGACGCCTGGGTGGCTCAGTCAGTTAAGCAGCCAACTTCAGCTCAGGGCATGATCTTGTGGTTCATGGGTTCGAGCCCTGCGTCAGGCTCTGCTGACAGCTCTGAGCCTGGAGACTGCTTCAGATTCTGTGTCTCCCTCTCTCTCTGCCTCTCCCCTGCTCTTGGTCTCTCAAAAAGTAAGTAAACATTAAAAAAAAATTTTAAAAATAAAAACAATGCTATTAATGATTGCTGAGTTTTGTAACTAATTCACAAAATCATATGTAAATTATGTGTCTCCAGAACTATTATTTGTAATATGGGTATAAGCCCTAGATGCTGGGAAGAGAGAAAAGAAAGTATTTCTTTCCCTCTCCTTTTGCAGTATCAAATTAGGCAAAGTATATTTTGCCTCTTCTACTAATTTTTATGAACCAATTTCTCAAATTCCAGTATCCTATTACTACATTAATATCCCCATAGTTTTCTTAAGGCCCTTCCCCTTCCCTTCCCTTCATTTCCCTACCTCAACCCTCCCCTCCCCTCCCTTCCCTTCCCTAAGGACAACACACAAATTCCAGGGTAAACCCCAAATACTATATGACCAAAGATTACTCATCTTATCTCTGCAAATTGAAATATTCATGTCTAGACTATTTATTCTAGACTTATGTGACATTTTTCAAAGATGCTCCTATTTATTAGCCCAGATTTCTAAATGGTGGAAATTTGGATGTGTTGCTTAGAGAATTTTAAACAGTGACAGAGAAACTATTTGGTGGGAGTAGCAACAAACACGTAGATCAGCAAACACTGAGATCCTGCATCTAGGATATAAAAATTGCATACTTTTGACTTTGATAGTGCCTTTCCTTTTTCACAAACTCTATAGTATGTTTTTTGTTTTCAAGCAAGTTTTTTTTTTCACCAGCAGTGACGGATTGGAGAAATATATGCTGAAGTAAGTATCTGTCAATCAGGGATATAATTTTTCTTCTTCAAGAATATATTTACCCACTTGATAGATATTACATATTTCAAAAGTTCTTCACTCATAATAAAATTAATGACAGTATGGTGAATTGGGAAACTTTCATTTTGAAAATCTTCATAAAATTGTTTAAAGTTGTTAAAAATATACACATAGACACACAATGATGATGTAGATGGGCTTTCTTACCAGTGACCTGTCCGTAGACTATAATTGCACAAAAAAGGAATTGCAAATGTTAAACTATATTTTAAAACACTTCAAAACCAATAATTTAAATATAAAGGAGCAATAAATGAACTATGATCCTTATTAAGATTTGTTTGTTAAGATACTTTTCTTTAAGACTCACCAGTCATATATGCTCTCCAACAACATCTGAAATGCACTTCAAAAAATACACCTTGTTCTAATTAAAATGACTTTTTTTCCTGTACCATTATCACACCCACTGTGATATTTGCAGCCTTAGTAGACTAACGTACATTTCCCAAGAAAAGCTTATGCTAGATTTGCAGTGCTTTCTGAAACCTGCAAAAGTTAGAACCCTTGCTGCCGAAAGAACATAAATGCTGGAATTTGTCACCAGGTGATCTCAGTGCTCTATCTTTCCCCAAACACCTGGATTGCAATACATCTGCAAAATTCTTTGAAGGGGATTTTCCAAGACTCAAGCCCCCAGTAATGGCATAAAAGAATGATTTCTGTACCATGTAGAACTCCCATGATGTTAAGCTGAGGAACTTACTTGTGTTAATATGATCAGACTTGCTGCTCTTTGGGGCTGGTCTCTCACATTGTGTGCCTGACCAGTTGGTGGAGCATCTAGAAAAATAAAGAAAAGAAGAAAAATAATTGGTTCATAACAAAACTCACAAATCTGCTAATGTACTAACTTCCAACAAAGTCAACTAGAGGAGCCAGCCATCCCAGATTCATAAATATTAGGTAGAGAGTTGTGCTTATGTCCTATGTATTGCTGTTATGCTGACGGTAACTTCAACTGGACTTCACTTGTTGAAATACTTTTAAAAATTTAGGTTTATGGTCATTTTTCTTTATGTTAAATATCCAATTTAGTGTATTTTATAGCAAAACTGAAATATGAATTAAGAATTGGGAATTAATTTAAGAAGTACTGAAAATTATAAGTAGCCCCTATAAAAACGAAGTTTGCCCTTCAAGTAAATCCATCTTTATTAAGTTTCTAGGATTTTTTTTCTGGCTTGCCCTATGTCCGAAGTGTAACTAACCACAGAACAGCAAATGGTCATATCTGTCAGTTCAAGCTACAGAACTTTTACTTTTCTAATCATGGAAAGGCAATTACAATGTTTTCCCATTTAAAATCAGGCTTCAATTACTATGGAATCAAGAGAATGTGCCCAGGTTTTTAGTGGGCGATGTTGTCTTCCATTGCCCCTTATAGGTACCATGACTCTGTGAAAAGAGTACAGCAGGGGATGAAAATAATAGATCTGATTAAAGTCCTTTACTTACACATAAGTCACAGCCATATAATTAGCTGGTTGCATCAAAATAAATGTTGGAATGGTTTTAGCTATGTTTAAATAATGCGTATTGGCTAACATAAGATGCCTCTGTGCATCTGTCAGAGGAAATCCACAGAGAAACCATTTAATTGGCTTCAGTTCTTACTTAAAATGGCTGTCAAATACCACCATATTAAGAATAGTTGCACACAATAAAAGAACAGCTTCCAGAACCATTCCAAGTAGATCTCTCTGGGCATGGTGGCCAGACTAAATAACTGCAATTTCAAGGTTTATGCCAATTCTGTCATAGCCAATTCAGAAAGCTGAAGCTGTTTTTCGAACTGGGCTTCAATGATGCCATGTGAATTATCTAGGATATTCGTGAAGACAGTATTGGCTCTCTTAAAACATGGGCAAAATCTCATAAAATCATCATTACTGAAAAACTCAACTCGTGAAAACAAAAATTTGTTTCATTAAAACATATATGAATGGCAACATAATTGACAATAATGTTACAATTCAAGAATATAGTTATTTGATTAATAATGATATTGTAGAAGTATGAGTATGGAGTATGATTTAAATGAAAAGTAATACCATATTACTATTGGGTCTTCATTCATGCATCTTACCTTTTTGTTTAGATTCTTATTTCCTATACATATTTACTACATACCATAATGCAATAAATCATTAAAATGGATAAATAAAGTTTAAGGCCAGGTCAATGACTCTGTCTACATTCCTGAAGTGAGGTAATGGAATGAGCACATTTCCACATAATTACAATAAAGTGAACAACGAATAAAATCATTGACTTTTTAAAATCGTTTATTTTCCTTTCCAGTTGTGGGTTTGCAGATGAGTGATCTAGAAAATTTTTCAAATCTTTAAAGTTTCTAAGTCTTGACACAATCCACAGATAACTCAGAATAAGGTGTTTAGAATGAGTTTGTAGACACATCAGAGTGAATTCTGATCACTGCAAAATTCCTTTTTTTTTTTTATGTAGCTTTAAATTTGTTAAATCTTCCTGAGGATGTTTCATACTCCAATGGGGGGAAAAACCTAATACCGATTGCTTAATAATTTTATTATATAGCTGATGTACGCAATGCTATTTTTGTGCAATTATATTGAATTACAAATTAAAATATAAAAATGTGCTCTTTACATTACCTCCTTTGATAACCAAAAACAAAACAAACCTAAATCAGGGCTGATGTTAAATAAGAGGAATGACCTGAGATATATTTTGTTATGTTACGATATATATTTTTGTTATGATATGAACCTCTGGGCTCATCATTACACTGAGATGCTTGAAAGTAAAAAAAAAAAAAAAAAAAAAGGAATGCTCAGGAATGAAAGGATTAAATACTAAATGACCAGATTGTATTCTGACATGAACATCATGTATTTCAAGTACTTTAGCAAGTTACGAAAAATAGGGCTTTAGAACTCCAAAAGAGTTAAGAGATATTTTTAAACAAAGAAGATAAAGATAGTGTGATTCTTAATTCTAAACTCTGGAATCATTTAGGGAGGACAGGTGGTATTTGTTAACAGTACTGATTAATTACCTATTTTATCCATAGCTCGAAATCCATTATTTATTATGGATAAAAAAAAAATCACCTGCTCATGGTAATAAAGCTCTTCTGTTTTAAATTGTAGAAGCACATTTAAATTCCTAATCTTCAGGGAATATTTTACTTATTACATACTGGAAATAACTCAGAGACTGTGCTGAAGAAATAAATAATTTTAACAGTTATACATCTTAATCAGCTGATGATCACCTTGCAATTTTCCTTATACTCCTTATAAAACAATGTTTTATGGCCAAAGATAAAATATGTTCCACTGTTCTACATTTGTTCCAATTTTAAAAAATAATCTCTTTTGAGATATTAAATCAAATAGAAATCATTACTCTTGTTGCCTACCTTACAAGGCAACTTAAGGTTTAACTACCTTAAATGACTACTTAAGGCATTTGCTGCTCCATGAGTTCTTCTTCCAGTGGTTGATTTAAGATCAAGTATTTTTATCATCTTTATAGAAATTCATAAATCTTCATACTGTGAGTAGACTACAATGATCAAAGCCATTAATGGCAGAGCATTTAAGAATCAGAATGTCTGAGGATCATCAAAATTTCCTGTCCAATTCCTCAGTGAATCATTTGCATTATCATGCTGACTATAATATCCCTGGCATCTGTCTCTTTTTCATTTTTCCTCAAGCAAAATCCACAGTCCATGCCCTGGTCATCTTTAATCTGTACTGTTGCAATCTACTGCTCCCAGCTAAGCATTCTCAGACAATTATATTCAAGTTAGTCCTTCACGGCCCTCCCTATATATATATATATTTTTTTTTCTTTCCAGCATAAACACCTGCATGTTGAAGATCATTCCTTTTACACTTATTCTATAATAAGTTTCCTACTATCCTTAACCTTAGAAGAATAAAAACCAGCTTTCTTTTCTTGTGTTTATCACCATGGCGGTCTGAATTATTTAACTATTTAAAGTATTGCTGGAACATGGATAGAGAGAGAGGAAGGTAGAGAGAGATTTATTTATTTAAACTATCATTTATCCTTCTTTCTTCCCATCATCATAGAAAGATATTACTCCTAGAAGTTTTTTTAAAACTCATTTTATTTATGTTTTTCATGGTGATAAGTGTACTCTTCAATCCCGATCCCTTATTTCCTGTATCCCCTGACCTACCTCCCCTCCGGTAATCAGTTTGTTCTCTATAGTTAAGAGTTTGTTTCTTGTTTTGTCTCCCTTTCTCTCCCCTTTTTTCCTTTACTCACCTGTTTTGTTTCTTAAATTCCACGTATGAATGAGATCATACTGTATTTGTCTTTCTCTGATTCGCTTATTTCTCTTAGCATTATACTCTGTAGCTCTATCTATATTGTTGCATATGGCAAGATATCATTACTTTTTATGGCTCCTAGCAGTTTCTTGAAGTGAATAGCTGCCTGGTAAAGTGTTATAGATTTCACATTGTTTTTTACTTCTTCCTTTCTCTCTAAGGCTATTGACAATAAAAAAGAAAGATAACTGCTGCATTGTTTTCTTAATCTTATTCTTCCACTTTCATTATACTTGTATGTATACAATAGTATACATTTATGTTATACATTAGACTAATGATAATCAAACTGAAAAAAATGATAAAATTGAAATTCTAGAGTCTCCTATACCAGAGATTTTCATAAAGCAGCTTGGAGTTTGAGCCAGAAATTTTTACTTTAACAACATGACTCTGATGCAAGTAATTCACAAATCACACTTCAAGAATTATTTGAGAAAAATTGTGATTATCATCCCACAGACTTTGTTCTTATAAAAATATTTTTCAATCTTTTTTTTTAATTTTTAGGTGAAAATAATAATGTGCATGTCTGGCATGATTGTTCAAAAGATTAACTTACATTGGTAGAAATTTACATAATACCTAGAAAACTGAGTGGGTTTTTGATTTTGGGAAGTAATTCTCATCTGAATGTGACTATATGAAATGTATAGTTAATTTATTGTGTCCTTTAAAAGTTTGTTTAATTATTGTACAGTAACAATATACTGTTTCAATTGTAATATTCTGTAGTACAATGGAATACCTTTGTGTAAAAGGAAGAGTATAGCAGATATTAAAAGAAAGAAGAGTAAACATTTTTAGAGTGTCATAATAAGTTTGGCATATATAAGGGGATAAAAATAATCTTTAAAAAGCAAAAGTTTTCAGGAGCACTTGGGTGGCTCAGTCTTTTGAGCATCTGACTGGTTCAGTAATGGCCTCATGTCTTGTGGGTTCAAGCCCACATTGGGCTCTGTGTTGACAGCTCAGAACCTGGAGCCTGCTTCAGACTCTGTCTCTCTCTCTCTGTCCCTCCCCCACTCACACTGTGTGTCTCTCTCAAAAAAAAAAAAAAAAATTAAAAATTTAAAAAGGTACAGATTTTACGTTTAAGCGTAGATATGATACATAATTCAGCCATCCAAAATAGTGTTAGCTCTGAAGAGGTAGAGTGAGAATTGAGAATGTCAGATAAAAAATACTGAAGGTGTATTAAAATCTGAGATGTTGCCTTTTACTGTGTAACAATGATCAACTTACATGTACTACGAATGTCATTTTGCAGAAATACGGTCTCGAGGCACCTGCTTTGGGAGAACTTCAAAATAAAATAATGAGATTAATAACTACTCCCTCTTTTCATCAAACTTTAAGGTCATGGCACTCTCCAGACCAAAGTAAACTTCAAAGGTGAACCTTAAAGCAATTTGGAATTGAATTTCTCCTCAGGTGTGTGTGTGTGTGTGTGTGTGTGTGAGAGAGAGAGAGAGAGAGAGAGAGAGAGAGAGAGAGAGAGAGAGAGAGAGAGAGAGAGAGAGAGAGAGAGAGAGAGAGAGAGAGAGAGAGAGAGAGAGAGGCTGCCCTTATTAACCGTGATGAGGAGACACTCAGAAAATAAAATCTCACAGGGGATAACAATGGAACAAAGGGATTAAGGAAGCCTTAAAAAAATTGTGCCATGCATGTTTTGAATGCATGTTTTGGTGCTCCAAAAATCTCAATCGATAAAAATATTATTATAATTTCTTAACAAGATTTATTTAGTAGTATTTCCATATATATTACATAAAGAAAGTTTTAAAAATTTAGTCATTTGCCAAATCTTTTTTACAATTAATTTTGCAAATTTTATTCATGGTGTTGACAAGAGGATATTTGCATGGTGTTCTTGATTTTGAATCTGTCTACTCTATGTAGCTCCCAGTACCTTCTGTACCCTTCCCCTCACAGACAGTAATACTGCAAAATGTTACATAGACAGATATTTAGTTATTTATTCACTTGTTTGTTAATTTTACTGTAAGACACCTTTTTAATCTGTTATTGTTTCACAACTTTCTGAGCTAAGGCATGCTTTTCATATTAAGTAATGATTCATACTTTTTGTAACATGCCTCAAAAAGTCCCTGCCTAACTTTGATGCAAAATTTTGCATAAAGTCCAATTAACATTTGCTGAACTTTGTGCCAGATCTTAGGATAAGTATATTCATATGAAAAATACTCTTATTCACTTCTATAATAGCCTAGGAGTTGGAATTATTCACTGTGTGAAATGAAGAAGTACATGCTTAAATAATTTTCCAGTAAAAGAAAAACATAGCTAATAAGTAGTAGAAATAAAATGTAGTGTTATGATTTCATCATTGTTTTCTATGACAATGCCGTGATCCTTCTAATTCAATGTGGGAGAAGAAAGAAAAGCTTTTCTTTACTCCCTCATGCCCAGGGGAGTCCCAGCTCCTTAATAAGAAAGTCAAACTATTATCTGAACAAAAGGAAATAGTACATATTTTTGAGTAGTAGAATCGCAGGAATTACAACACTGATTCAGACCTGTGGACAGTAACGTTTAACATTCTGTCTCTAGCAGTGACAATGAGGCACATGTTATTAAAGAGTACTTATATCCTTCTTGATACCAACTTCACAATTTTATGCTGGTTCCAAAATATTGTAGATGTGTCAAAGATATCTTTGAAGATCCATCAATTATAAATGTATCTATACAATTTTAACATCAATAACTATTCACTCTATATTTCACTTATTTGGTATTTTTTACATACAGCTTTGTACTACAATTTCTATTTATGCAGTTCTATTCTCGACCGAGATTTAACTTAACATCTTACATGGCAAAAGCTAGGTCTTACCTTGCTTTGTTTTCTTCTACTACCTTAAGGTAGTAGCTTAAATTTATGTTTATTTTTGTAGGTACACTTGACTAAACTCTATAATAATATATTAAAATGCATAGTTTTATTTATTTATATATATACTTNAGAAAGTCGGACGCTTAACAGACTAAGCCACCCAGGCGCCCCTAAATACAGAGCGAGACTGAGCAGGGAAGAGGGAGAGGGGGAGAGAGAGAGAGAGCGAGAGAGAGGGAGAGACAGAGAGAGAGACTGAATCTGAAGCAGGCTTCAGGTTCTGAGCTGTCAGCCCACAGCCCAATGTGGGGCTCAAACTCACAAACTGCAAGATCATGACCT
The DNA here is from genome assembly GCF_008692635.1 of Crocuta crocuta. NCBI lineage: Eukaryota > Metazoa > Chordata > Mammalia > Carnivora > Hyaenidae > Crocuta > Crocuta crocuta. The sequence continues at coordinate 14,565,865 of NW_027530545.1, read as the reverse complement.
GAACCAAAGTCAGACGCTTAACCGACTGAGCCAACCAGGTGCTCCTGTATAGTTTTAAAATGTTACATTATATCTCTGTTACCTAGTACTGATAAAATTAGTAAGACAAAACTAATCTTATTTCAATATTAAGAGAAGTTAGAAAAAATATTTTTAATTTATTTGCTTTGAGAGAGATATGAAAAGAGCATAAGAGGGGCAAGGGAAGAGACAGAAGGAGGAAAAATATCCCAAGCAGGCTTTGCATTGTCAGCACAGAGCCTAATGCAGGGCTCTATCTCCAGAAATGTGAGATCATGATCTAAGCAGAAATCAAGAGTCAGACACTTAACTGAGCCACTCAGGTGCACCCAGAAAGAGTTCTTGATTTCTGAGAAGTATTAATGTGAAAAGTGAAAGAGAGAAAGAGAGGGAGAGAGAGAGAGAGAATGAGATATTCAATAAACTCTGACCAACAATTATTTTAGGAAAAGTTTTAAAAGAGAATAAGGAATTGAAGAAGTAGCCGTGAAAAAAAAATAGAATGGATTAAAGTGATTTATTTTTAGAAGTAAGGAAGGTTATAAAAGAAAAGATGAAATCTAGTTTGCCAAGAAATTATACAGAAAAGGAAGTCTGTTAAGATTGGGTGGTTTAAGTTAAAAATGTTTAAACATAAAATTCTGTGCAGGCCACTTGAGCAGAAATGGCCCCCAAAGTGTGAAATGATGACTGAATAAACATCAAAAAAAAAAAAAAAAAAGAAATATTTAGTAATGGAAATTTTTTATCATCTAGATAGTCTCCACAAAATTTTATTGAAAGCAAATCTAGAAAGCATGGGGTATTTTTAAGAGTGAGTGGACAATTTCTACTTCACTGAATACACTGAATGCACCAAATGGACGGGAAAAAGAATAATCATAAAATTAGTACTAAGTAATAGGATGGATGTTAACTGAAGACATAAAAGCATTAGAAATAGTGGTTATAATGCTATAGCCAATGGTGGGAGACAAAACAGGATACGTGCTGTAATGTAGAAAGCTCTCTACACATTGCCCAGACAGAAGTCTAGTCCCACAATCATCTTAAAAACATATCAAACTGGGGGGTGGGGGAGGCAAATTCTCTAGGTTTAGTGCCATGTGCACAAAGTAACTAGTTTGCCACCTGAATATTTTCTGATTTAGCACAAAATAAGGGTAAACAATAAAGAATTTTTCTATTAAAAAAAAACTCTTGAAGGCCCTTCCTAGTTCTTAGAGATTCTGTGATACAGGGTGGTGAAATCTGAAACAAATTATGAGGATGTCCGACATATCCAAATGCACTTATTAAGTATTGTTCAAGGTACATTAATCCCATGCAAATCTGGGGCAATGGTAGGGAGATCAGCAAGTGTTATCACAAGGTTTTGAATCTGTGATGTCTGTAAAATATATGTCATTTACTTCCTAGCGTAGTGCTCATATCCTGGGATATTGCTGCTAGCCATAGTAACTTATAGCCTAAATCACTGAAAAGTGATCCTGATATAAAAATGGCCTTTTCATTTCTGGTACTTCAGCATTCCCTTTGTTCTATTTACAAGATTACTATATATCCACCAAAAGGTTACACCAAAGTTTTCCATCACACACTTATACTTGATTAAGGGACCTTGTAGTAGTATTGATAGGAACTTCCCAATTACCACATTTCAGCCTTCTCAAAATCTAGGACCTGCCTGATCTTTCATAAATTTTTTTTTCATTTAATTGTTTTAGAAACACAAGTAAGTTAAATAAAACATATGAGATAGAGAATGATTTGCTTAAGTCAAGGTTCAATATGAATGAACAAATCTAGGTATCCTGTGTAAGTGTTAATTAGTCATACAACAGTCACGTTTGTCAACATTTATAGAAGCATGCTGCAGATAAAAACTTTGGAGGCCTGATGACAAAAGATGCCTATTAATGCAAATTTCTTTCTTAATCCAAGTGTTAGATGACTTTTCTAACAAGGTGAGAAGGTTTATGCAGGCAAGGGGCTAAAAACTGGTTCAGGAAGTAGAGACAAATGTCTTTAATCAATCTAAAATGCTATAAAATATTACAGTAATATTTTACCTATGGAGAAAACTGCAATCTGGGGATGGTTAAAATATTTTTATGCATTTTATCAACATACAATCATAAATATGATGGATTCCAATTCTGAATTATATATGCATTCATAAATATCTAGAAATATACTTTCCTATGACTATGCTAAACTGACTTATCCATTATTCATCTTTGTATTCTCTCATTTCTTGAACAGTGTCTGGCACATGGTCAATGTGTATGTCTGGTCAATCAATATGTTTGTCATTTGACAAAATGAATGAATTCATGAAGGCATGGTGGACACACGGTTGAACACATATGACCACACATGTATAGAGACATGTCATGTACATGTGCCATAATCTATTCTATGAAGAATATATAGCATCATTCAAACAAACATGCTTTCAACTAGCTACCAGTCATTTCTCACAGAAAGGAATATTAATCCACTATGGCAAATACTTTACATGTAAGAACTACAGTAAAAGGAAAATATTTTCTTCGTTTTTTGTTTTTTTTTTGGTTCCTTTATCCCTCCCTTTCCCTTTTCAGTTATTAATTCTTCCCTTTATAAAATCAGATGATCACATTCTAGCAACTCGGGCATGTAAAATTTTTACTTATTCAATGATATAAATTGTGTGATACTTCAGTTCTCATCCCAGGATGCAGCCAACAAAGAAATGCTTTTCTTTCCATGACAAATTCTAGAAGTGCTTGCCTGATGAATACTTTGCCATCAAAACTATATACATGTAGGGGCGCCTGGGTGGCTTAGTCGGTTAAGCGTCCGACTTTCGCTTAGGTCATGATCTCACGGTTCGTGGGTTCGAGCCCCACGTCAGGCTCTGTGCTGACTGCCAGCTCAGAGCCTGGAGCCAATTTCAGAGTCTGTATCTCCCTCTCTCTCTGACCCTCCCCTGCTCACACTGTCTCTCTCTCTCTCTTATAAATAAATAAAAATATTTTTAAAACTAGATACATGTATATATACACATATATATACACATATATACAAAACATATATGCACATAACATATATTACACACACGTAACATATATACATAATACACACATGCTCACATATATACATGTGTGTATATATGTACTATTATATATAATATATACAATTAAANTATGGTGTGACACAAATGGCATGTGTGAACTTTGGAATCAAACAGACATCTATTGTAATCTATTCTCCCTCCTCACAAAGGATATATCATCAGGCAATTCGCCCATTTCAGTTTTTAGTTTGTAATAACAGGAGAGAGCAATACTTTCTGCTTTGTCCCACATTGCCCACCAATATAGCCTCTTATGATGTCAACTCTGTTTCCTCTTAACTCCACTTCCTTTTTTACTTTATATGACACTTTTCTATGTTGCATGTTTTTCTTTTGCTGCCTCAAAACATTTTCCCTTTGTCCTTCCTTCTTTTTTACTTTGCAAGGTAAGTTGATTAGTACAAAAGCTNTTTAATTCAAGTGATAAATATTATGAATATATAAGTTTAAAGATTGTATATTTCATGCCAATATCTTTATAATTGTAGTTTCTGATTTGTATGCTCAGTGGAAGAAGGAAGAAGTATTAGGCTTAAGTGTTATATTCCTTTAACAGAATGACTTCTTTCTGCTACTATTTTACTATAAAACAGGAGAAGGAACATATTTTCTTGAACAATGATAGTATAAGGAATCTATGTTTTTACTCTTGAATCAATGATGATAGTTAGACTGTATGTGTTTGATCCTTTTCTTGTAAGTGTTTATAATTACTTTGGGATCAAGTACTGAGTTGAAGATTGATTGATCTCATTTTCTTGACTTGTTCCAGCATGGGATATGAGCAAGAAATAGGCTTTTGTTGTTAAAAGCATCTGAAATGGTGACTGTTTTCTATAGCAGTAAAACTTGGGGAAAACAGTCTAAATAGAGAGAAAAAATTAAACTGTTAAAGAGGTAGCATTACAAATGAAAATATTATGTAGTTATATTGGGTTTGGTTTCTTTGGTTATACTGATTTGCTGATTATATGAAAAGCCGAGAATGTATCTCCAAACCAAGGGAAAATCACATGACAACATCAAAGCTTTAAAACAATGGCTGCCCAACATATATAACTCTGTAATAAATGTTGTTTGGTAAGCAGTGACACTTGTATTCTCCAAGCAAAAACTGGAATTAAAGATGTAACATCTGTATTGCATGTTTTCCCGGCAGCATAGCAAGCAAGGTGAAAACCAAGAAAAGCTACGACTTGTTACCGGGGATCATAAAAGATAGATACCAATGTGACAGCTCTTCTTGGCCTTTACTACTCCAAACACATGCAGGTCTCATATTTGGTGCTTTAAAGGTATGCCAAGGGGCAGAATGCAAATAAGGAACGTGCGATGACCTGACTCTTGAAATGTGGACAAAATAAGTGGCTAAAGTTGAATTGCTCAATACCCCTGCTGAAAAGTTGTGCTCTGTTTGAAATCATCATGACAAGTACTTTGAGCTCTCCTCAAGTATTCTCTATGGGGGCCACAAGGTCGCTGGTCCACATGGAAGAGTGCTGCTCAGCTCCTGACAGCGAGACCGGGCAAGAGCAAACCCTGTGTGTAGTCTTCTTTCTGCAAGGCCAGTATTTTGAGAAACGAAAGGCTTAATTAGCTGTGAGGTAGAGAATAATTCCTACCTCTTTAAAATTTGTGACAGAAACAGAACTCATTATCCTCTTCCCAAAAGTCTTGACAAAGGCTTCTCTAGTACCTGTGCACTTCCTTATATGTTTTTCACCCTAAGGACTTAGAAAATAATGCTGAACTTTTAATAAAATAATTAGATTGGAACAATCACAAAACCAAAGAAAATGACGAAACGCCTAATTCAGATTGGTCTCTTAATGAATGTCCCTTTGGTATTTATGTATTCATTTTGCATCCTTCTGCATTTTACAAATCTGCTTCAAAAACGTTTATAAAGCTAATTCCTCTGTGTGTTTTCTAAGGTAATGACCCACTGACCTTTTCTTTCTCAATAGGACTTGAGCTGGGCTTTACTTAGTGTAGTTCCCCTCCCAGGTACTATCATCGATGACTTGTCTTTTAATTATGCCATATATTGCCTTATTTTCAATAACAAGCACCTTAAAAACATCCTGCACTTTATTTTTCATCTTCAGAATCCTAGAAGCCCAAATTATACCCAGTTGTGGTCATTTATGTCTGGTGTATTGCAACAGCTTTAAGATTTCACTTTTTAATTTTTTTAAGATTACTATGTTGAAGAACAATACTCATGTTCGTTATATATATATTATTTTTCTCAGATAGTCTTAGGAAGTACATGCTATTAGGATTTCCATAGTAAGATGACAAAGGAGCCAAAGGAGAAAAAAACTAAATAAGCAAAACAAACTGCAATCCCGAGATACAATATCCCCTGTTGCTTGGCCCTTGTGTGCCTTGTTTACCACAAACAACTTTGAAAAGCCACTTGTTAGGGGTGGCTGGGTGGCTGAGTCAGTTGAGCATCTGACTCTTGATTGTGTCTCAGGTCATGATCCAAGCGTCATAGGATCAAGCCAATGGGATCCTCTCAGAGTGGAGCCTGTTTAAGATTCTCTCTCTCTCTCTCTCTCTCTCTCTCTCTCTTTTTCTCCCTCTCCCCTGCTTTATCTCTCTCTAAAATAAAAATAAAATTTAAAAAAGCTATTTAAAAAATTTTCAATATGTATTTAGTTTTGAGAGAGAGAGAGAGAGCAGAAGAGGGGTAGAGAGAGGAGACACAGAATCCAAAGCAGGTTCTGAGCTCTGAGCTGTCGGCACAGAGCCTGACATGGGGCTTGAACTCACAAACTGAGAGATCATAAGCTGAGCCAAAGCCAGACACTTAACCAACTGAGCCACCGGGTGCCCCCAAAAAGCCATTTTTAATTGAACAATAGTTTTGTCCTCCTTTACAATGCAAATTGGGATCCATTTTAAAAATCTATTTTTTTCAAACCCATGGCTTCCTATTCCTGAGGAGCACAATGTCATCAAGACCTTTCTAAAACATTCTTATGACTGTGATACTTCCTATTTCAAATGTTCTCAGTGTTCCCCTACTGCTTACAGGATGAGTTTCAAATTTCTAGCTAATCATTCCATGGTCCTCACAATTATTTCACTGTCTACTATTGCTGTCTAATACTCTTTTATAGGCATCACTTATTTAACTACTCAAATCTCCAGAGCCCCTGCCATATTTCCTTTTCCTCATGTCTGTCCTCAAATAGAATCAGAGGCGCTTGAGAGCAGGGGCTCTACTTTACTCTCTTCTTCTCTGTCCATTTTTGATAGAGATTCCCAGTGAAATCAGTAAACAAACAAAGGGCAAAGAGGAGAGAGAACAAAAATTAACAAAATTGTGTTCCTTTAATAAGTTAAGATAGTGAATTAAACTTGTTCAGTTCTCTAAAGAAAGCTATTTAACCTGAACACCCTGGGGCAGTGTTAGATAGAATCATAAAGATGAAAAAAAAAGAATAAAAAATCATGATAAAATCAATCACGCTTCTATTTTTTTTCTGACTCTTACAGTTTTTGGAAATTATGATGTGGTATTACAATGATAATAGAAAGATGATCATATCACAGGCTGTCAGAGCACACAATACAACATAGGTACTGAGACAGTATTTTTTAGCAACATTAGTTAAGAACATACTACATGCAGAACGGGTGTTAACTATTGGGGCAAAAGAGATAAATCAGATACAGCTTCTCACTTGAAGGACTTTATAATCTGCCAGAGAGAAACAGACATAAATTTAAAGAGACCATGGAGTGTACAACAGGCAGAATTCCCAGGCCAATTTCATAGAAATATGTTCCATGTCTAAAGGCCACACACAGATGAGAGGTCAATTCTAGCCATAAAATATGGAATACCATAGAGGAGCATGAAAAATGTAAACACACACATACACTCACACATGAGTGATCAAAGAAAGGAGATAATTTTGTGGAAAACCATTTTTCCTAAAAGAGATGAACAAAAAACAGATGCCTATATAAATCTAATGAAACCAAAAAGAAAAAAAAGGAAAAAGTAATAGATTGAGGGAAAATTCTCACAGTACGTTAGTTTTAGCTTTTGTTTGAAATGAAGAAGTAAAACATAAAAACTAACATTGATATCTTTTTTTGACCAAATGGAGAATTGTTCTTGCTATGGGCAAGAAGCAATAATATATATTATAAGAAATATCTTGGATTTTGCCATATTGCCATTTTCAAAATAGTGCCTGAATTGATATGATTTCAGAAGGAATGCACTATCAGAGTTAGATCTTTTTCTTTTGAGATGGCACAAATAACTTAAAAACTGGATTTTTTTCTTCTGTTTTTGAAAAATAATATGAATTACACAGAAAACTATTTTTAAAAAGCAAATATTATCCAAATTCAACCAATAATAGATAACCATTTTTTTGCGTGTTTTATTCACTGATAAATCCTTTGGTGCCTAGGATATTGTCTAGTATATAGTAGGTACTCAATAAATATTTGTTGATGAATGGATATAGGAAGAGAAGATTAGCAGTATTTTTGCTCTCTAAAAGGGAAAAATATAACCCAATTAAGGGACAGACATCTGGGATTCCGGTTCTTATAGACCTCTGATACACTAGATTGGGGTTATAATAAGAAATATTTGGAAAGAACTATTATCTCTTGTGCACTTAGGCATAAATAGGCTACCCATTCACTTAGATCTATCCTGGTATATTATTTTAAAGTATCAAAAGAATAAACTATAAAACCATTGACCAAAATTGAACACAAATATTTAATTGTGAACCAAAAATGTTATGATTAGCTCCTCAGTTACTGCATACTATTAACAGATCTTCTATTATTCTTAATTTTACTGCTAATGTGTATTTTGACTTCTCAATATCTTCATAGGTATTTTAGAAGGATTTAAGGAGAATTTATATCTGTTGTTGTTCAAATTGGGACTCAGATTTAAATATATTGCACTTTATAATTATAAGTGAACAATTAGTCCAAACATATCACTTTACAAACAAGGAAAATGTGACGAAAAGAGATGATGTCACTTACCCAAAATCATACCTAGTTTCATTCATAAAGTCTATATGTTTGGACCCAATATTTCCAACATATTTCTGTGTGTTAATCAGAGAAAACTAATGAAAGTACAAAGATATTTACAAACCTTTTTTATCCTTGGAAAAAATAGTTAACAAAAGGGTAAGGCACAAAAACAAAACCACACATCTAATAATTGAATGATAAATGGTTGATGAAACAAAGTAGGGAAAAACACAATGCAACGCTGGGCAACCATGGAGATTAAAAGCATCTAATTATATACTATGATATGGAATGATGTTCAGAATGTATTGCAAAGTAAATAAATGTGAGTGTCTATCATGTGATCTTATTTTAGTATATAATCATTTGTCAGTGTATATTTGCATCAAGAAACTGAATGAACTGAAATCAAATACAATAGTGGCTATTACTAGGAAATATGGACATTTTGAAAAATTTTAGTATTGCTAATTTTTATTCCTAAAATTAAAATGTATAGTCTAATAAAAATAATAACACAATGAAAATGTATTTAATATTGACATTGAGGAGTTCCTTTATTCTACTCTGAGAAGGTATACTTTATATCATTTTCTACCAAAGTCTGTCCAAATGGACAGTATTGACAAGATGTCTTTTGAAATACAGAAAACCAAATCAGAGTATGAAGAAAAATTGGATAAAAAATGTAATGTGTACAAAAAACAAATATAGAATTTTCAAATCTTTGCTATTCTAACAACAGTGTTGAGATTTTAGCCAAGAGCCACCTGCTAAAGACAGGAATTAGAGTTTGGGAGATCCAAAATACTTCGGCACATTACCTAAAATAAAACCATATACACAGTGTTAGATCACCAAGATTTAAAAACAATAGTTAATGGTAAGTCGGGCACTGTAGTCATGGTCAAACCCAAGCAGAAACAAAGGCTCTAGTGGCTCTAAACACACATTTTCAGAGTAATCATATATGTACTCAGAAAACCTATGAAGAGTTTTTATATATACATGCTAGAATTATCTTCCTTGAAAAAAATCTATGGCTTAGATTGGCCACTAGGCCACACCAAAGTAACTGGAAGAAGGAGCATACGAATCGAGGTAAGCAGGACTCAAAACCCATGCTCCTTCCACTGACTATATCTTGTATAATCAACAGAAATTCCTTACCATCTGTCTCACTTTGATAGTGATGGTACAGCCAATAAATGGATCTCTCTGGTACCATCAATACAGAAGACCTATGTGAGCAGAATAAGGATTTGAATATTCATTCAAAATCTAGATAACAGAAAGAAGAGTTCTTTTTTTATTATTTTATTATTTTTTAGTGTTTATTTATTTTGTGAGACAGAGACAGAGCACAAGTGAGGGAGGGCCAGAGAGAGAGGGAGACACAGAATCCAAAGCACGCTCCAGGCTCTGAGTTGTCAAGTCAGAGCCTGACATGGGGCTCAAACTCATGAACTGTGAGATCATGACCTGAGCTGAAGTTGGACACTTAACTGACTAAGCCACCTAGGCACCCCAGAAAAAAAGAGTTCTAAAGGGAGTAATTCCTAACTTCTTCATTGTCCTATACTGTATTTTTTCATGAGTCCTTCAACACCGGTTATTTATACCCAGGAGTTTTTTTAGTATATTTCAATATCTTCCTAGTCTTCAGTGGGATGGGTCTAATGTGGAGCCTTTCAAAGTCACTTCCACATTTTTAGATATTAGTTATGGCAGCACCCTATTCCAGTACCAAAATCTATCTTAGTTTGCTAGGACTGCCATAACAAATTGCCACAGTCTGGATGGCTTAAACAAGTTTATTTTCTTACATTCTGGAAGCTGTAAGTCTGAGATTAAAATATCAGAGATTTGGTTTCTTCAGAGGCCTCTCTCCTTGGCTTGCAGATAGCTTCTTCGCCTGTGTGTTCACATGGTCATTTCTCTGTGCATGTGTGTGATATCTCTGTCTATGTCCTAATTTCTCTTCTTATACGGACACAAGTCATACTGGATTAGGGACACTCCAAGGATCCAGTTTTAGTTTAATCACATCTTTAAAGCCCCTTTCTCCAAATACAGTCTCATTGTGAGGTACTGGGGGTTAGAGCTTCAACACATGAATTTGGAAGGGACACAGTCCAGCTCATAACAGTAACAAAGAACACAATTTACAAACCTAATTTTATGTGACAACTTGACTGGGCTCAGAGATGCTCAGATAGTTGTTAAAACACTATTTCGGGGTGTGTTTGTGAAGGTGTCCCAGGAAAAGATTAGCATTTTAATTGACAGACCGAGTAAGGATCTCCCTCATCCATGAGGGTAGGCACCAAACAATCTGCTGAGTGTCTGAATAGAACAAAATGGCATAGGAACGGCAACTATGCTATCTCTTCTTGTGCTGAGAGATCCATTTTTTCCTGCCTTCAGACATCAACACCCGGTTTTGGGGCCTTTGGCCTCAGACTGGGACTTATATCATCAGCTATATAAGGTCTTTGGATTCGGACTGAATTAATTTACACCAGTGAATTTCCTGGTTCTCCCTCTTTCTTTTCTATCTCTATAGAATATATAAAAGATTTCAAAAATATATATATATATAATATATCATATATATTTAAATTTCACTTTGA